>NW_020185330.1:168996-229739 GCF_003031525.2 Neophocaena asiaeorientalis asiaeorientalis
CTTTTACTGCAAAAAAAAAAAAAAAAAAAAAACTACATTTGTTTTTAACTCAATCTGACTTTTTTTTATTACCATAGGGAAATTTGGGCTATTTACACTTATTGTATTAATTGATATAGTTGACTGTATTCCATCAATATTGTTTATATTTCCCTTTGTTATAATCCATTTTTCCTTTTTAAAAAATGTGTGGCTTTATCAGATTTCTTTTAATATCTTAATCGCACTCACCAATTAATTTGGATGTTTTGCTATGTTTTTCCATTTGCAAGCTGCTACTTTCCCATCTTCATCACATGTAAACCTACATTTGTCCATTATTGTGTCAAAATTAACTAATAACTTTGACTCTCCTTTCCCACTACAGTACCCCAAATGCTTCACTTAATGTATCTCTCAGAAGTTAAAAAATACCATTCTACATAATCCTTGGATCAAACTGGAAACTGAAACTGAATTTATAATTTATCTAGATATTAATGAGGAGAAATAATTTGTGAAAATATATTACAGTCAAAAATATGATTATTTGGGTGAGGTAGGAAACCCACACACTCTTTATAACATTGTTCCTACTAGAAATATTGTTCTTAGATGGAACTTGGAAAACCAGCAATATTTTTTTCCCTTCTCCCTATCCTGTACCTCCTAGACCCAGAATAGAATCCTTCCCAACTCTAATATACTTTCAAAGGTAAATCACAATGGTGGCCAGATCATAAAAGAAAGAAGAGGCTTTTTTGCACTTAAGTGCTTACATCAGGATGGCTCTGGCAGACTCTTCTTATGTTCTGAACATTCAATAATTTCAATGTCTTTTTTTCCAGTATTAAGTTATGAGTTGCATGGCAAGATACAGTGGTCTCTAACTCTTTTAAAAATATTTTTCATAACATGAAAGAATAGCTCACAGCTAAGCAATCCTGTAACTGAGATTAAAGTCACAAGTTTCCTTTAAACTTTACTGGGAAACAAATACAAGAGGTGTCATACCATCTATTCTTCAGCTTTTGTGACAGCTTGGGAGGAATAAAAGCCACACTTGTGGCATCTACACCATAAAGCAGCATTAATGAATGTTCACTCCAAGGGAGCACCTGTGCCTTAGTAGTGCCACTGAGAGCAGGGCTCAGCCACCAGAATCAGGGTGACCAGGTTCAATCCCTGGGTGTCGATTCTATTTCTTGATGTAGTATGCAGAATAATGCCCCTTCCCCAAATGTTCATACCCTAATCCTTGGACCTGTGTCATCTTACCTCACATGGCAAAAAAAACTCTGTAGATGTGATTAGGGTTATGGACCTTGGTTTGGGGAGATCATCCTGGATTATCTTGATGAGCCCATTCTAATCACATCAGTCCTTAAAAGTAGAGGACCTTCTGGGCTACAGTCAATGAGAGAGAGATGGGACAAGAGAAGAAGGATCAGGGAGAAGCCATTGCAGGCTCTGAAGCTGGCCATGAGCCAACAGACACAGGTGGCCTCTAGAAAATGAAAAAGGCAAGGAAACTGATTCTCCCCAGAGTATCCAGAAGGGACTCAGCCCTGTGTGTTGGACTTTTAACCTACAGAACTATAAGATTAAAAAATCTGCATTGTTTTAAGTCATGAAGGGTTGTGGTAATAGAAACCTAACACACCTGAGAAGGCAGTCACTTAGAAGCTGGATGCTCACTCCCTTGGGCAATGGCCAGATTGCTTCATCTTATATATTGTAAATGTATTTAGAATATGCATCCTCTGTTCTCCCTTTGACATTGGACTAGCTTCCAAAGAAAAGTAGAATGACCACAAAGAATTTGGCCCAGTGAAATCTGTGGACACATTTCAAGGTTAAGGAACCATAATTGGCTATTCAGCCCTTTACATACACATGTGAAGTATCTGAGGCACCTGACCTCCTCATAAACTAGAAATTCTGGGAGATTGAGCTGTCTCAATAGCCCTGTGGCTAATCACCAAGGGCGAAGCTTCCCCATGAGGCTGGAGTCAGCTATTGAATTTCAGCTCTTTTAAAACAGGAACCGGAAACAGATTTTTGGTCTCTTCAGAGCAAGTGGCTATTTGTTCAAGCCTAAACTGACGTGTGTTTTGGATACCAGTGTTCCTTTCCACTTGAACCTGTTATGACCATCAGTTTATATATACCCTGAAATCTCAGCTCACTTGAAATTTTACTTATCTTGGAAAAGCTCCATTTTTCAAAGTCATGGGGTCATTGGGAGGCTGGGAAGTGTTAATCACAATATCTGAATTTTTATTCTGACCTCAGGACCCTCCTATAACATTGAGGCAGATATTAGCACAGCTTCTTTAAAAAGCTTCTTTAGAAAAAAGGGCACACACACAGAGACCACTACACACCCACTAGACTGACAACACTGAGTGCTGGTGCGGATGGAGAGCCTCACAGAGGCTAATGAGAGTTAAAATGGCAAAACCACTTGAGAAAACTGACGCTTTCTAGGCAAGTTAAATATACAGCTACCCTACATGACAGCATATGTCCACAAAAGACTTAGATAAAATGTTCATAGCAGCTTTATTTATAATAGCCCCAAGCTGGAAACTGCCCAGATGTCTATCAATAGTAACATGGATAAATAAATTCTGTATATTCATACAATAGAATACTGCTTAGCAATGAACACATTCAAGATAATGATATATGCGAAGCATAAATGAGTTTTAAAACATTATGTCGATCGAAAGAAGTGAGACACAAAAATATATCTATTGTATTTATGTAAAGTTTAAGAAAAGGCAAAACTAATCCATGATAATGGAAGTCAGGAAAATGGTGAAAGTGTTATGTGTAGGGATATGTTCTACATCTTGATCTGGGTGGTGGAAACATATATATAAGTGTAAAAGTTTGTATATATATAAAAATTCATCGAGCTGTAAATTTAAGGTTTGTATATTTTACTGGAGATACTTTACGCTTTTTATTTTAAAATGAACATTTTTTTCCCCAAGGATAAATACTCCTTGTATATAATTAATCTTTGTTTACTAAGACCCCATGCTGTGGGGTTAGTATTTTTTCAGATGACTTTGTTTGTCTTTCAACTGAATCTCTGAATTTAAACAGATACCCACAAAACCCTCAAGGATCTTACAGTTGACTACTAGAAATATTTCACTCAATTTTCTGTAATACTTGATATTGGGAGCTATTGCTGCCTTGGATGAAGACTGTCATCTCTCAACCCTTCCTCTGACCGTGTTGTCACTTCACTTCTGTTGCAGATACCCAGCAGCACCTGAAATCTGGCCACATGGCATCCGCTAACTCTGATCTGTGTGCCCTCTCACAATGACATCATTGTAATTTAAAAGATGTGTCTGGTTTGATAAATAACAAGGTCCTACTGTATAGCACAGGGAACTAGATTCAGTATCCTCTGATAAATCATAATGGAAAAGAATATACAAAGGAATGCATATATATGTATAACGATCACTTTGTTGTACAGCAGAAATTAACACAACGTTGTAAATCAATTATACTTCAATAAAAAATAAAATAAAATAAAGGATGTGTCTGGTTGAAGGTCCTTTAGGAGGAAATGTATGCCTAATCTGAAAAGTGGTAATTTCTCAGAGGGAGGAGGAATAATTGGGCCCATGGAGTACGAAATGGGATGCTCACACCACCTCTACTAGTACCTCCACCTACTCTTAGAAATGTCCCGTCCTTTAGGAAGGCACGAAGACCATAAGGCTTGAAATACACATGTCCTTTCTGGTCAACTCATGATGCCATAAGTTTGTAGGAAGAAGAACTTGTGTGCAGACGTGCTTGGTTTGACTATGAGTTTGAGATGCATGCGATCCTTTCATATTCATGATAAATCCACATATTACTTCTCTGACAGTCCTAACATTTAACTTATAAAGCCTAAATATAAGGACACTGAATTATCCTTAACATAACTCTCTCTCTCACTACCATGGCTTCAATTATTCTGAGAACAAATTAAAACACAATCTTATTATTCTAATAAATGATCCTCTTCATTGACAAAAGAGAAACTCTTTGGGTTATCTTAAATAGCTTCTAAAACATACTTCAATTTTTCTTCCCCCCAGCATTGAAAGGTTTGTTAGGATCCAGTATTTACAGGTCAATTTTCCATCCAAAGTAAGATTAGTAGCGATCATCAATATTGTTCAGAAAAATGGATTTAAGCTATGTCCGATTTCTTTTTACCCTTTCCCTCTGCGTCTTTGTCAATCCATCTCCAGGCAAGTGAATTGCAGCTCCTGCCTAGTGAAATGGGAATGGTTTCCATGACGACAGCTTTTCGCTCTGCTAGTTAGAATCTAAGATTTGACTCCCGCAGAAATAAATCTCACCATGGGAATTGGTTGATTTTGTAAACGACTAAATAACTATGCAATCATTTCCAAAGAAAAGCCTGTTAAAAGCTTGCATGAGCAAGGGTGGGTTATGTGAGGTGACATCACGCAGACAGAGCAATGTGCAGGGAAAGGCCTGTTTGGAGCTTGCAGCTCGCTGCGTTCTGCACCCGCCAAGTGTGGGCTGCACAGCCTAGCCCTCCTGTGAATTTCAATGCTGTTTTCATCCGAGGTAGAGGGAATAGATTTTAGAGCACCTCACAGCAAATGACAAGTGTTCACCCCCAAATGTCTTTCCTCTTATTTCCAGAAACTATTAGTTCTTCAAAAGACGAGATTCCCGGAGCTGTTCTTAAGTATGATATGAATTTAATTGCTTATTATCTCTGTTAAAATAAGGTGCTGCTATTGTCCAAGAATACTCTTTTCTCTTTACCATCATTTCCCCTCCTTAGTAATCTTATTTTATCAATCAAAAATAATTTAAAATATATTATTTATTCTATATGTTAAGATATGTAGGAACATTTTCAGGTTTTTAATTTTCATTTCAAAACCTAACATGATGTTCAGAGTTTCAAATAATGTTTTATAAACATATTTTCCTAATAACATTTATACAACTCATAATGGTTAATTCTTATGTGTAAGAAAAAAATTGCCATCAATCTAGCAGTATATAATTAACAAAGCGAATTCCATTAATTCCATTCCTGAATCCATGAAGCCACATTTCCTTCTGAACCGTGGGACTCACTGCTGGAGCAGGAAGTTCTGTTGGAGTGAGGTGGTGTCCTCAGTAGAGAACGGAGAAGGGAATGAGTATGCAGCTTTGAATAAGGATGCTGATTATTCAAGACTGTGATGAGGACCCTCTGCAAAGTGTGAACTTGATAGCTAAATCAACATCTCCCTCCCCAGACTAAGTTGCATTATGCTAAGGGGGTTTTAAATGTCATTGCAAGTATTACACAGCAATTCCTCAGTATCCCACCTGTCATTCTCCCCACCCAGCAGACGATAATTATGGCCAAATCTGGTAAAGTCTGCCTCTCTGCGTTGTGCACCTTCCTTGTCCCCTCATCCTGTCCCCTGATGTCAATTCTTCTCCTTCCTCTCATAGCTTAGGGAGGATCGGATACCAGTCACTTAAGAATGATCGAATGATCGACCAAATACGCCATTATCCTGTCATTGAAATTCATTCACATTAAAATTTTATCTAAACCAAAGAGTTCCCTTTTAAATCTTTTATTTCTAGTTGTCAAATGAAAGACTTTGTAGTTAAGGGAATTTTTGGCAATGTTGAGAAAACTGGGAAGAATTTTGATGAGGAAAGGGGACCTTGAAGTTACATTAGTTTTACAAATGTGCTGGCCACAAAGGCAAACATGGAATGATCTTTTTAGGATAAAGTTTCTCTCCTCCCATCCCTCCCATTGGGCATCTTCCTCCTTAGGGTAAGAGCAGCCCTCTGAGGCCTTTGGGGGCCTGGTCCAATTGGCAGGTGTGGGTGGAGGAACTGGTGTCCCTTCATCGTGAGCCTTTCCCAGGAGCTGAGCCAAGCCTGCTCTGCTACAGACCTGCCTGCTTCTTCTAGACCTGGCCTCAACCTTCTCTGGGTGAACACAGGGCTGGCCTCCTCTTCTGCCACTTCTAATTACATATATATCACACATATATATTCCCAGCATAAAATATTAAGCTCATGGTTAATAATGTTAACAGCTTAACTTGCTTATATGAGGTCCTAAAATGCATACATTATAACTCCTATAGTGTTTCTGAATTTCTGACTGAGAAATTTCTGAATTTCTGACTGAGAATGTTATTACTAGAGTGAATCAGCTTTATGGGAATTGTCTACCTGAATGTCTTATATTTAGAATATCATCTTCCGTCTATTTCTAGTTATATATTTAAAGTGACAGAGCTCTGGTATGCTGATGGCTAATTGATTAGAGTTAAGTATGGAGAGAGGAGAGGTGTTGGGGAAGGAAGAAACCAGAGTGGGTAGAATATGTGGTCTCATGGGCAGAGCACAGCAGAGACATCAAGCTGGTGGGGGGGCATCCAAGAGGGGAAGGCAGAGAATGGTGGGAACGATGGAGAGAAGAACAAGATAGAAATGTAGAAAGAGAAGATAGAGAACAAGTTAGAATCAAATACTAGACCATCTGGGGTAGTGTTGAAATGCCTGTTGACTCATAAGCATTCTTGATCAATTCCATCTACAGTTTTTTTTTTTAACATATTTATTGGAGTATAATTGCTTTACAATGGTGTGCTAGTTTCTGCTTTATAACAAAGTGAATCAGTTATACATATACATATGTTCCCATATCTCTTCCCTCTTGCATCTCCCTCCCTCCCACCCTCCCTATCCCACCCCTCTAGGTGGTCACGAAGCACCGAGCTGATCTCCCTGTGCTTTGCGGCTGCTTCCCACTAGCTATCTATTTTACGTTTGGGAGTGTATATATGTCCACGCCACTCTCTCGCTTTGTCACAGCTTACCCTTCCCCCTCCCCATATCCTCAAGTCCATTCTCTGGCAGGTCTGTGTCTTTATTCCTGTCTTACCCCTAGGTTCTTCATAACATTTTCTTTTCTTAACTTCCATATATATGTGTTAGCATACGGTATTTGCCTTTCTCTTTCTGACTTACTTCATACTTCACTCTGTATGACAGACTCTAGGTCCATCCACCTCATTACAAATAGCTCAATTTCATTTCTTTTTATGGCTGAGTAATATTACATTGTATATATGTGCCACATCTTCATTATCCAT
The DNA here is from genome assembly GCF_003031525.2 of Neophocaena asiaeorientalis asiaeorientalis. Classification (NCBI taxonomy): domain Eukaryota; kingdom Metazoa; phylum Chordata; class Mammalia; order Artiodactyla; family Phocoenidae; genus Neophocaena; species Neophocaena asiaeorientalis. The sequence goes on from NW_020185330.1 coordinate 176,157, forward strand.
TCATCCGATGATGGACACTTATCTACAGAAGTTTTATGTGAAATTTGGTCAGGAAACCAAATATTAGGATTTATAACTTAGAGATCCTTTACCTGTTTTTATAGGATGTGCATACAGAGTTAATAGAACTAAGCATCTCACTAATTATATGACTACTTTTCAGTTGTATGCTTGTAGAAAGAAACTGAGAAGCGGTGGTGGCTTTGAAATGTGTGAAGGAAAGTAGAACTGCATTCTCCAGAATTCCCTTTCCTGGATGCCCAGTTAGGGTGGGCCACAAGAGAGATCCTTGAAGGAGATTTGGAGTGGGGGAGGGAATTATCAGTCATTTGGTAACTGACACACATTGTCACTTATATGCTGGTTCAACTAGTTGGCATGAGGCAGCCACTGAGCCAGCAATCGCTCCACCTTCCCCTGGACCCTCCAGCTTCTCCAATTCCTGGGCCAGGTGTGTGTGTGGTTTAGTTCTATGACAAAAGGCCCCAGATTCTGCAAGACACATGCATCACATCACCAAGGTCAGAAGCAAGAAGAACTGACATGGGTTTCTGTCCGTCCTCATGAGCTCCAGCTTGCGCTTGTGTGTTTCAGTCTCCTCTAGTTCTGCCCTGTGGACTTCAAGTTCCAGGATCAGATATGAATTCAGATAACAGCCTTACAGAGACTGCTTAATCACTTCCTCCTACAATTGTGTGAGGTCAAATCCTTGTCACAAATCCCCCTGTCTAACTAACTAACTGGCATATCTCCTAGTGGTTCTGCTTCTTTGATTGAACCCTGGCTGATATAGAAGGGAAAGATTGGAAAAACATTTAGTTCTAGAGTAAGCAAATAAAGTCTTCTTTAATGCTAAGAACGCTGTGTGTATAAAAATCAAATTAAAATGCAAACCAAAACCCATCGAGGTACCCTTTCATCCCCACAAGGATGCATATAATAAAAAAGACAGACAATAACAAGTGTTGGAGGATATGGAGAAATTGAAACCTCATACATTGCTGGTGGGCATGTAACAGGGTGCAGCCACATTGGAAAACAGCTTGGCAGTTCCTCAAAAAGTTATAGCGTTATCACATGACCCGGTAATTCCACTTCTAGGTATATACTCAAGAGAATTGAAAACATATGTTTACACAAAAATTTGTATAGAAATATTCACAGCAGCATTATTCATGAAAGCCAAAAAGTGAAAAAAATCCAAATGTTCAACAACTAATGAATGGATAAATGAAATGTTATATCTATGCAGTATTATTGCTGAATATTATTCAACAATAAAAAGGAACGAAGTACTGACATATGCTACAAAATGGATGACCCTTGAAAACACTATGCCAAGTGAAAGAAGCAAGATGCAAGAGGACACATGTTGTATGATTCTATTTCTATGAAAAGTCCAGAATAGACAAATCTGTAGAGCCAGAAAGTTTTATAGATTAGTAGTTGCCAGTGGCTGGGGGAGGGGGAAATGAGAGTGACTGCTAATGGGTACAGAACTTCTTTTTGGAGTGATGAAAATATTCTGGAATTAGATTGTAGTGATGGTTGCACAAGTCTGTGCGTACTATACTAAAACCCACTGAATTGTAAACTTTGAAACGGTGAATTTTAAAAGGGTGAGTGAATTATATCTCAATAAAGCAACTGCTTAAGAAATCAATCTCAAAGTCTTTTTGATAAATGAAGCAGAGTTTCAGCTATATAAAATCTAAATAAAATTTCAAATGTAGGCAATTCTATTTTCAGTATAAGCTAATAGAAATCATGAAGTCTCAAGATAATTATTAAATGTAGGGTTGTATTTACTTAGAAGGAAAACAGTGATCCCCAGAAGCCAATAATGGTTCACAGGAAATAAATACTGTCAAACCAACTTGATAGTATGATTTTAAAAAGGCATTTGAATGAATCTAGTGTGATATCTTTCTAGAAAAGGAAAAGGAAATTTAACTAGCTTATTATTTAGCTGGTGGAGCGTAACTTTTTAAATAACAAAGGGAGATTTCTGAAGGTATAATGCACGGTTCAGGCATAATGTTGGTCCTGTTTGGTTTATCTTTTAGATTTCAATGGAGTATGGATGGCTTAAAAGCAAAGAGGATACTATATTTGCATATACTTAAATTAAAAGACAGACTGAGGATCCAAAGAGATTCTGATTGGAGCCACAGTCTGAATTGAACCAGATTATATGCTTTGCCCTTGATAAAATCTAAAAAAAATTGCACAAGTCCAAGATTGTAAGATGTGATTTTGCAGAATAATGTCAAAAGTGGTTTAGGCCTAAATGGGAAGGAAATCCAAAAAAGAGGGGATATATGTATATGTATGGATGATTCGCTTTGCTGTACAATAGAAACTAGCACAACATTGTAAAGCAACTCTACTCCAATAAAGATTAATTTTAAAAAAGTGGTTTAGGAATTTTAGAAAGCAGGTTCAGCAGAGGTCACAGAATGATGTGAATGCAGGAAAAAAATCAGGATGCATTGATATAGATCTGCATCTTTCGAAAGGTCAACAATTCAAATTCTTCCAGGGGCTACTAATTGCTTTCCTAATGGCCAGTTCCTCCTTCTTCCATCCTAACAGATCACTATATTATTGGGGGCAATGATGTGTTTGGCTAAAAATGATTTCTGAACCTCCCTTGCAGCTGTGATTAGCCAATGAGAGGTAGCTGAAGTTTCTGAGAGGCCTTCTGAGGAAGTTCTTTAATGGGAACTGACTCAGGTGCCATTTAGCCCTTTCCTCCCTTTCTTCTTTTTCCTGTCTGGGACATGACCTCGATGACTGGAACTTTAGCAGCTATTTTGAACTATCAGGCAACTTGGAGGGTAGAAGCTGCACAATAAGGATGGTGGAGCAGAACCATAGACAGAACATAGGTCTCTGATGACAGTGTAGCCACCATAAGCTGACTACCTGTCTCTGTGTTTATATTATGCAAGTGAGAAAAAATTTTATTTTATTGAATCCAATCTTGTTTCCTATTATGTGGCTAAATCCAATCTTAACTTGTGAAAAATGAATGAAATGGGTTAGGTGAGTAGCTGTTACTTGGCCACTCCTTATTATCTCCGCCACATGGAAGTTTCTACTAATAGTAGTAGTTGTTTTGTTTTGCTTAAGGAAGAAAAATCCAGGCTATCTCTAACATTAGCCTAATATTGCACCTGAGAGATACTTGGCATTGGTGAGGATTGTGGTGAACTAGAGAATTCATTTGTATAAGAGAGTGGCTGCTTCTCACCTCCTGTTGATTGTCATCATGTGAAAATATGGAAAACTCTTAACTACTGTGTTGGCTGACCCTGTTGGGGCTTTTCAAGATGCATCTGCTGGCCTCAGTCTGCGAGCTCCAGCTCAGCGCATGAGCTCAGGTCCGTGGTGAGGAACCAGTTTCATTCCCTGCCATCATTCACATCCTACCTTGGGCACCAGGTTTGGTTCTGGATATTATGCTCTGAGAAGAACTGGGGGATACATGATGGAACGGGACATGAAGGTTGTCTCTGAATATTCAAAGACAACAAATTTTTGTGTGTGTGGCCCTAGGAGGGTGACACTAGCTAATGAGTGTTTATGACAAGACAGATTTCATTTACTAGTAGTTTTCTGGTGGCATATTTAGGATTCTCTGTGTATAGTATCATGTCATCTGCAAACAGTGACAGTTTTACTTCTTCTTTTCCAATTTGGGTTCCTTTTATTTCTTTTTCTTCTCTGAGTGCCACGGCTAGGACTTCCAAAACTATGTTGAATAATAGTGGTGAGAGTGGACATCCCTGTCTTGTTCCTGATCTTAGAGGAAATGCTTTCGCTTTTTCACCATTGAGAATGATGTTTGCTGTGGGTTTCTCATATATGGCCTTTATTATGTTGAAGTAGGTTCCCTCTATGCCCACTTTCTGGAGAGTTTTTATCATAAATGGGTATTGAATTTTGTCAAAAGCATTTTCTCCATCTATTGAGATGATCATACGGTTTTTGTTCTTCAATTTGTTAATATGGTGTACAACACTGATTGATTTGCGTATATTGAAGAATCCTTGCATCCCTGGGATAAATCCCACTTGATCATGGTGTATGATCTTTTTAATGTGTTGTTGGATTCTGTTTGTGAGTATTTTGTTGAGGATTTTTCCATCTATATTCATCAGTGATATTGGTCTGTAATTTTCTTTTTTTGTAGTAACTTTGTCTGGTTTTGGTATCAGGGTGATGGTGGCCTCATAGAATGAGTTTGGGAGTGTTCCTTCCTCTGTAATTTTTTGGAAGAGTTTGAAAAGGATGGGTGCTAGCTCTTCGCTAAACGTTTGATTGAATTCACCTGTAAAGTCATCTGGTCCTGGAATTTTGGAAGATTTTTAATCACAGTTTCAATTTCATTACTTGTGATTGGTCTGTTCATATTTTCTGTTTGTTCCTGGTTCAGTCTTGGAAGGTTATACCTTTCTAAGAATTTGTCCATTTCTTCCAGTTGTCCATTTTATTGGCATAGAGTTGCTTGTAGTAGTCTCTTAGGATGCTTTGTATTTCTGCAGCGTCTGTTGTAACTTCTCCTGTTTCATTTCTAATTTTAATGATTTGAGTCCTTTCCCTCTTTTTCTTGATGAGTCTGGCTAATTGTTCGTCAATTTTGTTTATCTTTTCAAAAAACCAGCTTTTATTGATCTTTGCTATTGTTTTCTTTGTTTCTATTTCACTTATCTCTGCTCTGATCTTTTTTTTCTTTTTTCTAAATTAATTAATTAATTTATTTATGGCTGTGTTGGGTCTTCATTTCTGTGCGAGGGCTTTCTCTAGTTGTGGCGAGTGGGGGCCACTCTTCATCGCGGTGTATGGACCTCTCACTGTCGTGGCCTCTCTTGTTGCGGAGCACAGGTTCCAGACGCGCGGGCTCAGCAGTTGTGGTTCACGGGCCCAGTTGCTCCGTGACATGTGGGTTCTTCCCAGACCAGGGCTCGAACCCGTGTCCCCTACATTGGCAGGCAGATTCTCAACCACTGCGCCACCAGAGAATTCCTCTGCTCTGATCTTTATGATTTCTTTCCTTCTACTAACTTTGGGTTTTGTTTGTTCTTGTTTCTCTAGTTCTTTTAGGTGTAAGGTTAGATTGTTTATTTGAGATGTTTGTTGTTTCTTGAGGTGGGATTGTATTCCTATAAACTTCCCTCTTAGAACTGCTTTTGCTGCATTCCATAGGTTTTGTATCATCATGTTTTCATTGTCATTTGTCTCTAGATATTTTTTGATTTCCTCTTTGATTTCTTCAGTGATCTGTTGGTAATTTAGTAACGAATTGTTTATCCTCCATGTGTTTGTGTTCTTTATGTCTTTTTCTCTGCAATTGATTTCAGAAAAGATTGTGGTCGGAAAAGATGCTTGATATGATTTCTATTTTCTTACATTAACTGAGGCTTGATTTGTGACCTAAGATGTGATCTATCCTGGAGAATGTTCTGTGCACACTTGAGAAGAAAGTGTAATCTGCTGTTTTTGGATGAAATATCCTATAAATATCATTTAAGCCCATCTTGTTTAATACGTCATTTAAAACTTGTTTTTCCTTATTAATATTCTGTCTGGATGATCTGTCCATTGGTGTAAGTGAGCTGTTAAAGTCCCACACTATTATTTACTGTCGATTTCCTCTTTTATAGCTGTTAGCAGTTGCCTTATGTATTCAGATGCTACCTCACTTTCAGTCAGTATGTGTCCCTAGGTCTGAAGTGGGTCTGTTTTAGACAGCATATATATGTGTCTTGTTTTTGTAACCATTCAGCAAGCCTGTGTCTTTTAGTAGGAGCATTTAATCCATTCACGTTTAAGGTAATTATCGATATGTATGTTCCTATTACCATTTTCTTAATTGTTATAGGTTTGGTTTTGTAGGTCCTTTTCTTCTCTTGTGTTTCCCATTTAGATAAGTTCCTTTAGCGTTTGTCGTAGAGCTGGTTGGTGGTGCTGAATTCTCTTAGCTTTTGCTTGTCTGTAAAGCTTTTGATTTCTCCGTGGAATCTGAATGAGATCCTTGCTGGGTAGAGTAATCTTGGCTGCAGGCTTTTCCCCTTCATCACTTTAAGTATATCATGCCACTCCCTTCTGGCTTGTAGAGTTTCTGCTGAGAAATCAGCTGTTAACCTTATGGGAGTTCCCTTGTATGTTATTTGTCATTTTTCCCTTGTTGCTTTCAATAATTTTTCTTTGTCTTTAATTTTTGACAGTTTGATTACTATATGTCTCAGCATGTTTCTCCTTGGGTTTACCCTGTATGGGACTCTCTGTGCTTCCTGGACTTGGGTGGCTATTTCCTTTCCCATGTTAGGGAAGTTTTCGACTATAATCTCTTCAAATATTTTCTTGGGTCCTTTCTCTCTCTCTTCTCCTTCTGGGACCCCTATAATGTGACTGTCGGTGCATTTAATGTTGTCCCAGAGGTCTCTTAGGCTGTCTCCATTTTTTTTCATCTTTTTTCTTTGCTCTGTTCTACAGAAGTGAATTCCACCATTCTGTCTTCCAGGTCACTTATCCATTCTTCTACCTCAGTTATTCTGCTATTGATTCCTTCTAGTGTATTTTTCATTTCAGTTATTGTATTGTTCACCTCTGTTTGGTTGTTCTTTAATTCTTCTAGGTCTTTGTTAAACATTTCTTGCATCTTCTCGATCTTTGCCTCCATTCTTTTTCCAAGGTCCCGGATCATCTTCACTTTCATTATTCTGAATTCTTTTTCTGGAAGGTTGCCTATTTCCACTTCATTTAGTTGTTTTTCTGGGGTTTTATCTTGTTCCTTCAGCTGGTACATATCCCTCTCCTTTACATCTTGTTTACCTTTCTGTGAATGTGGTTTTTGTTCCACAGGCTACAGGACTGTAGTTCTTCTTGCTTCTAAGACACTGGATTTGGCTGCCAGAAGGGCACTTTTGTCCTCTGAGAATATTATCTGTAATGGGTGGTGCAGAAGCCTGATTCACTACTGACTGGAAGGCGAGTAGCAGCGCTGCTGACCATGCGGCGGCAGCGGTGTTGCTGACCATGCGGCGGCAGCAGCGGGAGCCTGGAGACAGCCCTGGCAGTTGGGTGGGCGCGGGCTGGCCGGGGAGCAGAGGCGCTAGCGCCGCCTGCGTGGAGCCATGGTCTCCGGCGCCGACAGCTGCGGTGATGGCAGTGCTGCGCCTAGACAGATTTCATTTTAATGTCAAATAGGACTTTCAACTCTCCGAGCTATCAGGAGGTGTGATGGGCTGCCTGGAGAGAGGCAGAGTTACCTGACCCTGGAGGTTTGGTATAGGATGTCAAGCTTTGATGGGAAGATTGTAGAGGGCATTCAAGACCTAACTAGTATGGACTACCTGGAAGGTCCCTTCCAACTAGATGGACCTTCCAGGTAGTCTAGACTAAGGAGACTGTAACATAAATCCCCATTAAAATAGAGGACATGTGACGCTACTGTCATTGTATTGTGACATTGTTTGCCTTAACTCAAACACCTTCATTAGAAGTGAGCTAGTAATTTGGATATTTGTGAGAAAGAGGACAGTGAATGACTCTGATAAGACAGTTCTGGTGAGTTTGATTATAACAAATAGGTGCATTGTCTGTAACAAATAATTTTTCTCATTCATCTTTCTTTGGTCATCAAAAGCAGACCCCAATTCAAGTGTGAAGAAGCAACAGTCTGCACAAGGAGATATATTCATGAATTGTTTGTACTGGTGAAAAAAATCCTGGAACCAACCTCAATGTCCATCAACAGAAGAAAAGTTAAGTAAGTCAGCGAGTATACACACCACAGTTACAATGAATGAACAAGAGGATAAAAAACGATGTATCAATCTTGAAAATAAAATATTCATTGGAAAAAAAGCAAATTGTAATATAATAGAGAGGTTAAAAATTTGGGCTTTGGAATGCTAATGTTTTAGAAATGAAGGACAGTTTAGAGGTTGCCACTGGTTAGGAATGGGGTTAGAGGTGAGGGTTGGAGAAGGTTGGGGGTCGGATGGTGAGAAAGAAAGTGTGGTTTTAAAAGTACAACAGGAGGGAGACTTGTGGGGTCCAACCTATTGATCATCTTGAGTGTGATGGTGTCTATACAAACTTATACTAGTGCTAAAATTATATAGAAATCACACACACACAAAAGTAAAAGTAAAATTGGGAAATCGGAATAAAATTGGTGTATTGTATCAGTGTCGATATCCTGTTATATTGTGATATTGTACTACTGTTTTGCAAAATGTTACCACTGAGGAAACTGGAAAAAGTGTAGAAGGGATTTCTCAATATTACTTCTTACAAGTGCCTGATTGAATCCTGGCTTTCCCACTAATTATCTGTGAAACCCTGGACAAATGGAAGACTATGAGCCTTTGTTTCTTTCTTAGTAAACATGGGATAACCATAGCACCCACATCATCGAGTTGTTGTGAGGATTAACTGGCTCAGTATATGTACAGTGTTTACAACAGTGCTGGCGTATCTTAGGTGCCTAGTAAATCATTGGTTCTTATTGCATGAACACTATGGTACCACTGATATAAAGGTGGAAAACAGGGATACGTATATTTATAGTAAGACTATAAAGAAATGCATGGAGGTGATAAATACAAATTCAGGACAGAGTCACCTCCGATAACGGGAAAAGGAATGTCCCTGGGGAGGCACATATTGGGAGCATCATTTGTCTGCATAGTGTGTTATCTCTTGAGTCCTGTAGCTCAAACATCGCCTCCTCTGAGATGCTGTCCTTGACTGCCCTGCCCCAGGTGAGACCATCAGTCACACTCAGACAGCACCTTCATCTACCCCTGCCTCAGCACTCATTCTTCCATGGCTGTGTCCCCACCGGAGCTCCTTGATGGCAAGGTCAGGCCCACTGGGCAATGGCTGAATATTGAGGAATGAACATAATGCTTAGAAAACCATCCTGTAGGATGATGAAATCATGGGGCTGATTTGTTACCAGCAGTGTTGCAAAGTCAGGAAGCAAGAGAGGACGGTTAACACTCTGCAGCAAGTTATTTGATTGGTAATTAATTAAAATATTCCAGATGCATCTAACATGTGCAAGGCACTGGTCTAGGCCCTGCTGTACAAACACAAACAGGACAAGGGACATGAGATCTAGTATAGGCAAGACTTGCACATATGATCTGTATCTGGTAAGAAAAATGGCCAAAGAAGGGTACCAACCAAATACTATGGGAAAATCTTGAGAGATTCATTTTTTTCCCCCCAAGTGAGAATAATGCAACACATTTTAGAGAACAAGAGCTAAGCTTTCAATTGAAGTATATAGCTTTTAGCAACATTTCATATAAAAATATTTTCAATGGAAATACATAGCTTTTAACAAATATTTATATTTCATTGTAATTTAAAGAAACACCTAAAAGAACAATCTATTTCGCATACATATGTTCTTACATAATTTATTCTTTTTAAAAAGTCCCTTTAGCTAATCTTATCATTGTACAGTCCGTGCTTCATTCAGGCCCTGAAAGGTAATATTTTCCTTCCTGATTAATAGCTTGCTCCAAGATGCCATTTCCTAAATTTTACTCCCACAAGGCTCTATCGTTAAAGTTAGAAAAATGAATATCTAGCTATACCAAATTAAATTCTCCAACTGTTGCACATGCAGAGGTTTTCAGGGTTAAACTGGATGTCTGGCAGCTTAGGGAAGGATCATCACATGGGAAGTCCCTGCCGCGTGAAGGTTTGACTGCAGGTGATATAGAGGTCGCGCAGCTCTGCCCCCGAAGGCCTGTCCTGAGAATTCTCATCTCACAGACTTTACAGACAGGAGCCACATTCAACGTGACAGTCTAGGAAGAGAGCCACTAATGCTTTTCCCCAGTGAGAATGACAGCAGGGTGCTCATTTTTTCGAGAGCCGCTCTCAACAGAGTACTGTTAAGAAAGTTCACGCACTTGTCTGTCTGCCTGTCCATCCATCAAATCCTTCTACTGTGTCCTATGTCAAAGTCATTGGTTAGTTAGTAGGGACACAAAGACCAGCATGACCCCAGACTGTCCTGGAGAAGCTGGTGATCCAGGAGAGGAGGCAGGCATGCGAACTTACATAAAGGCAAAAAAGTGTTATGGTGCTGTGAGAGGTGTGCGTCAGGCTACTGTGGGCCTAACAGAATGCAGCACCTGGTTCTACTTTGGGGGGTGTGGGTTAAGAGAGCGTCAGGAGGTAAAGCTCAAGAGCTGTAGCGTTCCCAGTGAGCAAAGGTGTGGAGGGATAAGATGGCCCGGCTTAGTTGGGAACTGTGAGTCTTTCGGCATGGCTGCAGCACAGCAGTGAGGAGACCTGGTCCAGAGATATCCTGATGCTTTCTCTGCTTCCCGTAGTAAGCAGAACCATCACTGATCAAGTTGTCGCCAAATTTCTTAAATGAGTAAGCATAGGCATTATTCTTGCTTTTATTCTGCTGGCTTTCAGAAAAGGTCTGAACTCTCAGCTCCTTAGCAGTACCATTTCCCTTGAACCCAGTGATACGCAAGGCAAGCCTGCCTTTAAAATCCATTACGGAATGCTACTTACCCTGAAGTTTTAACTCTTTGATATATCATCATTAAGACAGTGCTCCACTACTTCGAAAAGCCTCAGAGATTGTTGATTTTGGCACAATCAACAAACGCAAAAGCAAAGCAAAGGGCTGGGTTGGACTCTGAATCCACAAATTAAAAGTCATCCCGTCTCAGTCTTATCATTTACGTTAACTTAGTTTAGTGTAAGCACCATGATGGGCTTTTCTTATTCTTTCATCAAGACTGAAAAGATTACACTGGGTCTCACTGTGACTTAGCAGCTAGAAGGTGTACATGCTGTGGAGCGCTGCCTTTCCTGATCCTCCCAGACACACTCGTTACGGTGCTGCCAACATTGATCAGAGGAACCTGGGAATGGCCTTCAGGAAGAGGTGCCATCCCTTTTTATTTTCATTCACTCATTCAACACACACACACACACGCACAGAGTGAGCACTTACTCTGGGGTAGACACTGTTCTGTGTATTGGAACTCATTTGGTGAACAAAATGAGTTCCTGCCCTCATCGAACACATATTCTGCTGAGAGGCAAGAGAACAAAGCTGTATCTGTATCTAATATATGACATTATATAGATATAGATCTCTCTCTCTTTCTATCCATCTATCTATCCATCCATCTATCCATCTATCTCTCTATCCATGATGTCAGGTAGTGACAAGTGCCTTGAAGAAAGGTAGAGTGAGGTAAGGGGAAAGATAGGAGAGACAGAAAGTGAGTGTGTATGTGGGCATGTAGTGAGGGGTCACAGGGATGGCCTTTCTCAGAAGGTACCCTTTAAACAGAGACCTGAATAAAGCCAGGAAGCAAATCATGTGACAATTTGGGAGAAAACCAATCCGCGGAGAGGGAATGTGCTTAGCAGGTGTGAGAAGTGTCAAAAAGATGAGCGTGGCTGGAGAGGGGTGTGGGTGGGATAAGGGGAGTAGAAGAAGGGTTCACAGTGAAGGGCTAGGTCATGTAAGGATTTTTAGGTAATGAACTCTTGAAAGTAACTGATGGAGAGCCATTAGACCAACTGATATTACCTGATTTACCATTTACATAAAATAGTTATTATAACCATATAACCACAGGGAACCCTCCCCATGGAAGACTGTGTTTTTCAAAGATGGCCGTATCTATATACTTATCTCTTCCTAGATGTACTTCTAACAACGTGACCCACCAAGAGAAGTGGTCTATGTTCCCTCTCCTTGAAGCTAGAGAGGGGCTTGGGATTGTCCCAGTCATTGCAGTGTGACAGAAGTGATCTTATGTGCCTTCCAAGGCTAGGTCATAAAGAGGATAAAGCTTCCTTCTGCTTCGCTTCCAATCTCTCTCTCCCTCTCTTTCTCTTCTCTCTCTCCCTCTCTCTCTCCTCTCTCTCTCCCTCCTTCCCTCCCCGTCTCCAGAGGTGCTCACCCATAGGAACCCACCTGACAGGTTGTGAGGAAGACCAGACCCCTTGGAGAAGCTGATGGAGAGGAACTGAGGCTTCCTGCAAACAACCAGCACCGATGTGCCAGCCATATGAGTGAGCCTCCTTGGATATGGATTCTCCACCCCTACACAAGCCTTCAGATGACTTTGGTGCCAGCTAACATCTGACTGCAACCTCATGAGGGACTCTGAGCCGGAATCACGAAGCCAAGCCACTCCTGATTCCTGACCCACAGAAACTGTGAGAGACGACGAATTGTTTTTAGTCACTAAGTGGTGTCACTAAGTGCTAGATCATGTAAGCCTTTGCAGGTCATGGTAAGGAGCCTGGATTTAATTCTAAGTACGATGGAAAGTCATCGGAAGGTTTTTAGTAAGGAACTGACATGCTCTGATTTGCCAGTTACAAAAAAATATTATCATAACCAGATAACTACAGGAAAGCCTCTTTGTCCCTGAACATGTATCTATCTTTTCTCCTTCCTCCTGTCTCTTTATCTCATCTCTCTCACCTGTGCTCTCTCTTTAATGCCCCTCTCTCTTGTTGTTGCTCCTTTACTTTCTCTCAGTTACTCGCATTCCCTCCCTCCTTGGCCTCCCCAGTGGCACTCAGGGGAGCTGTGATTCTCTTAGCCAAACCACCGCTGTGAGGAAAGGATTGAAGAGGAATTTGGGGGTGGTGAGGTGAAGGCAGTCCTCTGCTGCACATTGAGATTGAGAGACTTTTACAGAAAACACCCAGGAAGAGATGCATTCACCTAACTTGCCAGTGTGGGTGTAATTAGCAGAGGAGTAGAATGCAAATAGCTAAATCATCCTAAAGTTGGGTTAATAGTGAGGTATAAATGTAGGCTCCCTGAAGAAAAGATGGAGCAGTCAAACAAGCCATACTTACGGTCTTTTTATCTAACAGGCACAATGATCCAGCTACTGAATTCTATTAATACCTTATGTGGCTTGTCATTAAGTTAATTCTCTCAACATGTATTTTTCCAAGATCATTAGTATGGTGGAAAAAAGACCTATAAATGTTGTAAAGCAAACTGCCAACTCCCTAACACTTGAGGAGACACTATACAAATAACAAAAGAGCCAAGGTCTGTGAAAAAGATTAGGAATTGCTTTATAGTTAATAAAGAGTCTTCAAAACATTTTTACCCCCTGTTGTGTGTCTGCTGGAATTCCTCTTCTCAGGAGAATTAAATTTAATCATCAACAGTCTCGTCCCTTAGTATTTTGGCTATCGTTGCTATTAGCAACATTTAATTTGTGTTTAATCCCTATGGATTTTATTTTGAATGGGAAGGAGACACTGATTCTGTTGCCTGAAGCAGCGTACTCTGAAATGTCAACACTCTTCAACTGATACAAGTCCCCGATTTCAAAGCAGAGTTTTGACATAGGCACAGAGATTGCCAAGATTCTATAATTCAGTTTAGCGGATGCCACTATGCACTCAGACTCCATTACTTAAGCAGATTCCTCTTTAACCCTCATTTTTGACCCCAGATACAGACATGGTTGGCTGTAAATCTCTCACAGGTCACATCACTTTATTGGTACACAGTATAAGCCCCATACCTCATTCCTGACACTGATGGAAAGAACTTGTCATTTTACTCTCTGTAGACTAAACAAACCAACAAAAAACTAAGAATTGAAAAGAATCTTGAAAAATACCTTGCACTGAGCACTCATTTCACATTTATGAAATGTTTTATTAATAATAATTAGATGAGCTTTATTCCAGGTACTCTCACACTATTTATCAGACTCTTAAGGGTCCCAAGATGAGTCAAGTTGTCAAGCCCATTTCCTCCCAAAGTCCTGAGGGAAATCATCTGTTTCTTCCTGGTACTTTCTTTTAAAGAGCTTAGTCTTTATGGAGCTGGGGAGGCTCTTACTGATGAGAAGCGATGCCCTGTACACACTGACAACAAGGGATGAGGCTTCATTCAATTCAAATGCAGAAAAGTTCATTCAACACTCAGTCTGTAGTTCATACTTCACACTCTTTGGGAGTTTCTCAGACACACAAACTCAACTGCAAGATTGATCAGAACGAGTATTCTTAGGGATGAGAGGGGTTACAAATTATCACCTGAAGATAAAGACTATCAAATGTACAGGAAATATTTATGGGCAAAAATGAACCTACAAGCATTTGCTTTCTTAAAATCTTTAATAAAAGAAGTTGTCAATTTAATCAGCCATCATCTCTAAAGATAGATGAATGGTCAACCTGAATTTTAAAAATTCATTATCTTAAAATTTAGTAATTGAAGTCCAGGGACCATCACAGAATTAGTTCATCTTTCTCTAGAAAGAAGTTTGACATCATTTTGAGAGTATGATTTATGACTCACACAGAAAAGAAAGGATTAAACATTACTTGTACTCATTTGGCATATTACTTTGAAGTTACCATAAGTTATTTCATTAGGTCTAAATGCCATCGATCCTAAAAACACCATCATTTTATGTTCCAGTAAGAAAGAAAAGCATTGCCAGTTAAACTATGAAGCAATTGTTTAAAATCACATTAATTGTAAGTCATATCCTGATTGCAGAAATGAAGTGTGAAAAAAAATGTGTGTGGTAGGCAGAATAATGGCCCCCAAACATGTCCACAACCTGATCTCCAGAACCCACAAACATGTTAGGTATTCATATAGATGAATACATGCAGATGGAATTAACACTGCTAATCAGAAGATGGGGAGATTATTCTGGATTATAATCACAAAGGTCCTTGAAGTGGAAGACAGAGGCAGAAGGGTCAGAGGGAGATGTGATTACAGAAGAATCGTCAGAGAGGAGCAACGTTGTTGGCTTTGAAGATGGAGGAAGGAACTATGAGTGAAGAGGGTGGGTAGCCTCTAGAAGCTAGAAAAGGCAAGGAAATAGATTCCCCTCTAGAGCCTCCAGAAAGAATGCAGCCCTGCTGACACCCTGATTTTAGCCCAGAGAGATCTGTATCGAACTTCTAACCCATGGAACTGTGAAAGGTAATAAACCTGTGATTGTTCAAGCCACCAAGTTTGTACAATTTTTTTTTTTTAGTGAGTTGTCGTTTACTATTTATTTTAATTAATTTTTTTTTTTTTTTGGTCGTGCGGCATGTGAGATCTGAGTTCCCCGACCAAGGATCAAACCTGTGCCCCCTGCAGTGCAAGTGCGGAGTCCTAACCACAGGACTGCCAGGGAATTCCTGAGTTTGTATGATTTTTTATGGCAGGGATAGGAAGCTAATACAATGTACATCTTAGAATCCATGAATATAACTTGTACAAATTTGAAATTATAATATTTATATTTTACTAGATATATAAATTCGTGAGACTTATCAATTGTTATTCATAAACAATTTTAGACAAGCCTGAAAAGATTAATTATGCACTCCTTCCCCATAGGGGACAACCTTCATTAGGATGTATAAATTCAGATAAATACGTTCAGGAATCAACCTTACCACTCAACATTTCACTTGTCTCTGATGTTTTGCTCGCTTCTATTTATTACAGACGTGGGAAAAAACCCTTTACAATGGGACAAAATAATGCCTATGCATTCATAATCACTGATCCAGCTAAAACATTAGAATATTCCAGAGTATTAAAACCTCTCTAACCAGATCAGATATTAGTTTTTAGTCAGTGAATCTTTACCATGTAATGGAATGAAAAACATTAATTGGTATTTATTTGGTTTCAAAAATTTTTAAATATCAAATTCTTTGTGTTAGCCCTCAGTCTAGCACATAATACATTCATTCTATACAAATGTATAATTTGCAACTGTGCTACCTAAATCCAAAGCTGAATTCCTAAAAACAAAATAAACAAACTAATCTTTGAATAATCCCCAGCACCAGGTCTACTACACTCTAGATTCCAGATCTCATAATCTCATGTATAAAACCTTGACATTAAACAAATGAGTCCAACATTTTTCAGGCAATTTGGAAATGTCACCTCACCTGGGCACAGTGAGCTATCCCTCAGGGGGCACAGTACTCTGAGTACAAAATAGATGACCCAGGCATTGGTTTGGAGCACCAGCTCAGCAAACCATCAAAGCAAATTATTCTTTTGTTATTCTTATGCCATTATCCTTCAAGTTTCACAATTCCAGGAAGGATCTTAATTGTTACTGGGCCAAGATCTTGTTTTTTCTGGCCAAAAGTTTTTTTCTTTTTATTTCTTTGTTTCCTCTATCATTGTTGTCTTGTCATACACAATGCAATTTTCCCAACCCTTTCCCTGATCCTCTTCAAATCGAAGGTCAGTGTTTCCAGCTTCTGGGATCAGAAAGCAAATATTTATTACGGTGAAATAGAGATTGAAGGCAATATTTTGTACCTTAATATTCATCTGGCTTGGCTTAGCTTCTGCCCATCAGATAAAAAAATGAGTAAATGAACCCACTTCCCATTCACTAACAGAATCATTCTGGAGACGTTCATTTTTTGGAGCACTTATTGATAAGGCTCTTTGGGAAGCCAGCATGGGGTTTCAGACATATTATACCTGCATGGCCATTGATGCTATGCTCTAAGTCTTCTGATCCTTATTTCATCACCCTAACCGCCACCCCCCACTTTGACAGGAATTGCTGCTCACACTTTCAATGGGAAGCAAATTGCTTGGGTGGTCTCAACAGCAAATGACTGAGCCAATGAATTGTTCTATTATTGTTATTAGCCTGATTATTAGAAGTGCTGCTCATATTACAGAATTGAAATGTTTCTGTTTTCTAAAATAACCCAAAGAAATTTACAAATATTCTTTTATCTGTCTTCAGGAAGGTTATAATGCAAGTCACACTATTTCCTCTTAAAGATCAAGGGATTTGTTTTCTGGGAAGTCATAATAATTAATATTATTAAAACTTGAGTCTCCTATCTTTTAGAGTAATATTCTATCTGCTAAAATAAAATACATTAAATTAAAAATATTGCTTTGTCATATTTGAAATTTTTTCTTAGATTTTGTCTTTAAAATCTGCTTGTCAACTGTTCATTTGTGACCCACTGAAAATATGACATACAGTACATGGGCAGAATAGCATTGCACATCAGCAAATTTCAGAAGATATAAAAATCATGTTTTATTTTTGTTATAAAATAAAAATCATGGTATTTTAATCTGAATTTACTAATCTTTCTTCTAGTAATATACTCTGTTGACTAAAAAAATCACCAAGGTTATAAAATCCATAAATTAAAAAAATTCTTTTGAGACCAAAACATTTGTACAAGGCTAAACCATCTCTCTGGAACTCAGTAAGAAAGAAGAGGTGGGTTGGAAAAGATGTCGACAGGGCCAAGTTGATACATAAATTTATCTGCTAAAGATCAATTCAAGATAATTTACTCAAAAGAGAGAAAGTTGGGCCCTGATTCCAAGACAATTTACTCTGATTTTAAATTAAATTCTAACAACCTTGATTGTTTTGTTTCAAAGTCTACGACTCACTGAAAGTAACGTTTCCATAAACAGATTACAGCAAGAGGCAACAATTGATAGCCTAGTAAAGAGACTTGAAAAACAAGTGAAAATGAAGAAAAGTCCCACGGTGATCTAGGGGCCTGGGCTAGCACATTTCAACCTTCCTCAGTACGGCTGAGAGGGTCCTGGACTTACAGCACAACACAGTCTTGCACTGGAACTCAGAGCTGAAATGCGAGTCTAGTTCAGACATAACAACTTATTATCTGAGTGCCCCTGAGCTAGTTACTGAGGTGCTATGAGTCTCACATCCACCTAATGGGAAGAGTTATTCCTGCGTTGCCTATTCTATCAATGTTACAGGTTGGGAAGACTAAATGAGATCACGTATGTATTAGGTTATTGATTCAGCTGCATGTGAATTCTTTCCACGAGAATAAAGACTGTATTTCTTAGCCTCTGGGTGTCGCCCTAGAACTAACTCTGGCCATGGTGGTGGTGAGAATGCAGGTGTGGTGGTGAGCAATCCTGGGCTGTGAGGATAATGGCAGCAAGACCAAAGGGACCCACATTCCTGATGACTCCTTCAGCAGAACAGGTACACTCAGCTCAGACTTTCATGTAAAAGAAGAAAATTCCCATCATGTTTAAGTGCCTTCAATTCAGCTGCATGTGGTGTGTCCCAATCACACTAAATATGAATGACCTATGCCCTGAAAATTCTGGATGGGATTTGTTATAAGATGCTTAAAGAATAAGAAAAATATTGCTGTTTCTTAAGCTTAAAAATTGTATTCTTAGCTCTCCACATACAAGTAAGAATTCTCGTGATGATTTGCATTTTTCTTCGGCGATCATAGTAGGAAACAAGGATTTTGGGACTCATGGGCTGACTGCACAGGTCTCCAAGTTCTGTAGGGCAGGTCAGAATGTGTTTGTTTTCTTTTTTAATAAATGTATTTATTTATTTATTTTTGGCTGCACTGGGTCTTCATTGCTGCCCGCGGGCCTTCTATAGTTGCGGCGAGCGGGGGCTACTCTTCGTTGTCGTGCGCGGGCTTCTCATTGCGTTGGCTTCTCTTGTTGTAGAGCACGGGCTTTAGGCGCACGGGCTTCAGTAGTTGTGGTACATGGGCTCAGTAGTTGTGGCTAGTGGGCTCTAAAGTGAAGGCTCAGTAGTTGTGGCACACAGGCTTAGTTGCTCCGCAGCATGTGGGATCTTCCCGGACGAGGGCTCGAGCCCATGTCCCCTGCATTGGCAGGCGGATTCTTAACCACTGATTCACTAGGGAAGTCCCCCAGAATGTGTTTTTAAGGAAGAAGTGATGAAATGGAGGCTAAGTTAGCTAGGCCTAGGACCAGCCCAATGCCCATCCTCCCCATAATGGTTTTTGGGAAATCAGCTCTTTCCTCCAAGGAGGGAAACAGTGGAGCACAGAAAATCAGAGATAAGAAGAAAGGCTGGGATTTTTCATTTCCCCTAATCACCACTTCTACAACTTTGCCTGATGTTACCATGGTTACCACATGACTTTTGAATTAAGTTCTACAGAAAGAGCAATAGTGGACCCCATAAGCATAGCGTTTACCCAGGTGCCTTCCTTAGTAATAGGAAGTTACAGGCCATCTGCTAAAAATACATGATGGGGTAGTCCTGTCTTTCAAAATTTACTTTCGATTGTTCACCACAAATTGGGGACATAGAATTGGGGGCACAATGAGAAGAATGGGGAAAAAATACAGCTTTACTAGGGAATTTAATATTCCTCTAGCTATAGCTATCAGTGTAGGTTCTTTAGAATACTGGTTACTAGCAAGGCTCTAAAACCAGGTTCCAAATAATTCATTAAGTGGAAAATGTGGAATAAATTCTGTAAAAGAAATGTTTTGTCCCAGTTTCAAGATTTTTATGGCTCTTTCACTCAAAAAAAAATTCCACTAAACTGGAATACACAGACGAATCACCTCCTGCCTGGAAAACTTCAGAATTTGTAATGGGTTTTCTAGCTTTCTGTTTCTTTCTTCTATAAAGAAAAATGCACTTGACTGGTAGGATAGTCTTCAGAAAGCATTTTTATCATATTACTTACCTGTCAAGAGTCTAAATATTATTATTTTGTTTAGTCAATTCTCATTCTCTAGACTACCCTTCAAAGTCCTATATCAGCCAATCTTCCTGTTACCACCTTGCCAACCTCTTTATTCCTTCATTACTTCTTAGGTCAACATCATAACATTCTCTGCACATATCATACTTTTCTTTTTTTTTATAGAACCATACAGTATATGTTCTTTTGTGTCAGTTGCTTTTCCTCAACATCAAGTTTTTGAGATTCATTCGTGCTGTTGCATGTTCATTCCTTTGTGTTGATGAGTAGTATTCCACTATGTGGATATTCTACAATTGTTTATCCACGCGCCTATTCATAGACATTTGAGTTGTGTCCGGTTTTAGGTTATTATGAATATGACTACTATAAATATTCTTGCACAAGTCTTTTGTAGACATATGTTTTCATTATTCTTGGGTAAATGCCTAAGAGTGGTGTTATTGATTCATAGTGTAATAGTGATCAATTCATTATTGATTCACATTTAAATCTATGAGAAATTGTCAGCTTTCCAAAAATCATTTATTCTCCCACCAGTGATGGATGAAATTTCTAATTGCTTCATACCTTTGCTAGTATTTGGTATTGTCAGTCTTTTTAATTGTATAAAAATTATATAAAATATAATATAATGTAAAAAATAATTATAATGTATAATATAATATAAAATGGTATCTTATTGTGGTTTTAATTCACATTTATTTAATGATTAATGATGTTGAGTACTTTTTCATGTGCTTAATGGCCATTCCTCTATTTTCTTTGGTAAAGTGTCTATTCAAGTATTTTGTCATTTTAAAATTGGATTGTTTGCTTTTTGTTACAGGAATATATATACCAGATTCAAATTCTTTGATATATGTTTTATTTTTTCCTAGTCTACATCTTGATGCCTTTTGATTTGTAGAAAAATTATAAATTTTGATGACATTAATTTATATTTTTTTCTTTTATGGTTAGCATTTTTTGTGTCCTCTTTAAGAAATTTTTGCTTTTTCAAAACTGAAAATACATTCTTCTACATTTTCTTCTAGAAGCTTTATGGTTCCAACTTATACTTTTAGGTCTATGATCCAATTCAAATTACTGGGAATATCCCCAATTCTTTCTGAAATATTTCAAGAAATTTATTTCTGCCTTCTCATAGGGAAACTTAACTCTCACTCCCAAAATAGTTACCTTCATACTTTGTCTTATTACATGAGAAAAAATACTGAAGGAGGATAAAGTAATTAGGCTTCTATGGCAAACCTGTTGGTATATCTGTCCCACATCCAGCCATCCAAGGAAAGTTCCCTAAGCTCTGAAATAGTGAACTATTCTTTATAATTTTCTATATTCTTGCCATAGAATCAGCTATACACTAATAGATTGCACTCTCCTATCTAAATAAGGATTTAAAAAATAAGACAGCTCACACAATATGTAAGAGGAATTCAATTTTTAGTGGACAAGGTTCTAAAAAAAAAAAGACTGAGGATAAGGAACAAAGCCTTTATATAGAGATACTTGAGAGGAAAAAGAAGCCTTACCTCTGGAAACTTAAAAAAATTCATATTTAATATGGAATCAGAATTACTTTTTTGAGATTATTTAGGTTTCAACTCATTTTTTTCTAACAGACTATTTGAATAGCTCTTACTTTCATTTAAGAAAGAATTGTTCTCTTTTGAAAATGTATTTGCATTTGCCCTTCTCCCTAAATTGCTTCATAATACTGCTAAGTGACACTATGAAATATGCACAAAATCTGATGACTTGATAGGGAGATGTACAGTGTAGAGAAAGCAGGTGGCAAATCTTTTCTAATTAGCACCTCTGGGCCCCAAGGAAAAGCAGCTTATTTCAGAATTAGGGTTCTTTTAGTATCTGTGAGTAAAAAAAAAAAAAAGAAAGAAAAGAAATTTAAAAGACAAGTGAGTAATAAGAAGGCAGACAACTCAGTGGAAGAGTGGGCAAATTACTTAGCTGACTACATGTAAAAGAAGATATTAAAATGACCAGAAAACATATGAAAACCTTTTCAATACCATTGGCTATCACAACACTGTGATACCGCTATATACCTACCAGGATAGCTAAAATGCAAACACAATTAATAGCAAGTGTTGGTGAGAATGAGGGGGTGCTGCTGGTGGGAACGCACTAGGGCACCGCCACCTGGTAACACTGTTTGGCAGCATGGACTAATGGTGAGCTTACGTGTACAATATGACCCAGCAGCTCCCTTCCTAGGGATATAACGCACAGAACTGCTTACGTGCGTACACCCAAAGACATGTAGTATAATGTTTACTGCACTACTCGTAATAGCCAATACCTGGAAACTGCCCAGATGTCCACCAATGGTAGAATAGATACATTGTGGAATATTCCTAAAATGGAATACTATAAAACAATGAAAATGAATGATTTAAAACTACAGGCAACAATACCAATGAATCCAACAAACATAAAGATAAGCAAAAAAAAAAAAACAAAGCCATGTTGGAGCGTGTGCTGTCTGATTACATTCATGTGAAATACAAAACCGGGCACAATTAACATGCTGTCAGAAGCCAGGATACTTGGACCCTTGGCAGGCACAGGTGTGATCAGTTTGTGAAAATTCATTGAGTTGTACATTCACGATTTCTCCACTAAAACTTGCTGTAACGTTTCCTTTTTTTTTTTTTTTGCAGCTGCAGACTCAAATAATTTTAGAAGTAATTTCAGAAAACTTGCAATCTGGCACTTCCTGGGTCTGACATAAAGCAAAAGCACTAACAATGAGTGGTGGTGTGCTGGAGCTGGCTTGTTCTGACTCTCATCCCAGCTCCAAGGTCATTGCTTTCACATCAGGATAGCTTGAAGTCAGACATGGCAAACCCTAAAAATCAGGGCTTTACTTTTTTTCTTTTCCAGTGTGCCACTGAACCACAGCAGTGATAAATTTCTTCTGCATAAATAATAATCACTTGAAATTGAAGAAATTTGGCATCTAAAATGAACATTCCCCTTAGAAGATTAGCACCAGACTGGCTCTTGCACTGAGATAAGGAACTCCACATCAAGACTCAAACTTCAAAATCCTCATGGTGGGTAAGGGAGAAGGCTAAAGCACATTTACCCATTTTGTTTTCACCTTTTATCTCTCTCAATCAAATCTTCTCATTTTAGGAAGTAAATAATCAAAGTAGCTTTTTTGTTCCTTTTTGACCACCCCCTCCGCCCTGCCCTTTTCTTTCTCTGCAAGGAGGTGACAGTGAGTGTCGTCTGTAGACAGGGGTCATTACAGACCCGCCAGTGGGTTGTCCCACCCAGGATAGAGAAGCAGAAGTCAAAGCTGGGTGACGCGTGCTCCCCTCTCCCCGCCTAGCTGCCTCTGCCCATTCCACCCTGTGCTGTCAGCCTCCCTCTCACACGGCTCTGGAGCCCCTGGGGCACTTCCAAGGCCAGGGTAATATGAGGGGAACAGAAGATGCTGCAGCTACCCGGTCCATCTTCTTTTGATCCCCAAATATTGAAGCCCCCAACTGAGAAACTTGAAACAGTAGGAAAATTAAAGTGTCTCTTCACAAAGGCACAAGTAGCAGGCAGCAGACAGTTTTATCCAAGAAACTCTTGTCAGGAAATGAACCAGAGAAACATCAATAAACCTAGATCCCAATTAAATTTGACACTGACGGTGACTCTAGCTCTCGTCTAATCTTACATTCTTATTCTATATATAAGAAGCTGGATGTCCAGAGAAGCCAAGTGGGTTGCCCAAGAGGTAGACACAAGGTCAGAACAGGGGCCTCTAACTCTGTGTCTCTTGCTTTTTCTATTTATATTGGGACTTGGTTGCCACTTTCATAAATTCCTGATGGAATTCTCCCCCACTCCTACTCCATGTTAATGTTTCTTTTTTTTTTTTTTTTCGGTACGCAATGTTAATGTTTCTGAATGTGGGATGTACCTTGTAATTCTTTTTAAAATTCTTTTTCTTGTTTATCATTTTTTTCCTAGAAATAAATTAAAGCCTGTTATTAACTTGTTGGTGTCCTAGAATCTAGGCAATGTAGATTTACAACAGATATTTACATTTGAAAAATATATACCGGAGATTTCTTTGTAGGAAATGTTTCTAGTACATTTAAAATGTGATTTTGTTGGGCTTCCCTGGTGGCTCAGTGGTTAAGAATCCGCCTGCCAATGCAGGGGATAGCATTCGAACCCTGGTCTGGGAAGACCCCACATGCCACAGAGCAACTAAGCCCATGTACCACAACTACTGAGCCTGCGCTCTAGAGCCCGCAAGCCACAACTGCTGAGCCTGCATGCCTAGAGCCCGTGCTTCACATCAAGAGAAGCCACCACAATGAGAAGCCCGCGCATCACAAAGAAGAGTAGCCCCTGCTCGCCGCAACTACAGAAAAGCCCACGCGCGGCAACAAAGACCCAACACAGCCAAAAATAAAATAAAATAAATTAATTAAAAAAATTTTTTTAAATATGGTTTTGTTTACATGAAGTTTACAGGAACACATGCCCACTTGGGGCTGCATTTTGGAAGCAGTCCTTAGCAGCTTGTTGCCTGTCAATCTTTTTTTCCATTTTTGCTATCCTCCTTGAAGTCATGGCCCGAATTCCTCACAAACACCCAGAGGTGAGTGAGAGAGTCAGGAATCCTTGGAGCAGCCATTGGGGAAGAGCAGACGGCAATGTGGATGGCTGCGCTACCCTCACTCTCAAGCCTATCTGAATTTCTCACTGCTCTTGGCCAGCTTCTGACTAACCCAATGTGCTGGTTAATTTTCTGTGTCAGCATGACTGGATCACAGGTATTTGGCTACACATTATTTCTGGGTGTGCCTGTGAGGATGTTTTGGGATGAGAGTAGCATTTGGATTGGTAGACTGAGTAAAGCAGATTGCCCTTCCCAGTGTGAGCAGGCATCATCCAATCCACTGAGGGCCTGAATAGAACAAAAAGGTGGAGGAAAGGAGGATTTGCTCTCTATGACTGGCTGCTTGAGCTGGGACCTTGCTCTTCCCCTGCCCTCAGACTGGGAATTACACCATCAACTCCCCTGGTTCGAAGGCCTTCAGACTCAGAGTGAACTACACCACCAGCTTGCCTGTGTCTCCAGCTTGTAGCTGGTAGATCATGGGACTTCTCAGCCTCCAACTGTGTGAGCCAATTCCTAAAAATAAGTCATATACATATATGACTTATTATTATTTCCTGTCCTATTTAATAGGTAACAATAGCTCACATTAATCATGCACTTATTCTGGTCAGGCTCTGTTCCAAGGGTGTTGTATCTACCATTCCTTTCATCCTTCATCCTCACAACAATCCTTGGAGATCAATCTGATTATTATCCCCATTTTACAGATGAGAAAACCAAGGCACAGAGAGGTCAAGTAACTTACCCAAGTTCATGCAGTTAAATGGTAGAAAATCTAGGGTTTAAACCCAGGCAGTCTGCTTCAAGGTCCGTGTTCTTAACTCCTCCATTGTGTTGCCTGAATAATAGCAGACCCAGGAACAGAACACAGCTCTTCTGGCCCTATACTAACTTTTCTGGCCCAGTACCATGCAGGCACTTCCACTACAGCTTTATCATGAAAAGGCCTCTTCAGCTGGGCTCTAGTCCTTTGGTTCTAACTCCCGTTACAGCGCTTACTATAAAAGGGCTTAACCAGAGACTAGTTTCTACATTCCGCCATGCTCATTCTATTTCCTGTTTCTCCTATTTTATTGTCTGTTACCTGAATTCCTGCTGTGCAACTCAGATTCTTCTAGTTTATATGTAGTTTTAAAATGCTTGCCATCATTTGCTCTCAGCCAACAAGGCATTGATGTGGCAACTTCACAATGGCATACATGGTCAACTGCTTTTAGGAGTGGGGAGGAAGGAGTCTTATGTTTCTGGTAGGTGACATGGTGGCCTCAATAGGGTATTTTAAGGTTTGAGGTAAGGTGATCATGAGCTGTCAGACTTTAGTCCTGGCCCTGAGTCTCAACTTCAACATGGATGAAGCCCTCCTAACCCAGTTATACTGATGATCACTGTTAAATCAAAGAAATAGTTCATGGTGGAAAAGACACTGATGCGACATCACATCTCATAGCACAGTTCACACAGCAAATCCTGTTCTAGCAACAACTGTTCCGTGACCTTTCTTTTAATACATTACAAGAACCAGTTCTTCTCAGAGGTGCTTGGGAGTTAAAATGGTCACACGCCATTATCTGTGTAACCATTATCCACTCCTCTTTCTGGGTACATAAAAGTGCTTTGTTTTTATGATCAAAATGGAAATCTCCCTCATTGTATGAGTTTCCCCAGTTGAGCAGCTGAATAAACCCGGAGCTCAGAGCTGGCTAAACAGCCAGTGGTCTCACGTTGCACCATCAGTATCCTGAACTTGATACAACAACAGTGAGGTCCTCACTCAGCCCACACTCGGCCTTGAGGAAGTTACAGTGAGGATTGAGCTCTGAATACAGACCATCTAAATTCCTTAACATGGCTGGGAAGATTAAAGAACAGTAGGAATGTAGTGGGTTTAGTAGACCACTGATAAATACGATTTAATCCCTGAAGAAAATCATGTGATACGAACAAATACTAAATGAAATTAATTTTCAAATCTAATATTTATGCAAATTTTATACCAATCCCTTCAGATATACTAACTATAGAATTTCTCTAAAAACACTGGGTTAATTTTTGATGGCTGTATCTCACAATAATAACCTTCTATACATAGTTTTAGAAAACTTAATAACTGACCATAACCCAAAAGCCCTCATAACATGCAAATTAAATAATGTGAATTGTAAATTGATGACTTTGTTCTTATAAAAGTAAATATAAGACCTAAGGGAGTGAAATTGTAATATAATTGAACTATTTGGCTCCACTCAGAAGAGAGTAATTGACCAGTCTTTGGCCAGCCTCCAAACTGGGTAATAATCTTCTACCTACTAATTCATTCCTTCCCAGTTTTGCAGATAAAATTTATAAATTATTCTTTAATTCCTGCCTTCAATGTAAGCAGAGCTTCCAGGTTCTACTAAAGAGCTGCCATATTTCATTTCAGTGGTGGCTATAAGTCAATGGATTCTGTGTTTGTATTTAGTTAAATCATTTTATGGCATGTTTCGAAAGAAAAGTGTCATGTGAGTTCATTTTTATACAACCCAGATGTATACGTTGTAAGCTTATTTTAACATTACAGGTGATCGGCCAAGTACATTACAGTAATCTTTTGCTGGGATCAGTGCCGGCCCTGCAGCTGCTACCCACGTGGTATGAGCTGAGGAGCTGTCAGCACTGGGACATTTACTGGGAAGGAAGCCAGGGCTGGGAAAGTCAGTGTTAGGTTGGAGGCAGAGGGTGCACAGGCCGGATGGGCTGGGCAGAGAGACTCCCCGGAAGTTGCTATCAAGGGTCTGAAGCTAGATGAGCGGACTGGAAACACACTGGTCAGAGCAAGGCATGGAGATGGCTGGAAGGAAGGGACAAACATTGAAACCAAAGCTGGGCCCGCAGACAGGTGAGCAGAAACCAGGAGATTCACAGGAGACCACAGTGGGAGTGGGAGGGGGGGAGGAGTAGAAAGGGGTGGTGGCCAGTAAGGTGCCAACAAAGCTGGCAAGCAGTGCACCAGAAGGGGGGGAGGGGCAACAGGAGACTCTTTCGCATCGTCTCATAAACTTCTTTTGTGCTTTTGGCCAGGGCAGGAGCCAATCAGGGGACAGCCATGCTGCAATGCAGCAGTTCTCCCTGCGAGAGGGACAAAGGAAAGCCTGTTGCCTACAAATTCTTCCTTTTCCAGCCTTTATGCTGAAATTCCTACCATTAGATCGATGCTTTGAGCAAAGGCACTGCGTATTGAAGGCAAATGTTAAAAAAGGACTATCATTTATAATGAAGGAACATTATTCAATAGTACAGACATATATAATTTCCCCTTCAAGAGGGAACAACAAGGTTAAGGTAAACTTTGATAGTTGTAGTCATGGAGTGTGGGAAAAAAACTGTGATTATGCTTGTCTGGGGGCATGGGAAGGCCTCCAAAAGAGAGAGAAGGTGTTTCAATTGAGCTTCACACGCATGTGCGTGCAAACACACACACACAAACACACACATACACACAGAAGCAACTGAAAATAGGTCCTTGGTTGTTCAGAACAATTAATATAAGTTCTAAGAAATCAAAGGCATTTTTGGTAATACATACTGTACATAATTTACTGAAGTGCTCTGGGATTTATTTCTCTGACTGTTGAGGGGGTTGGGCAAATGATCCCGATTCTATCATTTTATAACTCTCAAATATAGGGGAAACGTCCACCACTTTGACACCCTGAAGTGACTTGTTTGAATACCACAATGGTAACCTGTAAGTAACAGGAACCGCAGAACCACTGGAACTTTATGATATTGTACTAAAGTGAACTCCATCACTAAAGTCGGGAGGAGTAGAACTTGAGGTAAAGAGGAGACACAGCCATCATATTCAGGGATTTTGATAACGAAATTATTTCCTCCCCCCGCTTTTGGATTTCTCCATGTTTCTTATTTGTCATGAGCCAATCCTGGTAGAGCCTATCTGAGCTCTGCTTCAGAACTGGCTGATAGAGGTTACTGGGAAAGGAAGCAGCAGTAGGTCCTGGTAGGCCAGTCTTGACAAGTTTTTTCTCCCACTCATATCTGTGTCTGATTTTTTTTTTTTCCTGTGTCTCTGAGAGATGAGAGGCTCACACCTCTGTTCCTTTCATTCAAAAAGTGAGTAAACTTCAGAATATATAAAGAATTCTTACAACTCAACAATAAAAGAGAAGTAACCCAATTTCAAAATGGGTAAAGGCTTTGAATAGACATTTCTCTAAAAAAGATATAAAGATAGCCAGTAAACACATGGAAAGATGTCCAACATCACAGTCATTAGGGAATTGCAAATCAAAACCACAATGAGACGCCCGTTCACATCAACTAGGATGGCTCTAGGCAAAAAACCAGGCAATTACAAGTGTTGGGGAGGATATGGAGAAATTGGAACCCTCATCCATTGCTGGTAGGAATGTAAGATGATGCAGCCTCTTTGGAAAACAAGAATCAAGGATATTCTCAATGCTGGAAGCATTAACTTTCTCTTTGGCTTGCTGTTTTTTTAAATTAATGTAAAATATTTGTGTGTTGACTTGCCAATTAATACCAATATTTATTAATATGTTTTTTAACCTACATAGCAGGACCTTACTGTCAAGTCAAACTTTTCCACAAAATTTCTATATACAGTGACCAGAGCAGCCATTCTTAGTTCACGTGGAAAGGTGTCATTTTTGAATGGTAAGGGAATGGTAGTTACACTCTACACTTGCTTATCATGCTTCTTGAAGCTATCCTGGAAATTCAGTGCTCATACAAGTTCCTATATTCCATATTTTTTGTTCCTCCAAGTAGAATGTAGAGAAAATTTTATTAAATTCTGAATAATATTTTAGTTCCACCAATGGGAGATTTGCTTCCATAATGGCAGAAGGTAGCCAGGTAACACAAGTTGAATGTAAACATGGAGCTTCTTCACACTGCACTGACTGTGTGCTAAAAGCTGTTTATCGTATTTCCTTGCTGAGTCTGGGCCAGATGATTGATGGTCAATAAAATCAATAATAACTGCTTGTTAAAAGCACCACAGATTTATCCGTGCCATGTAAGATTTATTAGATTGGATGGAAGTCCAATATTACATTTGATTTTATGTGACTAATGCTCTTGGGATAACATTTCATAGACGTGGGGGTAGGGATGGCACAGCACAAGTGACACCATCTTCTCAAGTTCATGAATTGGTGTGTCTGGGTGATGGCATAAATACCCTCAGTAAGTAGCACATCTATAGTAAAATCAGCTGTTGATTATGTGCACTGATGAAAAGAAATTAAAGTACAGATGATCAAAACTGGTAGATTATGTTATAAAGTCACTTCCCTTGGGCTTTGGGTGAGTTATAATTATAGCTGAATCTGTGTATATCTGACCTTCTGAGCATTTGTTCCTTACAAAATCAAAAAGCCTGTCATGAAGACCTGCCTTAGGTAGAAACTGTTTAATCCCCCACGTTCACATTTACTTCTCTCTGCAACTGGCTTTGTTCAGAGACTAGATAATGTCTTAGACTGATATACAACACAGGTCAGAGCAGCACGGCCCTCTCGCAGGCTCTTCCTGGAGCGTGGCAGGGAGTGATAAGTGCTTGGTGTCAAACAGTTGCTTCTTAACATGCAAGCTGCAAGGAAAGTAAGAGTAAAGAGAGGATAAAGAAAAATCTCAGTCAGCTTCAATGAATAAATCAGCAGTAGATGAGGATGAACCATCTATGTGTACTGGCTAACGACAGAAGGTAGTTATTCCCATACCAAAGCACAAGGTTCAGCATTCTACTTCCCAAGCTAATTTTTTAAGGAACAGTTTCTTCTTTGATCAGAGCTATTAGGATAAAATGTGCAGTTCTGGTTCTATGCAAGGCTTATGAAAAACCTTTTTATTTGGTTGTGCTTTAATCCATTCTTAAACAATAGGCTTTTCCAGGTCACATATTCCTTTCTATATTTATGGTAAAAGGCAGGTTAGGTCTTTTCCTGAACAGGAATACACATAATTTTTTTTAACCATCTTGGCAAAAGGTGCAAGAAAAAACTGAAAGTAAACAGAATTAATAACTGCTTACAGGTTTGAATGCATTTTGATGTTTTCCAGGATAGACTTATAAATGTTTTAGATTTACAGAAATATACTTAAAATGCCAAAATATCTACTTGTTCTTTTATATCATTTCTGCCTATAAATTTTAAGATGATTATTTTGTTAGAAGAGCACAATGAACCCCCTGGCTGAGCTGATAGAACCTTACTGCCTATCTGTCGCTTGCTTGGTTCTGACAAGGCCGAGGTATCCAGCACACTTCCAATGATCTGGTCTATGGAACACTCAACGTACTTGTCTCTCCCTTCCCTCTACCCCCTATTTTGCTCTTTAAATTTATTTTGTCACAAGGGGACTTAGGAGACAAATGACTTTTAATTTCTCACTAATTTTCATACACGAGAACTAAAAGATCTCAGTTATGTCTTTGAATTTGTAAGAACAGAAAACTGTGCTTTGCAGTCATATGTTTCCTGGGATTATCAGAAGGTAGGACAGAAAAGCAGTTCGACACAGGAGCTCTGGAGTCAGCCTGGATTCAAACTCTGGCTCTGCCTCTTACAACCGGTAGGACTTTATAACCTTTAAAGTCCCAGTGCCTCAGTTTTCTCAGAGGAAAATATGTGAATTCTGGAGATTAAATGAGAAAGTGGCTAGAAAGGGCTTAGAACAGTGCCTTGCATGTAGTAAGTGCTCAATACATCTTTTTTAAAGAGAATAATTTATTTATTTATTATTTATTTTATTTTAGGCTGCATTGGGTCTTAGCTGCGGCACGCGGGCTCTTCATTGCGGCGTGCAGGCTTCTCTCTAGTTGTGGCCTGCAGGTTTTCTCTCTCTAGTTGTGGCACGCAGGTTCCAGAGCACGTGGGCTCTGTAGTTTGCGGCACACAGGCTCTCTAGTTGAGGCGCAAGACCTCAGTAGTTGTGGCACGTGGGCTTAGTTGCCCCGCGGCATGTGGGATCTTAGCTCCCTGACCAGGGATCGAACCCATGTCCCCTGCATTGTAAGGCGGACTCTTTACCACGGGACCACCGGGGAAGTCCCAGTGTTCAGTACATTTTTAACAAAAAGTGTGAAATACAGGTTTTCAAGTCTAATTATTACAGTCAGGCTCGTATGAGAAACAAAATATTAGGATATGTTGCTAATCATTAATCTTTTTCGTACTGATTCTTTTTTTTTAAACAAACCTTTTTAAAACATCTTCTGAGTGCAGAAATGGGGGAAAACAGAGATATATAAGAAAAGTCTATGACTTTGAGTTATCAGGGTCCAATGGGAGATTCTAAAATATGCCATTATAATACAGTGGGAGGATGTTCAGTGTTAGAACACAAAGATGGGAACTCTGCGGGGGTTGGTGGGTGGGCCGCACAGAAGGTAGAACAGAGTTTGGGACCACACTGTGGACGGGCAGGGCACTGAAATGACCGGTTCTGTTCCAGACATGCAGGTACAAGTGGGAGTTGAAGCCATGGGGTAGATGAGTCTCTAGAGACAGGTGTGTTGAGAACAGAAAAGTCAGTGATGTTTCTTTATTCATGACTAGAAATTCAAGATGAGTTTTCTTGCTCTTTCAGCTTAAAATCAATCAGTCAAAATGAAGAAAACTCTTTCTACAGTTAAGGAAAAAAAGTGTCTGTAATTAAACCCAGCTGGGGTGGGAGTTCTGCTGGTGCAGGAGAGGCTCTGCTGGAACACAGAGCTGCACCCAGGTTCCCGGTGGGCATGCTGCTCTGGGGCAAGGCTATTGAGGCTGGCTCCTGTGAGCTGGGCCTGGCAAGCTTAGTGGGGTGATTTGAAGGTCTAGTCTAAGAAAATGATGGAGGGAGTCCTGGTGGACCGGGAGAGGGCTGGTGGGGAAGCTGGAAGGCCATGAAGGTCAAGAAGGAAGAGGTAACTTAGACAGGCAGGTGGGACTATGGCTGTATCTGCAACATAAACCAGAAAAGTTAAAAAGATGGCAAAGTCTGGGCCAAACAGAAGTGAAATGAAAATTTCCCTGACAATGATGTCAAGTGCCTTCTGTGCATTCCGCTTGGGTTTTTCCTAGTAATCTTACTCTGAGATAGTTCTCAGTTTAAGACAGGGGCCCAGTTTCAGGTTAGGGATAAAACTGCTGTGAGAACACCCCAGGACAGTGGTTTTTGGCTTTGAGATGTTTTAGGGGATGAATTAGACATGCTGTTGACAAAACCTAGATGGTCTCTGATAATCTAGGTTCTCTGCTGGTGGCCATTTTATAGTAACTCCTTTTCCAAGGTTAAAAATTGATCCTGAATGTCAATATGAAAATATTAGAAAGGCTGGGATGTAACAGGCAAAGTACTACTCTTAACTTTCACACATTGTTCTGCTCTGTTGTTACAAGAGCAGCACCAGTTTTGACCTTTCAATATTGTCCTTTTGGGCTTCCCTGGTGGAGCAGTGGTTGAGAGTCCGCCTGCCGATGCAGGGGACATGGGTTCGTGCCCCGGTCTGGGAAGATGCCACATACCGCTGGGAGCGGCTGGGCCTGTGAGCCATGGCCGCTGAGCCTGCGTGTCCGGAGCCTGTGCTCTGCAACGGGCGAGGCCACAACAGTGAGAGGCCCGCGTAGCGCAAAAAAAAAAAAAAAAATTGTCCTTTTTTGCTTTATAGAATGTTTAAAACAATCTATTTCTATCACAATTTAATGAAAAACTCAATCGAGCCAGTCATTGGGCATCATGTATACAAAGTGTAAAAGTAGTCAGAAGTAGATCAAAGCAGTTATTTTTAATTATATTACATTAGTATTACTGATGTCCAAAATCATTTTTTAGTTATTTATAATAGAAAGAGAAGCAACATATATTAAATATATGTACATACATACTACAAAATTTATATAATTGCTTTACCTCTTTGTCTTTGACTTTAATATTTAAGGAATAATATAAATTTAACTTTTAATATTTTAGATTTAACATAAGATTTAAGGATAGGCTAATTAGGGACATTTATCCACAGGGTGGAGTTTTAGAGTAGTCTACTCTGCACACACAAGAAATTAAGAACACTGACCTCCTTACTGACTTATTGGCTAGTCATTGCCTAGAATGATGTCTCCCAAACTTGTGTGGAAGCAAAGAGAGCTTCTACAACCTAAGTGTCCATCCACAGATGAATGGATAAAGAAAATGTGGGTGTATATATATATATATATATATATACACACACACACACACACCTACACACATACATGCAATGGAATATTATTCAGTCATTAAAAAGAAGGAAATCCTGCCATTTGTGGCAATATGGATGGACCTCAAAGGTATTATGCTAAGTAAAGTAAGTCAGACAGAGAAAGACAAATACTGTATGTTCTCACTTCAGAAGCTGGGGGTGGGGTGGGGGTGGGGGGAAGTGGAGAGATGTTGGCTAAAGGGTACAAATGTCCAGCTATAGGATAAACGTTATGGGGATTTAACGTACAGCATGGTGACTATAATTCAAAATGCTGTATTATATACTTGAAAGTTAAAAAAAGAATGATAATTATGCGAGGGGATGGACGTGTTAACTAATCTTACTGTGGTAATCATTTTACAGCATATACATGTATCAAATCATCATGTTGTACACCTTACATTTATATATACATCAATAACGTCTCAATAAAGCTGAAAAAAAAGGAAACGAACAAACAGAAAAGAGTTTCCAAAGTCAAATAAGTTTGGAAAATTCTAGGTTGAACCAAGCAGGTTTCTTTGTTTCAGGATCGATCGGTATATGGATATAACAATGCAGAATGTGGATCACCAAGAGCATGTGTAGAGTAGAGAGTCTCAGACTTATTTAATTATGGAAACTTCGAGGGAATACACTTAAAAAAATTCCCACCTAGAGAATGGGTCAAAACAACATGCATGTCTTCAGAAGTTTCTTGCCTTTGAAAACAAAATTGATTTTGGGCAGAAGTTTGATTTCAGAACCTCCCTGTCCAGCCTGTTGGTCTTAACCATAACATCACCATATATGCCAAGAAATTTAGAATTGGTTAAAAAAAAAATCCCTGAGGCTTCTTTGTAAGCAATCTCTCAATAAGAATAGAGGAGACTAGCCAAAAACTAGTGAAGATTACACAGTGGTCAACGAGTAGACAGAGTTAGATTAAATATTATATAATTTCTGCTTCATTGAATCAAAACTGCTTTTTTTGTATTTATGGCATCAGAATGCAGCCTTCCAACTATAGTATTCTACAGATAACACTTAAAATGAATAAGAATTAGTATCTTCAGATACAAATGTTTATACATGTTAAATCTCAGTTGAAAGTGACAGAAAACCAATACAAACTAGCCAAAGAGAAAAAGGAGGGGGAGGTTTGCTGACTCACTTAACTGCAAAGGCAGGAGGGGGTAGAAAGGGGTTATGAAGGGTTCCAGGGACTCAACAGTGTTCTCAGAAGTCTCTGTTTCTTACCTCTGTAACTCTGGGGATTGCCTTACTTTCTTCTACTAATGGAAGAGGAAGAGTAAGAGTAAGAGTCAGGGACACAGACACCTCTGGCTTTTATTCTAGCTGCAACAAGCCCAGAGGAAAGCAATGCTCTTCTGTTCCTGATTCAGTATCTATAAACCTCAGAAGAGGACTCTGATTGGATTGGCTTTCTTCATGTGCTCATTTTTTGAATTAATCACTTTGGCCAGTGGGATAGGGTGTGACACTTGGTCAGGCCTATGTCACATGTCCTCCCACTTGGCCAGGTAAGGCAGAGCACTGGATTGGCAGCCCACCAGAATCACAAGGACTGAGCAGAGAAAGGAATGTGGTGGTGTGGGGAAGCACTTAACTAAGTAAGAAGAATACTGCCATTATGAGACCAAAACATAAACAACACAAAACACTAAACTCTATGGTTGCTATACACGCTTTTCTTCTAACAAATAGATGGAATTACTGAAATGAAACTATATGATTCCCCCTACTCCCAACCCAATCACATACTTTTCAAGAGGCACCTGAAGTTAGTGCAAAATTGTGTTTTGGCACCTTCTGTCCTCCTTCCTTCACTCATACACAAGCCAAGTGAGGGATCACTTTGCTCTTAGGTGGCCACATTTACCATAATATATAATAGCAGTAGGAATAACCACACAAGCTGCTTGGTGGTGGAGCATTACTGGGGAGAGGAAGCACTGAGCTATAGCTATCAGTGTTCTCTACCCTCTTCTGTCTTCTTTTTCTTCATCAACTCTGTTTCTCCACTTTTTTTTTTTTACGCGCAGGCTCAGGGGCCATGGCTCACGGGCCTAGCCACTCCGCGGCATGTGGAATCTTCCCGGACTGGGGCACGAACCCGTGTCCCCTGCATCAGCTGGTGGACTCTCAACCACTGCGCCACCAGGGAAGCCCCTGTTGCTCCACTTTTGAAGCATCTCAAGAAATTAGTGCTGTATTTAAAATGCAGAAGATCCAGGGAGAGCAAAAAGGCTTTCTTCTGCACTCAGAATGGTTTCCTCTTAGACTGTACAAGAGGCGCCGGTCAGTGCCTCCCTGTCCCTGCTGCTCACAAAGGCATTCTGCCCTGGGCTTTCCTCCAGCTGAACAGTGAAACCAGGAGCCAGGTTTGTATCAAGTGTCTGTTCATTAGGGCCAGGACTAGGGTGAGGGGAGTAAGGCACTCTCCTTGATGCAGAATTTAAAAGGGTGCCAAAAAACCTCAGTAGTCGACACTAATATTTTAATGGAATATTTTTAAAAATAAAAATGAATGCCCTAAAATACATGATGAACAGAAGAGCAAAATCTTAAACAAAGATAGGATCAATACTACTGATTTTCCCTTCAGACTCAGGCTCCAATATGGCTTTAGCATGGCACTGTTACTGATCAACATTTAAAATGTTGATATTCTGCTCATCATGGAGTTTTTGTATTCATCTTTGTTTTTTAAGACATTGCCTTACAATATTTTTTATCCTGATTACTGAGTTTTTGGTACCCCCTTATGTTTTTCACCCAAGGTGAGTGCCTCACTTGTCTCACCCAAGTCTTCTGCATACACCTCACTAAAGGGGTAGGCTTGTGACCTAGGCAGTCATCAGTAGACCCCTGACTCAAGTTGGGCCAATCACATTCTTTCTCTAAACTTCAAAATGTGGCCTAAGAGACACAGAGACAGTCGTTAGATGAGAGTGGATACTTGAACAGAAATGTCATGCTGCACTGGGGCTGGAGGAGTCATGTCAGGCCTCGTGCAGCCCAAGGAAGCCCATCCAGAGAGAGAAGCAGGCATGAGAGAGTTAGGCATACACCAGACTGTATTATTTGTTCAAAATATTCTCTGTCCTCCTCTACAAGGCTCTTCTCGGTGCCTTTCTCTGTTGGAAGAGTGAATTTCCTGTAGCACCGATGTCAGTCTTGGTCACATGGTTTGTTTTAGCCAATGGAATGTAAGCAGAAGAGACATGCAATGTCTGAGTGGAAACTTTAAGTGCTATTGAGTGGTTCTGCTCTACTCCCTTCTCTCTGCCCTAAGGTTGGTGTGTTCCAAACATGCTCTTTCAGCCTAAGTTCAAGAATAAGGAGGATGTGGAGAAGGGCCAGAGCTGACTTTCAGTGGGTATTATTGTAAGAAATTATATGATATTGTTGTAATTCATTGAGAATTTACAAAATTAATTTTTTAATTAAAAAATTATTTTTTTGTTTTTTAAAACAAAAAAATTGTTTGTTACTGCAGCATAACTTAGTCCAAGCTGACTGATACACAGAAGTGAATTTAATCTCTAGATTTCCAGTTCCAGTCTCCTTGTGAGTTGATCTTATTTCCCATGAAATCCTCTGAGATCCCCTAAGTGGGTTTCTGTTCCTTACTACCAACAATCTCTGATAAAACTGATAAAAAACAATATTATTTAGAACTATTTTTTTCTTAAACATTTATCATACAATAGGTTCTAGCCTCCTCTGTGCCAAGACTAAGTTATACGAATACACACACTTTGAAAGGTGCTTAGGTGAGAGAAGTACAATTTATTGTACTCATGGTAAGGATAATGTTTGCCTGTGCATTATATTTATTACTCAATGACAGATGGCTGTGACAGTTTTCTCTAATTTTATGAAAACTGTGAGTTGATCTGAAATTCCAGTTAATAGCATCTTTTCATGGTATATACAGGAAGAAAAATTTCTGCTGCTTCAAAAGTGATAATATCTTCAAAACTGAATCATATCAGTTATCATTTTAGCTTTGTAATTGAAAAACAAAATACCTTTGTTTAATATACAAATAAGGGCTTCCCTGGTGGCGCAGTGGTTGAGAGTCCGCCTGCTGATGCAGGGGACGCGGGTTCATGCCCCGGTCCGGGAAGATCCCACATGCCGCGGAGCGGCTAGGCCCGTGAGCCATGGCCACTGAGCCTGCGTGTCCAGAGCCTGTGCTCCGCAATGGGAGAGGCCACAACAGTGAGAGGCCTGCGTACCGCAAAAAAACAAAAAAACAAAAAAATCTTTGTGTGTGTCCTTGTTCCTTGGGGTTAATTCAACTGACTATTCTCCAAGGACGCATGAGGATCTGGCTCACTCTTTTAGGCCACCTTTAAGAGTAGCCTTTGTATGGCACCTTGTGCTCTGTAAGGAGCAAGCAAATTATCCCAAATTGGGGGATGAGATTTTTATGCAGTAACTGTTGACTAGTGAGACAGTAACTTCCGTTTTATGCAAAAACTTTCTATTTTGCCAACTGAAATTAGTAAGTTATAAACATCTAAATTACTTTTTCAAAATAGTTTCACAAATATAGTTTTAGGTGCTTTACATCCTGTGTGTAGGAAGCACAGAGAGGTTATAGACTTGCTTAAAATTACCAGCGAGTAAGTGGCAGCATCTGGTCTGGAACCCAGAACCTCATCTAGTTCTTTCTATTTCTGCCTCAGCACAAAGAGGAACAATTCATTCTTCTGAATTCAACATTCTCCTTAATACCTGTAAGAATATTTACAGTGCTCACAGAACGTTCTGATTATACTAAAAGTAAATTTTTAAGAAGTTAAAAACATGAACATATGTTACCTGTTACATTTACCATACAGACATCTAGATTATATTGTATTTACTGCTGATATATATTACATATAATATAATATATGTAATATATTATAATAATATATATAATAAAAATAACACATTTACTACACAAATTTTTGATGAGATGCCACCATACTACAAAGCAGGTATTTTTTCCAGAAGTCTTCGAAGGTGAAACCATAATAACTGATGATTTATTTTAAAATGTTTAACTTGCAAATCTTTGTTTAAAAAAAAGAAGGTAATAGAGAAATAACATTTGAGACAAGATTCAGAATGAATAGTCGTGTTTAGAGTACAAAGGAAAAGAAAATTCTTGCTCAACAGTACAAACACAAAGGAACGGTTACAAATGTATTACTGATTCAGTGATGGATAAAATACACCAAGAATTCAAGGATAATGTTAGATTTAGAAATATGAATTGCCAAAATTACAAAGTAATAATAATGTTTCCAATTGCCTATATGAAAATGTCTACAAAATCTTTTTTTGTGTGAGTAGCAACTCTTTATACCAACCCAAGTTTGATAAGGAATAGAGCAAGTGCTGATACTAAATAAAAAGTGTCACCAGATATTTGCCCTATAAGGCCACTTCCTGCATCATTTTTCATGGATTTTGAAGGCCATCTATATCTGAAACGTATTTAAATTTAGTCAATTGACAACTAATGAATTTCAACTAGTTGTTTTTAGTATCATTTAAAAGATAAACTTCAGCCATTTTGTCTTAAATGTGTAAGATGATGACTTTCTGAGGGAAACAGTTATTTACAGGGTTTTCTTTATCCCTGGAAATGACTAAATATTAATGAAAACTTTCAGGTCTGGTGATAACTTGTGTGGATAACTAACTGCCCAACTTTGGGAGAACTACTTAGTGTAATTCTTTGCTCTTCTATGTTTTGAAGGACATAGAAACTCTGGCCCATAAGCTTTTTGTGAGGATGGAAGATAAATAGACATAGGAGAAAATCGCACATTATCACATTACCTTATTAAGGAGTTAAGGTGGGGGAATAATGTTTGTTGTTCATCTAACAGATGATAAGTAAATGTTAAAATCTGTCATCCTTCTGCCTTATATTTATTGGCAGTTTAATAATCTTGATATTGACTGAACAAAAATATAACTATTTACTCTTTTGAAAAAATGTGCAAAAGATCAGAGAAGAAATGGTCTTTTTAAAAAATGAACCAATATTCCCTTCCTAGCCTACTTATGTCATGTCTGAAGGGCTTTACATTATTCTTTTTTAGCAGACATCCAAATTTCAACCCTGTCCACACCACAGTGTCTACTCACAATGTCCATTACCGATAAAACAAATGGTTTAACATTTCAAATCTACATGGGGCTTGGCGGAGATTTAAAGGCTGCCTTTGGTCTTAATGGATAAAGTATAGGCTCTTCTTCATAGAAGAATAATGCAGTGGTTTGACCATCCTAATTAGCATGTGCCTCTAAGTTCTTTTTCCAGACAGGTGATTAGTTTCTTAGTTCCAAGGAGAGTTTTGTAGGGCAATTTAACATAGGCTATAGTTAGCAGTTTAAGAGTGAAATCATAATATGAAGAAAAAATTGGCCATGAACTAAAGTTCTGAAAACTTTCAAAATTAAACATCATTTAAACAAATTGAAGTGTTTAAAAAATAGTGGCATGTACCTAGGAGGGGAGCTCAAATTTGTGCTGAATTAAGTCTCTCCATCAGTACTAATACAGTTTAATAGACTATATGTGAGAGCATAAATGACTGTAAACATGGATCCCATTCAGTATTGAGTTGAGCTCCCAGATGGCTGAATATGGTGATGTTTTATTTTATTTTATTTTTTCTTGCTGCAAATAAAATATCAATGTTCTCCTCCTTAACCCCAAGGCCTCTCTCAACGGCTAGCCTTTCTAGTCTCCAAGGAATGCCAGGAAACCCTGAGTGGGGCAGAGCTGATGCCTGAACACCATCTCTACTGCCCTGCCTCATCCTGGGGCTTGCAACGCAATGATGTGAAGAAAACCTCCCTACAAGAGTCCTGAACCCCTGCCTTGCCCTTTGCACACCCAACTAAGTCGATTATTTAAAAAGTAAAAGTCCAATTCATGTACATCTCCTCAAGAGTGGTTCCCTTCCTTCTAAGCAGTGTGGGCAATAACATTATAAAGATCTCTTTCCTCACGAAGCTTATTTTGTTTGTGTATGTTGTGCGGGAGGGCAATAGATAAATACAAAAGTAACATGATAGTTAAAATGTATAGCATCCCAGTTAGTGGTAAGTACTACTGAGGAAAATAAAGCGGGGAGGGAACCAAGGGGTTCAGAAAGGTCTCACTGCAAGGGTGACATCTGAATAATGATCTGAAGGAGGCAAGAGAGTGAACTGTTGAGATGCAGGCTGAAGGAACATCAAATGCAAAGGCCCCGGGTTCAGAAGGGGCCTGGTGTTGGTGGAGGAACAGCAAGAGGGACTGCGTGGCTGAAGCAGAGGGAATGGGAGGAAATGAGGGCGATGAGGCCAAGTGGGAACAGGTCATGTGAGGTCCTGGTGGACTACCCTAAGGACCATCTAAGAAACGCGGGGGGCAGTTGGAGGATTTTGAACAGAGGAGTGGCATCACCTAACAAGTCGTTAAAGGCCCTGTTCCGGAGGCTAGCTTTGGCGGAGGTACTATCAAATGACATCAGAAAGATAAATTTGGTAACAGGTGTCCCCAAATTTTCACAGACAACTACTGACTGTGAGGAAAAGGGTTGGACTCTGGACAAATAGGTGTGTGGGTGATCGATAGGAGGGGGTTACACTGGGAGACTGGGAGATGCACCTGCCTAGCTTTCAGGCCGCGAACGCGCAGAAACCTCCAGTCCTGCTACTCCAGCCCAGATCCCCTCCGCGAGGGTCAGGGCCGCAGCCTTCAGGCCGTGTTGCCATGGCGACTACAGGATTTTTTTTTTTTTTTCTTTCTTTCTTTTTTTTCTCCACCCCACTCCACATTCGCACACCTCTGTGCGCAAAGCACCCGGACCCGCATCCTTACTGCGCTGCCGCTGGGCTTGGGCCAGCGCCGACTTATCAGCATTCAGCTCGCGGCGTGTTCCCCGCCCCCTCTGAGAATCCAGGCTCCAGCCTATCCAGCAGCTCCAGCACCCAGCGGTCCGCGCCGCCCAGCCGCGCCCACCTCCTCCCCGGGGACCACGGCCGGAGCCCCACAACCGGCTCTGCCCTGGAGCTTCCCTGGCGGCCCTGAGCACAGTCGCGGATGGGCCCAGCTACTCATCGCCTTCCCGCACGCTGGTGGCCGCCGAGAGCTGCACGTCCGCGGCGGGGAGGGGGCGCCCTAAGCCTGGCTCGCAGGCAGCGTGCACCGGGAGACCCGCTCTACGCATCCCCGAAACAACTCTCTGGAGAGGTTCAACTCTCTGGAGAGGTTCAACTCCCCTGTGCGCCGTTTACGGTCCCCTGCGCTTCCTGCAATGCACCAGACGGGGGAAGCAGATATTGGAGGCACCTGCATTGCGCCCCAGTTGGGAGGCTCTGTGCGTAGAAGAGGGGGACCGTCTCCTGCAAAACCGGAGGATCGGAGGCGCGGGGAGTTAGGGGTGGGTTTTCTTAGGACTCACCTTGTGCAGTTTCCACATGGCTCCCAGAGCCTTGACTTCGTGGCTGGAGTGTTTGCCCTCCTCCAAGCACTGGTAGCACACGGGCATCTTGCACTGCACGCAGTACATGCTGTGGTTCTCCAGCTCGTGGTCTGTGCAGGTGGAGACCTTTCTCGGGCTCAGCCGCCGGCTCACGCGGCCCTGGGCCGGGGGCACCAGGCGGTGCTTGGCTAGGGGCCCCCGGGGCGGGTGGCAGCGCAGGCGGCACGGATCACAGTAGAAGACATCGCACTGTTCGCACATGACGGTGGCCTCCTTGGGTGCCTTCTCGCAAAGCTGGCACTTAAGGGCCGCCGCTTTGCTCTGCT
This sequence comes from Neophocaena asiaeorientalis asiaeorientalis, assembly GCF_003031525.2. NCBI lineage: Eukaryota > Metazoa > Chordata > Mammalia > Artiodactyla > Phocoenidae > Neophocaena > Neophocaena asiaeorientalis. The sequence goes on from NW_020185330.1 coordinate 218,430, forward strand.
GGTAGCGGTCAATTACCCCTTCCAGGACGCGGTTCTTGGGGAAGCCGCGGAGCCCCCGGTCATCCAGGATGAGGCTGCGGTGGCACTGGGGGCAGGTGATACAGGAGTTGCGGGGCACCGGGGCCAAGGCCGGTGACAGGTGTGTGGCCGGTGGCGGCATAGCCGGGGGGAACACACGTACGCCGTTGGGGGACTTCTGGCACGGGGTAGTGGGGGCGCTGGCGAACCCCCCGTAGGAGCCATAGCCGCTGTCCGCCTCGCTGTACAGGCTCATCTTGTCAAGGTCCAGATAATCATAGTCGGAGACCCCGGAGCCCGAGGCCCGTCGGCTCTGGGGCGACTCCGACTCCGGGGTCTGCACCAGGATGTTGCGGGCGCACGCCTGACATATATTGTGAGAGCAAGGCAGGATGATGGGCTCCCGATAGAAGGAGCCGCACACGGGGCATTTTAACTCTTCTTCCATCTCTTCCATGGGGACCTGGCTGGGAGCGAAGCAGCGGCGGCTGCAACTGGATCCTGAACTGACGAGGTGGCCGGCCGGCCTGTCGTGTCCAGCACCTTGGCCAGCAGCGGCGGTGGTGGCGTTGGCAGTGGCGCCTTCCCGCGTCGCTTAGGCGCCGACTCCCCGTGAGGCGCTCTCTCTGTGAGCCACCGAACCGCGGCGCCGAGCGCCAACCCGGGACCGCCCCCTCCTGCCCCTCTAGTCCCGCCCCAGCCTGTAAGCAGCGGCTTATTGGACGGCGGGCGAGAGAGCAAAGCTCTCATTGGCCACACGCCCCGTCCTTCTCCTCTCCTCCGCAGGCCACGGGGGGTTTGGTGGAGGATTCTGAGGATGAGGGGAGTCTTCGTTTCGGGCTGCATAATCTCGGGAGGGGGCCGGCGTGCGGAGGCGAGGGGACCGGGAAGGAGGGATTAGGCGGGATGACTCATCCCTCGCCCCGCTTCCTTCCGACCTCCGGCTCAGTCGCCCAAGAGCGGAGCGTGAGAAACCCCTCCGCGCTGCGAGGGGGCTGGTAGAGGGGCTGGTGCCTGTCGCCGAAGTCTGCGTTTGGCTTGCAGCTGTAGTCTCCGCGCCGATCTCCGCTCGCCAGTGCTGCGCCGCGCGGGAGACCCCACCTTCTTCCGCTGCTGGCGCCTCACCCAGGCCTAGGTTTCTGTACCCGAGCCGGGCCATTCTCCCGCTCAGGAACTCGCGAAAGCCGGCCCCTGCGCTCCTGCATCCCGGGGGTCTGACGGCGCAGGCCTGGCAACAGGCTTCTTGCTTCTTTTTCTCCCTGTTCCTGGTGTCTAAAAGGGGATTGACAGTATCGATTTCCTAGTGTTGCTGTGAGATTTAAACTACGCGACCCACGTAAAGGCTCAATATATTAGTTAAAATCTATGCCCCCTTCATTTCACGCTTTCAATTCAGGCTTGGCCCAGAGGCTTCTTACCTTGCGGTGTGAACGTGTCTCTATATCCCCTCTTCATGTAAAAGAGCTTCTGTCCCCTCTTCAGTCCTCCTCCCCCCAAAGCTGTCCTCTCACCGGAGCTCTCAGCACCTGGCTGAGCTTTCACAAGGCCAGTAGAACCTTTGGTTCAGTTGAGGCAGGAATGCGTTGCTTATTTCTGAGTGCCCATAGTTTAGTAAACTAGCTCTGTAGATGAATCACTGTGTCACTGTCGAGTCTCAGTGTGTGACTCCAAATAGCTTTATTCAATCTTATGTGGCCCGAGCATCTACCACAGCTTCCAGAATGATGGATTCTTTCTGTTTCTTCTAGTGAAGTGCGAGAGGTGATGGTGATGGTGGGGGCCTAGTTCTAGTGTTAGTCCTCATATATTAAGCTCCATTCTTCTCCCTCTCCCCAAACATCGCTGGAGATAATTGGTCCTGCCCCTTGCCTGCAGAACTGTTGATTTGATGATGGCGAACAAGAAAATCCAAAAAACAAAAAACTCATATTTATGTTAAGTGACTTAGTGATATTCTGAGGTAATAACTTATCTGAAGTTGCACATGGCTGTTTTGCTGAGTGTTTCATGAAGTAAATGACAAAATTTCTTTCCAAGTTTTAACAAATCTTCTAATTTTCCGCCTTCCAAAAAAGAGATAACTTGATTATATGCAGCTCACTTAAATCACTCTACTGTGCAGAAAAAAAAAAAGGACTTTTTATAACCCTGCCCTTGGAGAAATAGTCCATAAACTAGGTTATCTGGTTATCTTTCCCACCTTCAACTGCAGTAAAAACAGCACGTGATCATTATTTGGGGAAAAATTTTTCATTGTTTTTTAAGTTATGTTAATTACAAATGCTATGTGATATTAAAAAAAATATATATTGGAGTATAGTTGATTTCTATGTGATTTATTTTTAACCTAGCTTTTAACTAGTTGAGTCCAGAGCATCCAAAGGCATATGTACTCTGTTTATAAACATTGAACTTCTTCGAGGTTGGAACATTATCTATTTGCAGGATACATCTAATTTATAGGTCCCAAGATAATTTGCTAATAACAAGTAGTTAATAATTAATAAATAGTTAGAAAGGAGCGTCAGTACCACTCATAATTTACAATCCTTCAAATGACTTTTATATGCATTTGGCTGATTGTAGTAGCCTTGAGCCAGTGCTTTGGACATTTCAAGGTGTGCAGCTGTTACTCTTTTTATGAGTTTGAACTTTGCTTATCACAGTATAACATCTGCTATGGATTGAAAGTGTCGCCCCAAAATTCCTATCTTGAAATCCTAACTCCCAAGGTGATGGTATCAGGAGGTGTGGCCCTTGGCAGAGCCTTCATGAATGGGATTAGTGCTCTTATAAAAGCAGCCCAAGAAATCTCCCTTGCCCCCTCCATCATGTGAGGTTACCATGAGAAGACCACCATTGTGAGGATCTTCACCAGTTACCAAATTTGCCAACACCTTGACCTTGTACTTCCCAGTCTCTAGACCTGTGACAGATATATATGAAATCCATGAAATATGAAATATATTGAGATGATTTGTTAAATCTATTTGGTCAGGATTAGCTAAATCAAACAGGAGATTTAAATGAGTATCATTTGTTTAGTGTTCACACTGTTCCAGGACATAAGTTAATTTATTTACATGCATACCTAGTTCAATCTCTGTAATAATAAGAAGAGATGAGTATAATTATCCCCATTTTAAAGATGAGTAAACTGAGGATAAGCAAAGTTCTGAAGGTCAAATATTGGTGAGGCTGGGACTTCTTTCTTTCTTTGTTCATTCATTCATTCAGCAACTGCTGAGCTCTACTCTCTGTCAGGCTTTGTGTGTGATAAATACCCCAAATGATCTTTTTTTTTTTTAAACATCTTTATTGGAGTATAATTGCTTTACAATGGTGTGTTAGTTTCTGCTTTATAAGAAAGTGAATCAGTTATACATATACATATGTTCCCATATCTCTTCCCTCTTGCGTCTCCCTCCCTCCCACCCTCCCTATCCCACCCCTACAGGTGGTCACAAAGCACCGAGCTGATCTCCCTGTGCTATGTGGCTGCTTCCCACTAGCTACCTATTTTACGTTTGGTAGTGTATATATGTCCATGCCACTCTCTCACTTTGTCACAGCTTACACTTCCCCCTCCCCATATCCTCAAGTCCATGCTCTAGTAGGTCTGTGTCTTTATTCCTGTCTTACCCCTAGGTTCTTCATGATATTTTTTTTTTCTTAGATTCCATATATATGTGTTAGCATACGGTATTTGTTTTTCTCCTTCTGACTTACTTCACTCTGTATGACAGACTCTAGGTCTATCCACCTTACTACAAATAACTCAATTTCGTTTCTTTTTATGTCTGAATAATATTCCATTGTATATATGTGCCACATCTTCTTTATCCATTCATCTATTGATGGACACTTAGGTTGCTTCCATGTCCTGGCTATTGTAAATAGAGCTGCAATGAACATTTTGGTACATGACTCTTTTTGAATTATGGTTTTCTCAGGGTATATGCCCAGTAGTGGGATTGCTGGGTCATATGGTAGTTCTATTTGTAGTTTTTTTTTTTTTTTTTGCGGTACATAGGCCCCTCACTGCTGTGGCCTCTTCCCTCGCGGAGCACAGGCTCTGGATGGGCAGGCTCAGCGGCCATGGCTCATGGGCCCAGTTGCTCCGCGGCATGTGGGATCTTCCCGGACCGGGGTACGAACCCATGTCCCCTGCGTCGGCAGGTGGACTCTCAACCACTGCGCCACCAGGGAAGCCCTATTTGTAGTTTTTTAAGGAACCTCCATACTGTTCTCCATAGTGGCTGTATCAATTTACATTCCCACCAAGAGTGCAAGAGTGTTCCCTTTTGTACACACCCTCTCCAGCATTTATTGTTTCTAGATTTTTTGATGATGGCCATACTGACCAGTGTGAGATGATATCTCATTGTAGTTTTGATTTGCATTTCTCTAATGATTAATGATGTTGAGCATCATTTCATGTGTTTGTTGGCAATCTGTATATCTTCTTTGGAGAAATGTCTATTTAGGTCTTCTGCCTATTTTTGGATTGGGTTGTTTGTTTTTGTGTTATTGAGCTGCATGAGCTGCTTGTAAACCAAATGATCTTTTTTTAACTTCTATGCTTATTCTGCTTACCTTCTCTGATAGTTTAACATTTTCTTGAATTTGTTTCTCTAAAATATTTTATATTTTCCCCTCATGTTGCAGTATTTGGCAATATGTACTTTACAACCCTCCAATGAGTTGTATTTAAAGGAAATAAAAATCTGAATGTAGTTGATACTATAGAAATACTATAGGGACTATCTTCTCTCTTCCAGCTGGTGATCAGCCCATGCCCTGAAGCATGAGGATTGACAGCCCTGTAATTTTATCATTCCTGGAGTGACTGCAGATGTTTTCATTTGTGTAAAGTGCCTCTGAAACTTACTATTCACCCAAATGATGTTCTTTAGCAACAAGTTGAGCAAACTTAAAATGTACTAGCAGCTTTTCCATTTTTTTTAAAGACAAGTGTTTTCCAATGAAAAATTTAGGTGCTTTCCTATTTACTTTTGACTACAGTGCTTGATTATTAACATAACTGTCTCTGATTCTAAAGAATGAACACTCAGAGGAGAAAAAATTCTCTCTCTTCCCCACACCTTCTCTTCTAGTGCCATCAATCCTTAGGTACAGGGGGAAAAAAATCAATGAAAGGAGCTGATTAAAGGCTCTGGCACTTTAAGATTCTCTGAAAAATAGATAAACATATTCTGTATTTATTTTGTGATTAAGGATATTGCTGAATGTGGTTTGTAAAAATTGCATTATTTGAAAGTAATGGAGGTGATGTTCTATTTCAAAAGAAATTTGAGGAAACTTTTTAATGGGGTAACTTAACCCATTAGTATTTAATTTTAAACTTGTAATGTTTGTGCCATCCTTTAATAACTTACATATTTATTTATTGTTAATATTCTTTTTTCTTTTTAATTATGCAATAATTACAGTAAATTAAGAGTGTTTTGCCCATTTAGTACTACTGGAACATGACCTTATTCAAATTCTGTTTCTAACTATGAGTAATATGAGACTAGTACTTTGGAAAGGGTAGACAGGAGAATCTGGGAAGATGGAAATTTAATGAATCTTATATTAAGGTAAAACAGCTGGAGAATAAATCCAGGAGACCCAACTTGTGAATAATAGGAATCCTAGAAAGAGGAAAAGGCACAGATGGAGGAAAGATCACAACTGAAAAAAATAATTTTCCTGATATAAGATTACAGATTGAAAGGATTTTAGAATTATACGTGACATTGATTTAAAAAAAAGACTCAAGCACATACAGATACAATTCTTGAACTCCAAGGAAAAAAGAACATCTACAAGCTCTCAGACAGAAACAACTTAATTATAAAAAGAAAAGAATCAGATTGGCATTGGATTTCTATTTTGCAGCCCTGAAGGCACGAAGAATGTGAAATAAATTCTACAGCCTACTAGAAGTAAAAGAAGATGTCTAAGTATTTTATAGCCAGCCAAGAGATCACTTGATTGTCAGGTTAAAAAAAGATTTTGCAAGAATTTAGAGAATACAGCGCTCACATATTCCATCTAGGAAAAATACTTGAGAAGGATTTTAAACTAAATAACAAATGAATCTTAGAGTCCACAAGATGCGTAAGGAGCTGATGGGAAAGTAAAAGTATTCTGAGGACCTCAGAATTGGGGAGAGAGAAAAAATGTGAAAGGATAGGTGAGAAATAGAATATTTTTGTTGGAGGGATTACTTATTATCTTTTCTTTGTCACTTAAGAGTAAATATATGCATGCATTATGAGGCCTGGGAAAGGAAATATAACTATTAATATAATGGAAAGTACAATATAACTCACAATTAACAAACCTGGGGGCAGTACTATGTGAAACTCAATGACAACAAATTTTAAAACTTAAAGAAATGGATATTTTCCTGGCAAAATGCTATATTAACTGAATTAATCCTTCAAAGTAGAAAGCTTAAATAGACCAACCTCCATAAAAGACATTTTAAAGGTTAAGTTTTGATTTATCATTAAAAAGGATAGCATGGTTGTACAGATGAGCTCTAGTTAACTTTTTAAGAACAAGTAATTTTAATGTTATTGAAATAACCTAAATTAAAGAAAAATATAGAGTGTTCCCTAGTCCACTTTATAAAGCCATCATAAGTTTAATAACACAATATAATAATATACTTAACAGAGAATGCAATAAATCAAAAACTATAGACCTAAACCACCTAAGTAATAGATGTAAAGATGCTAAGTAGGATATTAGCAAACAGATTTCAACGCTGTAGCAAAAGGTTAGGATCTTAGGATTTCCCCAGGAATCTTAGTACGGTTGAGTGTCAGGTAAACTATCAACACAAATTATTACATGAAAAATTAAAGGGGCAAAATTCCCTCTTTTGGCCATATGGGAATAATCCTCCTTCCATAAATGACTAAAAAGCAGGATTAACTATAGGAATCAACTATTGTCAGACACTAGATAACAGACAGTGTAGGATTATAATTCCTGAGAGAAGGCAGACAAAGAGGTGAGCCCTACCTTCAACCAGGCTTTCGACCAAATGGTAATTTCCAGACTGTGATACAGAGGAGGAATCCAAACAAGCCCACCAATCTCCCTGAGTTGAGGAGAAAGAGATTCAATTTTGGGGAGGTGAAGGAAGCTAGAATTGGGGAGAGGAAAGAATCAGACAGACAGTTTCAAGGAATCTGCACGTGGATTTGCTTGAGTGCTTGAACACAATGTGTGCATGTATAGGGTTACTCTCCACAAGAATGGGCAATAACAACTTCTGAGGAAAGAGCAATTATTGGATTTGTAATTTAAACAATTCTCAGAGCACACTTAGGACCAGGAATCGTTCATATTCTCTTTAGCCGGAATGAAGAGGAAGCACTGAATATACAAAAATACATTAGCAATGCACAATTAGCAACCGATATTAAAACTGTACCATTTATAACAGCATCAAAATTTCATGAATTTGAATTAACAAAATATGTATAAGATCTATACACTGACAAATACAAAATGTTTCAGAGAGAAATTAAAGCAACTTTAATAAATGGTGAGATATGCCATGTTCATAGATTGGTAAGACTCAATATTGTTTAGATGGCAATTTCCCCCCAATTGATTTATAGATTCAATGCAATTCCAATGAAAATTTTCAGAAGGCTGTGTTTGAGGGTAAGCAATTGACAAGCTGATTCCAAAATCTACTTGAAGATGCAAAGAAGCTTAAACAGCCAAAAGTATTTTGAAAAAGATCCAACTTGCAAGATTTATACTAACTGATTTTAAGACTTACTAAAAAGCTACAGTAATTAACCTGTTGTGTTAGTGGCTTAAGGATAGAAATATATATCAATGAAACAGAATAGAGTTTAGAAATAGACTCATATATCTATGGCCAATTAATGGTAAATAAAGATCCTAAGTAAGCTGTGTGGGAACATCTATTAAAGTTAAAAACAAACATCAATAAGGTTAAGAAGTTCAAAAAGCAAAGAAAAATGTTGGCTTAGCCTTTATACACTTTGTTCTAGGTTATTTCACTTTTTGTAACAAATGTGTTACAAGTGTGTTATAACTTGAAAATATCTAAAAAATAATTCTTACAAGAATTTTGAAATAATTTCTGAAGGAGTGTGACTACTGTTACTTGTAATTCCCTTTCTCCTATCTAATACTGTTACATGCCAGAATTAAAAAGCATCTCATGTTTCTGATCTGAAATTTCGGAATTCTACTTTACATATGCTGTTACAGTGTTAATCTGACAATATATCATGTATTCTATCCTGGTAGGAAACCAGAGCTAGTTTCTTCTTAAGCTTCCCAGTACAGTTCCCATGCCATTGCGCCTTAGAGTGTTCTCTGGAGCTGTCTTCCTGGTGAATTTCTCTACTTTCTACAAGTTTTCAAATACTTTTTCCCTGCCTTTAAGAAGCAGATAATTTGCTAGAAAAATTAACTTGTCAGCAGAATTCTTTTGCTGTAGGTGTTCAGTAAACATTGCCACAAGCTCTTCTCTGTTTAAGTCTCAAAGTCAGAAGTCATTCACAATTTCTTTTAAATTTAGTTGTTATTACTTTTGGTAATGCTGGGAGACCAATACAGGAGAATATAGGACATAGGAATATAGGAATTCTTCTCTTAGGATTTTGAATTTGGGAAACTGATTGGAGGTGCAAACCAGAAAGGTCATGAAGTGTACTAGAGGCCAAATTAGCCAGTACGGTTATATGGAAGCTAAAGTTTCAAGGAACATGTCTGGCGTGGCAGATGTTATCAGTGCTTAGCAATATCTTTTCCCTCCTGGGCGTATGTATGGGAGACTATGCAAACTTTTGTTGTTAGGCAAGACTTTGTGACCAGGTCTGGCCATAGAAATGTGTGCAGAAATGTGTGTTACTTCCAGACTGAGTTAATGAAAATCTCCTGCACAAAGTTATGGAAAATGTGTTGAGATTTTGTTGAACCATAGATCAAAGCTGTTTGGATCCCTGAATCTGCACATAGAAAGCAGCTATCAGAATTGGTGATTCACTGCCTGAAGAACAACTGAGGAAAATTAGCTTTTGCGTGTTAAGCCAGAGATGTGAGGGTTCTGTGTTACTGTAACACAGCACAGCCTAACCTGACTAATATAGTAGTAAAGAGAGATAAATGGAAGAGATAGGCAGAGACAAGTCATGAGTATAGCCCTTAAAAGAGACAAAGTAGCTATATTGCTTCTTACCTGTTTATTTGTTATAGTTCCCATTAGACCTGGCATTACTTTGGTTTCTGTACTGGTATGTCACAAATTTATTGGTATCTTTACAATAAATTTAACTTTTCTTGGTTAGCTGAAGTGTGCTCTCTTTCCTTCCAATCAAAAGACCAAAATCAAACTATTCAGTTAGTCACATTTTAATCACTTAGATATTGAGATCTGCATTGTCGTAGATGCTGTTGGCGCTCTGTCCACTTTTCTTTAGCATGTACCTCTTCATGCCAAAGGCCACTTAGTGCAAAAAACTGTGAGTTTTTGAGGGATTTTTCTAGCCAAGGAGCATGCTCAGCCAAGACACAGGGGAAGCCTAGAGAATTAATGCCCCTGGAAACAGCCCCAACAAGTGATGCTGGGTAGGTGAGGGGTTGGTGGATAAATAACTAGGTTCCTAACATCTCTTGGTTGAGATAATTTTGAGACTTTTTCCACATTGCCTCCCAGAGTTCCCCAGTAGGATCAGCTCAAGTTGCCCAAAGTGGCTTAATAACTCACCCTTTACTGGCTGCCTTCTTGTCTTTTCTTATTTCAATTCCTTAACAGTGTTCCTTAGGATCATCCCCCAAATAAAATACTTGCACTTAAATTCATGTCTCCAGATGTGCTTCCAAACCAAAATAACCATTTTGTGTGCATAAGAAGGCAATGAAGAGAATCTTCATCTCATGAAATGGTCATATTTTCCCCCATTTTTTGTGATGTTTGACCCATTCTGCCTTTTATACTACCTAATTTCAACTCCAGAATCTTAAGTTCGTTCCTTTTTAGTTTCCATCCTTTGTTTATGATTCATTTTTTTCATGCATCATTTTCCTGATTTCACTTAGTGGTTTGTTTGTGTTCTATACACATTGAACTTAAGACACCAATTTTGAATTCTTTGTCAGGTAATTCATAGACATCTGTTTTTTCAGGGTCAATTTCTGGAGATTTACTTTTGTTCCTTTGATTGGGCCATCTTTCCTTGTTTCTTTGTATGCCTTGTAATTTTTTTCCTCTGAGAGTGGGATATTGAAAAAATAGCCACCTCTTCCAGTCTTTATGGAACAGTTTTGTACAAGGGAAGACCTTCACCAATCAGACAGGCCAGAGATTCTGGGGACCTCTCAAGCCTTTCCTGGGAACCCATCTTCTGCGGGCTTATGCAGATAATTTCCCAATCAGAGAGATTTGCTGGCTTACTTTTTAGGAGCTTGTTATCTCATGCTTTCTGTTTGTGGTACTGCAGGTTCTTTGGTGCTGCAACAAGTCCCAGAGTTCTCTTTTGTTCTCCATGACCCCCAGGCATTCAAAATATCAGGAAGACAGAAGTCAGTCCCTTGGGGAGCCCCTGAGAAGCCAGAATGTTGAATGCACATTCCAAGCTTCTCTTTCCCTCTCAAGGGAGAAGCCACGAGTTGGGTGATCTCTCCCTATTGTGCCAAGCTGTGCCAGCTGAGGTGAGGTGCAAATGCAGACAGAATGCAATGGCTTTCCTTACTCATTTCAGCGCAGCTGTTCTTGGCTTTGCACTCACCTGGCGTTCTGCAACATCTTGACTCGTTTCTGAAGTTCTTGTGAATGCATTTTGGTCTATATATTGTTGAGTCAGTGTCTCTGTGTGGGAACGAGGGCTGCAGCTTCCTATTCTGTTATCTTTCTGACATCATTCTATTTCTTTTTAAACACCTTTATTGGAGTATAATTGCTTTACATTGTTGTGTTAGTTTCTGCGGTATAACAAAGTGAATCACCTATGCATATACTTATATCCCCATATCCCCTCCCTCTTGCGTCTCCCTCCATATATATGTGCCACATCTTCTTTATCCATTCATCTGTTGATGGAAACTTAGGTTTCTTCCATGTCCTGGCTACTGTAAATAGTGTTGCACTGAACATTGTGGCACATGACTCTTTTTGAATTATGGTTTTCTCAGGGTATATGCCCAGTAGTGGGATTGCTGGGTCATATGTTAGTTCTATTTTTAGTTTTTTAAGGAACCTCCATACTGTTCTCCATAGTGGCTGTA
>NW_020185330.1:230109-297555 GCF_003031525.2 Neophocaena asiaeorientalis asiaeorientalis
TCTGCATCTATTGAGATGATCATATGGTTTTTCTCCTTCAGTTTGTTAATATGGTTTATCACATTGATAGATTTGTATATATTGAAGAATCCTTGCATTCCTGGGATAAACCCCACTTGATCATGGTGTATGATCCTTTTAATGTGCTGTTGGATTCTGTTTGCTAGTATTTTGTTGAGGATTTTTGCATCTATGTTCATCAGTGATATTGGCCTGTAGTTTCCTTTCTTTGTGACATCCTTGTCTGGTTTTGGTATCAGGGTGATGGTGGCCTTGTAGAATGAGTTTGGGAGTGTTCCTCCCTCTGATATATTTTGGAAGGGTTTGAGAAGGATAGGTGTTAGCTGTTCTCTAAATGTCTGATAAAATTTGCCTGTGAAGCTACCCCGTCCTGGGCTTTTGTCTGTTGGAAGATTTTAAACCACAGTTTCAATTTCAGTGGTTGTGATTGGTCTGTTTACATTTTCTATTTCTTCCTGGTTCAGCCTCGGAAGGTTGTGCTTTTCTAAAATTTGTCCATTTCTTCCAGGTTGTCCATTTTGCTTGGCATAGCGTTGCATGTAGTAATCTCTCATGATCCTTTGTATTTCTGCAGTGTCAGTTGTTACTTCTCCTTTTTCATTTCTAATTATGTTGATTTGAGTCTCCTCCCTTTTTTTCTTGATGAGTCTGGCTAATGGTTTATCAATTTTGTTTATCTTCTCAACAAACCAGCTTTTAATTTTATTGATCTTTGCTATTGTTTCCTTCATTTCTTTTTCATTTATTTCTGATCTGATCTTTATGATTTCTTTCCTTCTGCTAACTTTGGGGTTTTTTTGTTCTTCTTTCTCTAATTGCTTTAGGTGTAAGGTTAGGTTGTTTATTTGAGACTTTTCTTGTTTCTTGAGGTAGGATTGTAGTGCTATAAACTTCCCTCTTAGAACTGCTTTTGCTGTATCCCATAGGTTTTGGGTCGTCGTGTTTTCATTGTCATTTGTTTCCAGGTATTTTAAAATTTCCTCTGATTTCTTCAGTGATCTCTTGGTTATTTATTAGCATATTGTTTAGTCTCCATGTGGTTGTATTTTTTACAGTTTTTTTCCTGTAATTGATATCTAGTCTCTTAGCGTTGTGGTTGGAAAAGATACTTGATACGATTTCAGTTTTCTTAAATTTACCAAGGCTTGATTTGTGACCCAAGATATGATCTATCCTGGAGAATGTTCCATGAGCACTTGAGAAGAAAGTGTATTCTGTTGGTTTTGGATGGAATGTCCTATAAATATCAATTAAATCCGTCTTATTTAATGTGTCATTTAAAGCTTGTGTTTCCGTATTTATTTTCATTTTGGTTGATCTGTCCATTGGTGAAAGTGGGGTGTTAAAGTCCCCTGCTATGATTGTGTTACTGTTGATTTCCCCTTTTATGGCTGTTAACATTTGCCTTATGTATTGAGGTGCTCCTATGTTTGGGTACATAAATACTTACAATTGTTATATCTTCTTCTTGGATTCATCCCTTGATCATTATGTAGTGTCCTTCTTTGTCTCTTGTAATAGTCTTTATTTTAAAGTCTATTTTGTCTGATATGAGAATTGCTACTTTAGCTTTCTTTTGATTTCCATTTGCATGGAATATCTTTTTTCATCTCCTCACTTTCAGTCTGTAGGTGTCCCTAGGTCTGAAGTGGGTCTCTTGTAGACAGCATATATATAGGTGTTGTTTTCGTATCCATTCATCCAGTCTATGTCTTTTGGTTGGTGCATTTAATCCATTTACATTTAAGGTAGTTATCGATATGTATGTTCCTATTACCATTTTCTTAATTGTTCTGAGTTTGTTATTGTAGATCTTTTCTTCCTCTTGTTTTTCCTGCTAGAGATATTCCTTTAGCATTTGTCGTAAAGCTGGTTTTTGTGGTGCTGAATTCTCTTAGCTTTTGCTTGTCTGTAAAGGTTTTAATTTCTCTTTCAAATGTGAATGAGATCCTTGCTGGGTAGAGTAATATTCGTTGTAGGTTTTTCCCTTTCATCATCTAAAATATGTCCTGCCAGTCCCTTCTGGCTTGCAGAGATTCTGCTGAAAGATCAGCTGTTAACGTTATGTGGATACCCTTGTATGTTATTTGTTTTTCCCTTGCTGCTTTTAATATTTTTTCTTTGTATTTAATTTTTGATAGTTTGATTAATATGTGTCTTGGTGTGTTTCTATCCTTTCCCACCTTTTTTTTTTTTTTTTTTGTGCGGTACGCGGGCCTCTCACTGTTGTGGCCGACTTATCCATTCTTATTCCTCAGTTATTCTGCTAGTGATTCCTTCTAGAGAATTTTTAATTTCATTTATTGTGTTGTTCATAATTGTTTGGTTGCTCTTTAGTTCTTCTAGGTCCTGTTAAATGTTTCTTGTATTTTCTCCATTCTATTTCTGAGATTTGGGATCATCTTTACTGCCATTACTCTGAATTCTTTTTCAGGTAGACTGCCTATTCTTCATTTCTTTGGTCTGGTGGCTTTTTACCTTGCTTCTTTGTCTGCTTTTCTGTCTTCTTATTTTGCTTAACTTACTGTGTTTGGGGTCTCCTTTTTGCAGGCTGCAGGTCTGTAGTTCCCATTGTTTTTGGTGTCTGCTCCCAGTGGCTAAGTTTGTTTCAGTGCGTTGTGTAGGCTTACTGGTGGAGGGGACTGGTGCCTGTGTTCTAGTGGATGAGGCCAGATTTTGTCTTTCTGGTTGGAAGGACCGCATCTGGTGGTGTGTTTTGGGGTGTCTGTGACCTTATTATGATTTTAGGCAGCCTCTCTGCTCTTGGGTGGGGTTGTGTTCCTGCCTTGCTAGTTGTTTGGCATGGGGTTTCCAACACTGGAGCTTGCTGGTTGTTGAGTGGAGCTGGGTCTTAGTGTTGAGACAGAGATCTCTGGGAGAGCCCTTGCTGATTGATATTACGTGGAGCTGGGAGGTCTCTGGTGGTCCAATATCCTGAACTCAGCTCTCCCACCTCAGAGGCTCAGGCCTGACAGCTGGCCAGAGCACCAAGACCTTGTCAGCCACATGGCTTTTGGGAAGTCTGCGGTCTTCTGCCAGCATTCAGTAGGGGTTCTGTAGGAGTTGTTCCACATGTAGATGTATTTTTGATGTATCTTGAGGGAGGAGGGTGATCTCCACATCTTACTTTTGCACCATCTTGAAGGTCCTCTCTCTTCACACCTCCTGCTGCTAGAGGGTCCACATTCCATTTGGAAAGGACATAAATCTGGCAATCTCACTTCAGGCTTAGCCCATCCACCTTTTATCCCTTTGTGCTTAGTCTGTTTCACTTGCTCATAACGGGCCCCATGCAGAGGCCTTGCCCCCAGCCCTTCAGACCAGAGTTCCTCGTGAAATGGCTGAGCCGACACCTCAGCTTGGGACATGCGCTGAAGCTCCTCATAGGACACTCAACTCAAGAATCTGACATCATTCTTATCCTACATTTTACAAAGAGAATTTAAGTGGTTTGTATTTCTGCCCCATAAAATTTTCTCTTTTAATCTTCAGAAACCTTCCAGGAGATCAAATAATAAATAATAAAAGTGCCTGTGTTCACTCGGAACTGTATAATTTAATAGGAGATATTCACATTAAGAGATATATTAATAGAATAAAAGGTATTCACATTCACGTTCTAATTTGTTAAAACTCTGTAAGGTAATTAAGACAGGCATCTTAGTTTTACAAGTACAAAAACAGGGACTTAAAGAAATCTAGTGACTTATCCAAGGTTAAAAATTAAGGAGCAGAGCCAGGACATTAAGCCAGGACTTCTTACTTCTGGTCCAATTCTCTTTCCCCTACATTGAGCTATCAGAAAAACAAGAATAAAATTATTGTTTACATACTGCTTAATGTTGGTGAGGGAGAGAACAAGTTAAGGAAATTTGTAAAGATCTTGGACTTGAATGTGAAGACTCGAATGGACTGATTCTTTCAACTTGGCTGCTCCTTGAAGAAGAAAGCACAGATTACAGTTCTAAAATTAGATTTCTCAGGATTGTTTGAGCTATATGATCTTGTGCATGTCCTGTACCATGTGGGTCCCAAATTTCCAAGTCTTAAGGATGCCTGGATGGTTCCTTGGGTCCTTTGAAGCTCTATGAAACTCTGGCTTTCATATCCACATTATATTTCTGGGAAGAAGGAGGAGGCAAAAGAGAAGGGGATAAAGAAGAAGTAGAAACAGGAGGAGGAGGAGGAGGGGAGGAGCAGGAGGAGGAGGAGGAAGAGGATGGGGAGGGGGAGGAGGAAGAGGATGTGTCCTATAGTCTTCAAGGAAAAAATGTTTCATATCATTTTCTCCCCAGGCTGACTGAGAATGAGAATAGGCTCTGGGGAACACATAATACTTAAAGCATCCTGTACGAGTTCTTGCAGTAAGTGAAAAGTCAGATCCACTTGCTACATGATGACATCTAAATAGGATTAAATAGAGCTCAAACTCATTTGGGAGAGGAAAATTGCTAAAATATGGCTGTAGTACTACTAGACATTTCATTATTAATTTCTGTTCTTTGGTATGAATTTTTACTCAAATATCAAGCAGAAAATATCTATTTATGCCTTAAAATAAAATACAAGTTTAATGTAGTAAACATATTGATTTTATATTTAAGCAGAGAAGAAATAATACCTTTGGTATGATACCCCATTTTTCATGAACACTTTCATGTATTAGATGTCATTTGGTTCTCATAATCCTGGTAAGTGACTTTATCTTTACAGACACAGAGATTCTTAAAGGTTAAGTGGCGTGCCTAGGGTCATGCAGATGGCATTGGGCTATATAATTCAGTTCATACATAGGAGTAGCCAAACCAACTTGTAAGAGAATATTTTGTTGTCATAATTTCTAATAGTAGCGTTCTCTTATGCAATGTTTTCTCAGCTTCAATGATATTTGTAGGGTAGTAACATAGAAAATGAGGTGCCATTTTTATGAAGTGGCTAATATTTATTGCTCCATATTTCTCTTCCTTGATGCCACCAATGGATAGTGTATTAGAAGGCCTTTATGTAGATCTTAGGATAGTTTCATTTATTGCTGGGTTTTGAGCCCCAGATTTTCCAATTTTCCTGATCTACTTCTGATGAGAGCCTGAATGAGTAAGATCATTTTTCTTGCTCCAACTCCATAATTCAAATCTCTTTGAATTGCTTGCAATCACCTCTTAATTGACTGGCTATTAAATTATTTTATAACACTTCACAAATTTGGATGTACATATGGTTCTTCACTGCAACCTCCAATTATCCTGGAATTATTATTTGTGCAGTGTAGAGGACAAATAATTATTTATGGGTTGAATGAAAAATCCTCTTTTACATTCTTACAGATTCAATAACTGTAACATGGGCTTTTATTTGAGTGGCATGGTTATGTGTGGTTTTGAAAATAGACGGTTCTCTAAAATGACAGTTTAAAAAAATCTGGGTAGAGATAATTATGGGCTTAAATTTTTAAAAATAACACAATCAATTAAAAATATTTATTGCTCACTTGTTGATTATGAGAGACTAAAGGAACACATCTCTGCCCTCGCAGAGTGAATGTTTATTAGAGAATAAGACAAAATCCCTCAAGATCACAGTATAAGACCGTGAGTGCCATAAATGTGTTCCATAGTGTCATGGGGGTCAGAGGAGGGAGCATGTGTGGATGAGGTTATGAAGCCTTCATGGGTTGGATTTCAGAAGAAACAGTTAGGGTTGGGAAGAACATTTAGTAGGGAACATAGTAAACAGAGAAGTTGGAGTTTGGGGTCTTTTGAAAACAAAATTTGTAGTAAAGGGAATCAACCCAGAGTTATTATTTTAGTGTATAGGACACAAGAACATATGTATGGAAGAAGGAGCTGGACTTTTTCCAAAAGGGCAGAAACATGTCCATGAGCCTTAGCATCCTCTGAAAGAGTCAGAATAATTCCTTGTTAACTAACAAAAATCTGATACTCTCCAGAGTCTAGACAGGAAAAAGGGAAATTAACAATATATTTTAAGTAAAAAAAAATAGTATACGTTAATCGTTTAAAAGAATAAATAACTTAGGGACTTCCCTGGTGGCACAGTGATAAAAAATCTGCCTGCCAATGTAGGGGACATGGGTTCGAGCCCTGGTCCGGGAAGATCCCACATGCCGCAGAGCAACTAAGCCCGTGTGCCACAACTACTGAGCCTGTGCGCCAGAGGCCGCGAGCCAAACTACTGAGCCCACGTACCACAACTACTGAAGCCCGTGTGCCTAAAGCCTGTGTTCCACAATAAGAGAAGCCACCACAATGAGAAGCCTGCTCGCCACAACTAGAGAAAAGCCTGCGTGCAGCAACGAAGACCAAACGCTGCCAAAAATAAATAAATTAATTAAAAAAATAATAGTCATAAAAAGAAGAATAAATAACTTAGAACCAAGAACTGAAGTACTTTTACTTTTTGGGTACACTAGCTCTTTTATTGTAGAGCCAAGGCAGGGTCACATAGAATTTATTCAGGTTACACAAATATTGTAATTGTCTCTTTGAGTTCCTCCATTCCAGCTGCCATATGCAGTGAAAAAAAGCATGAATATTGGGATCAGACAGATCTGGATGTAAACCCACTTATTAGCCACAAGAACATGGGCATAAATTCCATGAGGACATTGTTTTTCTCATTGCTATATATTCCAGCATCGAGAACAGTGCCTGAGATATAATGAGCGCTTTGTAAATATTTGTTGGATAAATTAATGCTCCTTTTGAACCTCAATTTCCTTATTAATATAGTGGGAAACATAATACCTAACTCAAGGAGTTGTACTGAGAAATTAAATAAGAAAACGTTAGGGAAATCCTCTAACACAGTATCTTTCATGTACCAGGTTTCTAAACACATGACTTTCTTTCCATCTTCAGATCAAGATGTACTAACTGTATCTTTCATTAATTAATTACTTTTTTATTTTTATGACTGTACATCTGGTTTTTAAAAATATGTGGTCTAATATCTGTAGGCCCAAGAGCCCCATGAAAATGTGCTCTTTCCATGGATTAGAAAGAGAAACCAGTATTGGCTGTGCCGTTTTACGCTGGCTCAGCCACAGCCTGTGCTGAGAGAAATGGAGACAAGGCACAGAGCGACAGTAAGGCGAATCCGTGATTCTCTCCTCTGTGTCTGTCTGGGAGCACCAGTGGGTTCACCTGTTTTCAATGACATGACCCATGAATTTAGTTTTACAAAAATGAAAGCAGGCCAGTTGATCTAGACTTTGTCCATAAATGCAGCTCAAGTTAGAAATAAGTCACTTAAAGGACTAGCTCCTTTTATTCAATATAGATAAAACTCCTGTACTGATAATTTCATTGAATTTTACAAAATCAATCCAATAAAATGTGGGCCAAGAACTATGCTAGATGCTAGGGGATACAATGGAGAATAAGAAACTTCATTCTGTTTTTAGACTCAGGATAAGATTTGCAAGTGATAAAGAAGAAGAAATAGTGAGGCTTTGCCTGTGTAGGTCAATCGACCTTTGAGAATAGCTTAGATACACCCACAAAAGTGGCTACTGTTAGGCCCATGGCTGGATAGGCCTCTGAGTAGTAGTAGGTTAGCTCAACCTTAAAAATTAAAATCTCCAACCACCACCATACCTTAGATTGCCAGTCCAACCTCTGGCTCTAGAGAAAGTCCTTTCCCACCCTCATTGCAAGACCCACCTCCATTCCTATTCAAAGATGACTGGCAGTGAGCTGTCATTTCCTGTCCCCGGAGACTGACAGATAAACATCCATTCCCTTTAGGAGTAAATAGGGAAAAAATTCTTCTCCTGCTACTAAGGGCAGAGATAGACCCAATACATTATTAAACTGAACACCGAACATCTCATTTGGATGTATGTGCATTCTAGTTAATGCTGACAAGGCAGTTTTCCACCAAACAAAGGTGAGTATTTGCTTAGTTTGGAGATTTTCAGTAAAAACAACAACAAAAAAGAATCTGTTCCATCGATGTCACCACTGCTAAAGACAAAAAAAATATTCCCTTTTAAATGACACTTCCCCAGTTCAAGCCTCCATCACCTGCTGCAGGAGACGATTAAGCCTGGCATCATAAGTGTCTGTGGTGTGTCAGTGACTGCGCTCTGTGAAGGTGCAGACTCGAGTCACATTTTGGTATCTTCTTTGTCTCGTTGTCTGTTAATGAGTATCTACTAAGTGCTTATGGGGAGCATTACATTATATTAGCTGCTTTTAATTTCATTTTATTCCTTTAATTATTATTCTAAGGGAATTCTGTGATTGAGCTAGTCATAATTATATTCTCTAGTGGGTTCTTTGGCCTGTACAAGATAATAGATCTGCTTGTGAGAGCATATGAAGATTTTATCAGGTCCTGCAAAAGGCATTGCAGGACATTTGTGGAAGCTGTCACATCCAGTTGTATCAATCCAAATTCCTCCGTGAGCCACTAAAAAAAATTCAGAGGATTAAATCATTAATGGCTTTTGTCTCCTTTCATTAGTATAGCCTAAAAGAATTAAAAAAATAAAAATCACACTGACTGGTTGATAAAATTGACTGACAAATTACAATGTGATGAAAGGAGAGACAGCATAGTCCAGTCAGACACAAAATCAGTGATGTGGGGAATCAGTGAATCAAAGACTATGGGTGTGCACTTGCAAACCAAGTTTACCCATGAATAGCTAAGCCAGCCTAGGGAGTGAGGTCACCTGAACAGTCAGAGAAGCTTTTCGGAGATAGAAGAATGTAATACAAAGGAAGTCAAGTGTGCTCCTCTCTTCCACCCTCATGTTTCACTAGGGGATTTAAATGTAAAGAAGCTGAGCTAAATAGACCTATTGATTCATCATTACTTAAGAAAAGCAGAAAACAAATACATCTTTACTGGGTTCAGCAATTTAGTGAGCGAAAATATATATACAATAAAGTTTCAGTTATAGCATTTATAATAACCACAAGTCAGTTTTTCTTCTCTCTTCTGCTAGACAATGGGGAGGTGTCAGGCTAACAGGAGCTGAGGGAATGTGTCATTGTGGTCATTTCTGTTCTGATGGAGATGCTGAGAAATGGTTTTCTGCAAGGCTCATGTAAAGAACCATTTACAACAGAGAATTTCACTTCAATGCAAAAGGTTACTTGCTTACGTTCTTCTTGAAGAGAAAACAGAAGTCTAGAAAATCAAACCTTTCTCTATTTTTCTTTTGTTAGGCTACTTCTCCAAAGATTTTAATGTATATTCATTTTGGGTGAATTTTGAATTTGGGGAGATGCTAAATTATCAGGCTAATGATGCACTCTTAATAGCCAGGCTCCAGAGGCCTGAGGTAAGAATGGGACCTGGGACTCAGCCTCTCTACTCAGGATTTCTTGTGTCTGCTGCACAATGCAATCAGCTGTATTGCACAGGGAAGTAGATAAGAGATAGATAGCTAAGTCAGAAGGGGAGGTGCAGTGGGCTGTGGGTACCAAAGAACAAATGAGTGGGCCTGGCAAGACGAGTGAGGAGGACAGAATAGAGCACAGAGCTGCAGGATGGGTAACGTTATGGACTCCAGATTAATGAATGGAGACATCTCATGCCAGAGTTGGGATACAGGGATAAAGAGAAGACAGAGCAGCTTTCTGCTGCTGAGGAGGAATGGCCAGGGGTAGACTGTGCACACTGGGAATAAGACTCAGAAGGAGGCTACATCTGGTTTTTTTTTTTTTTTTTTTTTTTTTGTGGTACGCGGGCCTCTCACTGTTGTGGCCTCTCCCGTTGCGGAACACAGGCTCTGGACGCACAGGCTCAGCGGCCATGGCTCACGGGCACAGCCGCTCTGCGGCATGTGGGATCTTCCCGGACCGGGTCACGAACCCGTGTCCCCTGCATCGGCAGGCGGACTCTCAACCACTGCGCCACCAGGGAAGCCCTACATCTGGTTTTATATTTTGGCATTATCTACCTGGCTGTTTCAACCTCAGCTTTATTTCCATTTATAGATAAAAGCACGGGAAAAGCCTCAAAATATGCAGTGGATACTAATGTGTTCACCTCTAAAATCCCAGAACCCAGAGGTCCAAAGTGGCTCTGTTCCTGCTTCCTGGAGGGATACAAGGCAACTGGACATATTATACTGATTGTGTAGATTGCCTTGAGGGAAAATAGTTTTCAGTGATCTGTTTCATAACCTTTTTTGTAAAACTGTGGGGCAGGAGAATGGTATAAGTTTTAGTGTTGTCTTCCTTTCCCATGTAGGGAGTTTTGATTGCTAGAGGAACCATTTATACCAAAAATAACTTAAGTGTTAAAATACAGAATGTTTATTTGAAATTTAATGTGCCTGGCCTGAAACCACAGTTATTAGATAACTGTCCTCCAAGTCAAGACATTTACCTGAGAACCTACACTTAAGAGGCTTCCTCAGAAAGTTAATTAGAAACAAGCTACTTACTTATTAGTATAAATATAGTGGTGTTAGCATAATTACTCACTGTTCTTTAAGTTTAAATTTTATTTCATTTGTTGGTAGACTCTTATCTGCCTCTTTTACTGCAGTACGGATTTTTCTTATATTTTCCCATAATTCTTGTCTACACTTTGGAGACCAAGACCACATCTGTAACTTCTGCTGCCAACTGTATGGGAATTAAGGGCCCCTTAGTAGTGAGAAGCCACCATTGCAGTGTGATCCAGTAACAGATATTTTTTGAGTATCTGTGGTGTAAAGACAAATGATGTACAGAAGTACTGATTTCGTCAGTACTTTGTATCAAGTTAAAATTCTACTGTAATAATAGTAATAATAGCACTTTATGAAGTGCTAAGTACCAGGTACCACACAGACACTGTGCTAACCAATAATGTGTATTGTCTCATTTAATCCTCACACCAAAATGTCCATCAACAGATGAATGGATAAAGAAGATGTGATACATATATACAATGGAATATTATTCAGGCATAAAAAAGAACGAAATAATGCCATTTGCAGCAACATGGATGGACAAAGAGATTGTCATACTGAGTGAAGTAGGTCAGACAGAGAAAGACAAATATCATATGATATCGCTTATATGCGGAATCTAAAAAAAATGGTAAAAATGAACTTATTTACACAATAGAAATAGAGTCACAGATGTAGAAAACAAACTTACGGTTACCGGGGGGAAAGGGGGAGGAGGGATAAACTGGGAGATTGGGATTGACATATACACACTACTATATATAAAATAGATAACTAATAAGAACCCACTGTATAGTACAGGAAACTCTACTCAATACTCTGTAATGGCCTATATGGGAAAATAATCTAAAAAAGAGTGGATATATATGTATATGTATCACTCTGCTGTACACCTGAAACTAATACAACATTGTAAATCAATTCTACTCCAATAGAAACTAAAAAAAAAATCCTCACACACACCTCATGAGACAGGCATTATCATCTCCATTTATAGTTGAGAAAACTGAAGCTCAGATAGTTAACTGACTGAGATTTCACAGTTCCTAAATGGAAAAGTTGCGATTCTAACACAAGTCTTACCAACTCCTCTAAGCTATTTGTATTAGTCTGCTTGGGCTGCCATAACAAAATACTACAGACTGGGTGGCCTAAACAACAGAAACTTATTTCCTCACAGTTCTGGAGGCTAGAAGTCAAAGATCAAAGTGTCAACAGGGTTGGTTTCTTCTAAGGCCTCTCTCCTTGGCTGGTAAATAGCTGTCTTCTCCCCATGCCTTCACATCGTCTTCCCTCAGTACCTGTCTGTGTCCTAATCTCCTCTTCTTATAAGGACATCAGTCATATTGGTTAAGGCCCACCTCAATGATGTCATATAACTTTAATTACTTCTTTAGAGACCCTATCTCCAAATACAGTCACATTCTGAGTTACCAGGGGTTAGGACTTCGACATAATGAACTTTGGGTGAACACAATTTAGCCCGTGTCTTTAAGTCACAAAATCTGTGTATTGCCTATAAGAGGAAATATTAAGCCACTAGTCATTTCTACTCTGGTATGAACTAGTTTTTCTACAACTAATTTCCTGCAGAAAGATTTTGATGATGAAACTAATGGAGAAAGTTGGGGCACTGGGTCCTTCAGAGAATGAAGAAAAATGAGCAAGAAAGGGGGCCCGGGGATGCTAGAAAGCTGGCATTCTCCTAATTTGCTACTTTTTTGTGTGTGTGTGTGGTACGCGGGCCTCTCACTGTTGTGGCCTCTCCTGTTGTGGAGCACAGGCTCTGGACACGCAGGCCCAGCGGCCATGGCTCACAGGCCCAGCCGCTCCGTGGCACGTGGGATCCTCCCCGACCGGGGCACGAACCCGTGTCCCCTGCATCGGCAGGCGGACTCTCAACCACTGCGCCACCAGGGAAGCCCTAATTTGCTACTTTTGGTAGAGCCAGATTTATGGAAGTAAATTAAACAAACACAAGCATTACTTTGTTTTTATTTCTATATTCCATCTTTCTCGCTTCGTTTTCTTTTCTGAAAGTGTCACTGCTATCCATCCAAGCCGGCAGGCTCCTTAGCTCTTGGAAAAGCTCCTCAATGACCTCATTGTCACTTATAAAATGGTACACACATGCATACACACACACACACACACACACACACACACCGGCAATAATCTGCTAGACTATCACTTAAAAATAAGTTAGTAAACATTATAGTCCTCTGTTGATACTGATTGGAATCCAGAAATTGTTAGGAGGTGTTTGGAATATTTAATAAGAATTCAAAGGGAGCCAATCATGAGGGATGATTTTTTTCCTGGTGAACTCCTAATTTCCAGCAGAGCTGTTTCATGGAAAGGAATATATCAGAGAGTAAATCTGAGCACTGCTCACACTCTGCCTTCTAAAAGCCCTGATTTCTATAACCTCTAGGGAACCAAGCCTAATGGGAGGGGCAGGGCCTTCCCCTCTATCCTCATCTGTCAAGAGTGGGTTCTCCCATGACTCTCTCTTCTCCCATGCTAGTGAATTTGCCCATGGATGTATCCTGCTGAATTTGCCACTTCTCTGGTGGCAAAATTAACTACCAATTTACTTTTGGACACCAAGCTCAATGTTAATAACCCTGCTTGACAGCTTTTTAAGAGCTTCCTGAATCAGGAAGGGCTAATAGGTTTCAGTTTGCACGCCAACTCCAAATGATTGATTGGTAGTGACTGTCTAGGAGAGGGTGGTGTTATATGAAGGTTGTGAGGCCATTTTTTAAAAGAAGGAATGGCATAATCAGTTAGTGAGGTCTACTATGGGAGAGAGACTAGTGGCACGAGTATAAATTAGCTTCCATCATTAATAAATTCAAAGCTACAATTCATTGTGCGCTGACCCTGTGCCAGCCACTGGGCTCAGCCGGGTACATTCATTACCTTAGTAAACCTTCACAACTCTGCAGGATAGGTGATATATCCCCCCTTTGCAAGGGTAAAGAAATGTAGGCATAGTGGGATTAAATAACTAGCCCAAGATCACCCAGCTAGTTAGAATTTGCACCCTGGCAGTAGTGACATAGACTCCTTGAAACAATACACCAAATGTGTGGATTAGAATTTGAACTGAGGCTGCCACAGGCAGAGCCATGGTGCTCCAATCACCACCAGACAATCACCACCAAGGACCAGGGAGTGCCATTTCCTTAGATATGTCCTCTGTACCTCCTTTCTGGCTTACAGATGGGGATGGAGGTAAAGGTGGGGTTTCTGAGAGGAGGACTTGTCTTCCTATAGTTAGTCCACACATATTTAATGAGCACCTACTCTGTGTCAAGCATTTGGGGATGCAGCAGCATTTCCTGCATTCAAGGAGCTTATACCCAAGAGAGCTTATGCCCAATAAACTTAAACAAATAAGGTAACATCAGACCCTGAGAAATGTCGTGGAGATGATTAATCAGGGTTACAGGGTGGGACTGAGTCGGGAGGGCTACTTTAGCCAGGGGTGAAGGCCTCTTGAGAAAGGACCAAAAAGATGGGAAGGAGGCAGCTAAGGAAAATCTAGGGACAAGCACCCCCAAACAGAAGAAGTGGCAAATGCAAAGACCCTGATATAAGGAACTTGTGTCTGAAGGAAAAAGGCTCAGATATTTGCTATTACCTCATTCAAGACTAAAGACATGGCCATGCTACAGGGATTGTCTGGGGTTCTCCTGCACAAAATCACTTGGTGGGAGAGACAGAGGCAAGGGATTTGCCTTCTCTTTTCTCCCTTTCACGCTCTAAATGTATCATGTTGATAAATCAATGAGGGGTCACAGGTGCCAAAGCCTTCAGCTTTGGGAAGGATTGAATTAATTTGGTTGGAGAAGAGTATGAATTACCACATGCCTTGTAGAAAGTGTGAATTGATAATATAATGGTCACACACTGATTAAAACTACTAGTAGAATACCTTTATTTACATGATTTACAAGTTTATCTTTGTAGAGAATGGGTTAGAAGATTCAAGAAAAGGGGAGTCATTTTCATTAGTCCTGCTACATCAATCATGTACTTCCACAGAGTAGACTCTCCTTGTCCTAAGCACAGGACCCTTTGGAACAGCTGTGGGAGATGGATGCTGCAGGTTAAGGGATTTAGTGAAATGACAGAGCTCTTTTTTTTCTTTGAGTCTTTTCCAACATTGATTTGAGGTTGATTTACATTAGCTTATGTACTTTTTAAAGTAGAAGAATGTATACGTCTTTCATGATCATTATAAACAGGACAATTCTTGGCTAAAAGCCTGAATTAACCTTTGCAAAATAGCTTAACCAAGTTTCCTCCTGAGACAGAAACTCTGGCATTGCTGTTTTACATGCCTGTGCTTATTTAAGGAGCACTTATCAGGCCCCAACTATGTACCCAGAAAGGACCAAATTCTATGGGAGATAAACTTACAAGCAGAGAAGTCATGGTGTCTACCCTTGAGAAACTAGCATTTAGTTGGGGGAATGGTTGGATAAGTATTTGAAAGAGCTAAGGAGCAAATCTAGAGCAATGCAGAAAAAAATGATAGTAACCAAGATTGCATAGCACACTATAGTTCTTAGATCATTTTCACATACCTTTCTTTGTTTCACCCACACACTGGTCCTTTGAGATAGTTATTGATGGTATCCCCATTTCACAGATGAGGACACTGAGGCTGAGAGAGATCAGATACTCAAGACAATTAGTAAGGGGCAGAAGCAGAGCACTGTAGTAGTTAAGACCTTGGACTCTGGAGTCAGACAGATTGAATTTTTAGTTTTGGCTCCAACTCCAATTCCTTACCCCTTCTAAACCTCAGTTTCCCCATTTGTAAGGTTAACAATAGTGTTTACCTCCCACAGGTGTCGTACTAAATGATAAATGTACTGAAGATGCTTAGCACAGGGCTGGGACCACAACATGAACTGGATGAATGTAGCCTTCGCTATGAGGAGGTAGCGAGACAGGACTGAATCCCAGCATTTCCAGCCTCTCAGTACAAGGCCCTGGGTGTGTGACTGGGAGTGAGCTATTTAACGGCTCTGTTTCCTTGTTTGTAAAGAGGGGATAATATAGTGGTTACCTCATAGGCTGATGTGAAGATAAAGTGATTTATTACACATACAGCACTTAGAACAGTGCGTGCACACAGTAAGCTCCCTAAAAGAATGTACCGCAAAGGCTGAAAGATGGACGTGGGGTGAGTTTAGCTAGGAAGGCTTCTTCCAAGCAGCACTCGTCACGTCTATCCTGATGGAACAAATACCAGCAGGAACCTACACGCATATCCTGCTGATCATTCACCTCGCACAGTTGGGGGAGGCATCGTGGCTTGATTTGCAAACCTACCTCTGCTGCCTCTCTTGCACCTGTAGAAACTGTAGGGGCTGCTCAGCAATACATGAAAAATCTAATTTGCTATAAAGTCATTTTTCCCCCCAAATACATCTGTCCATACCTGAAGGTGGCAAAATACATTTGAGAATTCGCGATCCCGCATAGAGGGCATGGACCTGTCAGCTTGTTCTGTCAACAGGTTTGATGTTAGAGCGTTGTTGTCATCACAGGGAAGCTTGTTATCTGCCAAGCCTGATTGTTTCTCTCTCAAGTGGGAATGCGAAGGTTCTCTAACGTGAGAAAAAAGCTTTACCAAGCCCCAGATACAATTAAAAGCCACAGCCCTTGACTTTGTAAAGTAGAAGGTTTGGTCTTTGCGTTCTCAGCTGGTTGAGCTCCATGCCCTAAGGCTCTTTCCTGTTTCCCTCCTCCCCTCCCTCCACCTTTCCTTCCTTTTCTCCCCTTCCATGGCCTGTCTAATGGGGGTGGGAATTGGGTCAGCTTTGTTTGCCACTCTGTATTTTTCAAATTAAGTTTCTATTTACTGTACATCTAACAGATGCTTAATACATGATCTTGTTTAGTCCTCAAAAAATCCCTGAGGATTTGAAATAGGCCTGCCTGATGGCAGGGCCTGGAATTTAAACCATGATGCTTGTCCTGAGTCTGTGCAAAGAGCTTGCCTCTCTTGCCTGTTAAGTCACGGAAGTTTTGGATTTTGTAATAGGGGACTGTAGTTTAATTGTATACCTACATTTTGGACAACTGAGAAGGGTCAAATATAAGCAAGTAGTAGATTAAATAAAAAAACAGGAGAAAATAATCATAGATATAGAAATTAAATTAGATGAATATTGGTGGCTTCTTATAAGTGTCATTCAAATAGATTTTATTAAAATATGACTGGATAATAAGAAAGGGATCAGACTCATGTGGGATCACATTCTGACTCCATACATGGTCTTGGGCAAGTTATCTCATCTATTAAAGAGACTTAATTTCCTCAACTAGAAAACAGAGATGATAACACCTAAATTATAGAGTGGTTAGGAGGACTAAATAAGCTAACATATGTAAAGCACCTGGCTCATGGTTACTCCTAAATTAGTTTATACTTCCCTCTGTTTGAATCACACCTCTCTTTAGTGGATATAAAAGGGGACATTTTTCAACAACTCAAAGAACCACAACATGGATGTAATTTTATTATAAAAGAAACACTTTTCTGTCATGACCTGTCCAGATAGGTTAAAAAAAACAGACAAACAAAAAAACTACTTAATAAACAAAAACAGAGGCTTCCCTGGTGGTGCAGTGGTTGAGAATCTGCCTGCTAATGCAGGGGACACGGGTTTGAGCCCTGGTCTGGGAGGATCCCACACGCCGCGGAGCAACTAGGCCCGTGAGCCACAACTGCTGAGCCTGCGCGTCTGGAGCCCGTGCTCTGCAACAAGAGAGGCCGCGATAGTGAGAGGCCCGTGCACCGTGATGAAGAGTGGTCCCCGCTTGCCACAACTAGAGAAAGCCCTCGCACAGAAACGAAGACCCAACACAGCAAAAATAAATAAATTAATTAATAAACTCCTACCCCCAACATCTTAAAACAA
This sequence comes from Neophocaena asiaeorientalis asiaeorientalis, assembly GCF_003031525.2. NCBI lineage: Eukaryota > Metazoa > Chordata > Mammalia > Artiodactyla > Phocoenidae > Neophocaena > Neophocaena asiaeorientalis. The sequence continues at coordinate 247,513 of NW_020185330.1, forward strand.
AAACAAAGGAGACTAGTGAGGCAAAAAAACAAAACAAAACTCTCCCCCCATATATATGTATGTATACATATATATATATATATATATACACACACACACACACACATATATGTATATATATAAAATAATGGCATCCTGCCATCCAGTAAGAGTGGCTTTTTGCTGCCATTACAGCCTTTTCAATTAATTTTTTTGGGAAACCATTGCTAAATAGCAAGAAAGAGATTGAATTAAATTAATAGAATTTTCAGCTTCTCAGAGGAAGCTCCATTGGTATACAGCATAATTGCCAGGAGAAAGGAGTGTATGTTTTGAATATGGGCAATGACCTTAGGAGATCCAGGCTGGACTTAGAGAAAGCAATGTGAACTTAGGTCATTTTGCTCTGGGAGATTCCAGTTTCCTGTAATTGATGTTACTTGTGCCAAGGTCCACTATCATAGAAGACAAAGGATGCAGATGTGGGCATCTTTTTGTTGCTTTGCTAGGTATAAAAAGGGCATGTGGATAAGTCTCACTGGTAACCAAGTGTCATAAAAAGTTACTTGGGAATGCTACTTTTTCCATAGACTGATTTTGGGAAGAGTATTTTGAAAACCACTCTCTTCAAGCTGTTTAGTTGTAAGTAAAAATAATAAGTGAAAATGTCAATTAATTTCATGGTGGAAAAACAATCAAACTTTAAAACAAAGATACATTTAATGAGGATTCAAGAACTATTCTTCCTCCTCTAGTGTTACTGCTTATTGCTTCCTCTTGGCAACTTTGGCCATGTCAACTTTAGTAATAACGTATGGAAAAATTATCAAGTTCCACCCATTAGAACTGATTTATCCTTTAGTTTTTTAAACCAAATGGTTGGTGGTTTTCACAAAGGGAGACATTTTGCCCTTGCTAAATGACTAATGGTACACTTTGTTTTACATCACCAAAAGAGGAGAGTAATTGACTTGAGAGCTTGTTTAGAAAGGATTTTTGAAGAAACACGTCTTCCAAGAATGGGGCACCTGAAGCATGAATGAAGGTTCTAATCAATCCTCCTTTGTTTCAGAAAATTGAAGACTGTTAAAAGAAAAAAAAACAAAACAGAATGCAAGGAAAAGATGAGATTCTAGAAAAGGCACTGAGCAGAAAGAAAAGCTGATGGATTTAAAAGTTAGGGATTTAAAATGTTAACACTGGCATCTTCTCCTTTTGTAGTATCTATTTTCCGTAGGCTTTAAGTATAAAAGTGTAAAAGTATAAAAGTGAGGACAGATGGTTAAATCAATTTGTGTCACACAGCATTGTAAAAAATGCTTGACATTTTTTCAAGATCAAAATAAAGCCATGTTCATCTCAATCTGACAGGTTCCTGCTTTTTAAAAAAAAAATATTCCCTTACCATGGATAATTGATTGCAGGTATACCTCTTTCTCCTGGATTTGAAACCAGTTCTGTGTCAACTGAGGTCTTGAACCACTGTTGAAACTGGGATAGATTGGGAGAAAACAGAACCCCCCAAATTGGTGACTGGATATGGAATAATTTGAGAAGGCTTCCTGAAGGAGGAGAATGAAGAGAAGCCCATTTCATGTGGGAGAAAGCTATATTGTAGAATAAATCGTATTTAATGGAGATAATAGTAACTTATGTTACCAATTCCCAATTGATAGACATGTCGGTTGTTCTACCATTTCTCTGTTTCAATCAATGATGATCTATCTGTGAATCTATGCATCTATGTATCTATGCATCTATCTATCTATCTTATGTATTTATATACACATACCACGCAAATATACTTTTAAGATACAGTCTTAGAAATGGAATTGCTAATTCAAGTAGCTAAGTAAATTTTTGTAGATATTGTCAAGTTGCCATGTAAACAGTTCATAGAAATGTAGTGTATGGGAATGTTTTCCTCATGTTTATACTGAATGTTATCAAACTTCTAAATCTTTGCTAATCTAATATGTGAGAAATAGTATATTGTGATTTTTATTATTATTTTTTGGTTACAAGGAAGATTAAATTATAATATTTTCACATATACAGTTCATCTGTGTTTCTTTGTAAATTGTCAGTTCATCTTTTCATCCATATTTTCTAAAAAAATTAAGCCTAGCTTTTGTAATTCTTTGGCTTTTAACTTTCAATGTGGTATCTTTTAACTTTTGACCTTTATTTTTATACTTTGTACTGTTTTCATGTTAATATTTTTTGTCTTTACTCCAAAATAATCTCTTGTGGTTTTTTTCTATGTAAATTTATTTATTTCATTCCTTTTAATTTTTAATTCTCTTATTTTATAAGTAACCTTTTGGTTGCACTCTATTCTTAACCTACCACTGAACTTTACTATTTAAGTCACAGGACAGCAGGGCAGACTGGAGGCCACCTTTGCAGCTGCCCTGTCGCCCCTCTTGCCCCTTTAATGAAGCTCTTACTCTTTCATCTTCACCTTGGGAACTTCAAAAAACTAAATAGCTGAACAACTCCAGGACAACTCCAATTTTCTCTTGGACAGATGGTGCTTTTGTTTTCCTGAAATGATGATAGTTTTGATATCACACACTATCCAGAAACCATTTCCAAAGATAACTTCTGAGTAGTAGTATGGGGTTTGTGAATGGGAAAGAAGATGAGAATCTGTCCTTTGTACTTATCCTTGTCTGCACTGTTTGGAATGTTTCCATAACCATGTAGTATTTTCAAAAATAAATAAAAACTAATAAATCTTGTATTCTTCAACACTTATAGGCAATGGCCATGGGACAAAGTATGTCATTAGCGTCCCAAAGGTGGCATGAGAAGTCTGAACTCTGATGTTGGTAGAAACGTCTCGACAGATACTCCTGGGATGTGGCACCAATGAAGGTCTGTGGACAGTGGTGGACAGACCCTAAAGTGGTCCCCCATGATCCCTGTCTTCTGATATTCATGGCCTGTATAATCCCCTCTCTTTGTGAGTGAGACCCAGGACCTGCTTCTAACCAAGAAAACATGGCAAAGGCGATGGGCTGGCACTCCCATGACTGTGTTACATTACATCAGATCACACTCCTTGTTGTTGACTCTCACTCCTGCTCCCCTGCTGGCTTTATAGGAGCAAGGAAACTTTGCCTGTCCTTCACCATGCATCCTGCATCCCTGTCCCCACGGTAACGGTTTCAGGTCACAGCTCTGGCTTCCACTGACCTCCTTTCTGGCACCAGGAGATGTCCCTATTTTGTGTGTGCGTTAATTTGGCTTTGCATTTATAAGAATTTTTATTGTATTTTACAAACCCTTTCTAGGGGTTGCAGTGGGAGGGTTTTCAGGTTTCCTAGTCTGCCATATTGCTGAAACTGGATCAATCAAAAGTGGATTTTTCTAAAGTTCTAAGTCATATTTCCTATCTCTGAGGGCCTTAAAGTTTTGTTTGGTAACAACCACTTCAATGCCTCAAAGTGTCAGCTCTCACCCTGCAATCACCTTCCTCACTCAGCATCGCTATGGGCCACAAATCACAAGACTCCAGATACCACCTGGTAAAGTCCCACCTCTTCCTATCCTCAGATGCAAGCACATATATGAACATATGCTCACACATATGCATGTCTTCCTTCCCTGTCCACAGAACTTCTGAGGGGACACCAATAGGCCAGAAACCAGTAAAAGCAGGAAGCTGTTGCCATAATAAACTCTCTCTCGTTCCCTGAGAGTGCCATGTTCTCTTGGATATTCTCTGAACTTACTATTCCCTGCTTGGGCTATTCTCCTTCCTCCCATCTGGCAAACTCCTGTTCCTCATTCAAAACCAAGCTCAGTCATCCCTCTGCAAAGCTTTTCCTGCCCCTTTATTGCCTTGCATATCCTTCTATTATTGGATTCATCACCCTATACTTTTGCATTTAAATGTCTATCTTCCTCACTAAGCTTTGTGCTCTTTGTATCTTTAATGCCTGGCCCTGTTGTTACCTGGCTCATAGTAGGCATTCAACGAATGTTTACTGACTTTAACTTAGGATTTCAGTGTGACATCAGGGAAATGTACTGTCAACAGTGATGCTTCTACTGGCAATCTTCCCCCAGTACCTTGAAATCTGGGAAAGTAACACAGAGGTTATATCTTTTCAAAGGTATTAAAAGGGAGAACTTTTGGGGAATGTAAAATGGTACAACCACCATGGAAGCCAGTCTGATGGTTCCTCAAAAAGTTAAACATAGAATTACCATACGATCTAGTAATTCCACTTCTGGTATATACCCCAAAGAACGGATACCAGGGACTCAAATATGTACTTAACATCAATATTCATAGCAGCATTATTCACAGTAGCCAAAGGTAGAAACAACCCAAATGGCTATCAACAGAGGAATGGAAAAACAAAATATACATACAATGTGTGTATGTTGAATATAAATACAATGGAATATTATTCACCCTTAAAAAGGAACTTCTCATACATGCAACAACAATGGATGAACCTTGAAAACATCATACTAAGTGAAAGAAGCCAGACACATAAAAGGACAAATACTATGTGATTTCAGCTATATGTAGTATCCAGAATAGGCAGATTCATCAAGACAGAAAGCAGAATGGTGGTTGCCAGGAGCTGAGGGGAGGGAGTAGTGGGGAGTTATTGTTTAATGGGTACAGAGTTTCTACTTGGGATGATGAAAAAGTTCTGGAAATGGATAGTGGTGATGGTTAAACAACTTTGTTAGCATATCTAATACCACTGAACTGTACACTTAAAAATGCTTAAGACAGGACTTCCCCGGTGGTGCAGTGGTTAAGAAACCGCCTGCCAATGCAGGGGACACAGGTTCAAGCCCTGGTCCGGGAAGATCCCATGTGCCGCGGAGCAATTAAACCCGTGAGCCACAACTACTGAGCCTGTGCTCTGGAGCTCGCGAGCCACAACTACTGAGCCCACGTGCCACAACTACTGAAGCCCACGCGCCTAGAGCCTGTGCTCCACAAAAGAAGCCACCGCAATGAGAAGCCCATGCACCGCAACCAAGAGTAGCCCCCGCTGAGCGCAACTAGAGAAAGCCCACGCGCAGCAAGGAAGACACAATGCAGCCAAAAATAAATAAAAATAAATTTTTAAAAATGGTTAAGACAATAAATTTTAAGTTATGTGTATTTTACCACAATAAAGAAGCAACTTGGTCTCCCTGGGATTGGGGAAGGGTAAAATTCATCTACAGAAAGGATCCACATCTGAGGGTCTGGCCTCTTGTCCCAGGGAAGAGTCAACATCTGCAATCAGAGCTTAATTTTCCCTGCAAATTACTTAGGAACAAAGAGAAAAAGAAATAACTCCTTGTTGCTTCTTCTGAAATGAATTTAGATTCAAAGAACATTTCCTTGTACCACCTGGATGAGGTCTTAATATTTCCAAGTAATACTATAGTGGTAGAATCAGCTTTGCTATTAGATCAAACACTGCATTAACCGGTAAATGTTACAGTATAACCAGAAATTTCAGCCAACCAGGTTAAGCCCAAGTCAGCGATTGGTTTATGCTGCATTTCCTGCACAAGCTGGGGAGAAAGGCTCGAGCCTTCTTTGTTGCAGGCAAACCTGAAGACCCAGGTCAGAGAATGCATCACACTTCCCTTGCCGGAATTTCACCACATAATCATAATGCAAACTGACGGAGGGAGTTGGAAAACAGACTGTATCTGTCTTCATTCGGCCTGTGCTAAACACAGACAGCATGTGATTGTGTTATAAACTCTTGAGACAGACCTGCTTCTGGAAACCTGTCCTGTTGCTGCTGCCATGGTAACTGCTGGAGGTTTTGGTGCTGTCTTGGCCCTTCCTCCAGTACTTGACGGTGAAGTGTGACTTCTGTTAAGTGCTTTAGGAAAGCCCAATTTTGAAGACTGCTGCAGTCTCTGAACATCATAAGTGGAATTGTGTCTTCTTTTCGCTGCTCAGCGCAAAAGTTGCAATTTGGGGTCTGAGCCCTCTCTCTGCCGGTGCTCCTCAGAGGATCTGGGTTGCCCCTTTTGGGGGGGTGCTTACGTAACCTGGAGATGAGACGGGGCCTGCTCCTATCTCTGTGTGACTCCCACAGTGGAAAAATAACTACAGCCATGGCGGTGAGTAAGTAGGGGGAAAAAGCAAAGAACTGAATGATGTGCTTCTCTGGCATCATGTGACAGTTTGGAGGGGAGATTCTCATAATAGTGCTTCAGGATAGAAGCAATAGGCAACACTGAAAAATATCAAGCAGCAGTTTAGAAAATGTTGATTTCCACTTCCAATTTCATTAACATGACTTTCTAGGTTAGTGGATTAAATAGAATGCACAATCTGAGAAGTGGATTTAAAGCATCTTTTTAGACTTCGTTTTAATACACAATATTTACAAGTCATTGTGGCATGTGACTCTGACCATTGTCGATGCTGGAGGACCACTGTTCACTAACATTTTTTTGTAAAGATAAATGGTTTTGTAAGAAATTAGGGATAGATCTTTATATTTAAAATGACTCCTTTCTTCAGGTTTTCATTTATACATAATTAAAATTCATAGAAGTACATAAAAGGCACTGGGTCTGAGGATGGTCAGACCTTAATGTAGTAAGAAGAAATTAGTTTTCTGCATAATAAGGGCTTAGGAATTTGTAATTCGTGGCTTTTATCATTTTGCTGCGCCTCATATTTTTGCATTGCTTATCACAGTGTATTAACGAATAGTCATTAAATCCCTGTGAACAAAATCCCTTGAGTTAAAAGACTGATATCATCACTGTCTTACCTACTTTGTCAGAAGAGAGAAATGAAGATGGATTGAGCTTGTTCTTTCCTTCCTAGAGGAATTTGGCTAGAATAATAATTCACTTGCCTAAAACTGGCTGGAAAACATGGGAGGGAGGTGGAAAAGAGGCTGGAAGGGAAGAAGAAAGCATCTATATTTAAAATTTTTACTTATATTCTGACTCCCTGGAGATTTGAAGGAAGGCAAGGCTCTTGGCTTCATCTAAACTTTCCACTGGTGACTATGTAAATGGATTCATAACACTTAACACATGCCAGCTCACGTGCCCCTTCTGTTTTCTTTGCATCATGTTGTAGATCTGCTTGTTTGTGTTCCCTCAGTCTCTCTGGGACATTTGCCTCAGATGCCCCAACACCAAGGAGTCCTCTGATCAGAATGGTGGAGTGTGCGGCCCAGAAGCAGATATCTGGCCTCAGGGTGAATCTCAGAGCACCCGCTCCCAGCACAGAGGTCACTTCACCTACTACACAGTGGACATCCACCACGTGACCCCTGGGATCAAGGGCGGATGCACGCAAAGCATCATATACCATGTGTTTATCAAACTCTCTAAAGTCACCATCACTCTTCCTGGTTGACCTTCCTCTTTGGATTCAACTTTTTGTTGTTGCTTTTGTTTGGTAAACCTTTACTTGGTCATATTCTGTATTTGAGTAGAGTATCTCTGTTTGGAAATTGAAGTTCAACTTCACACTTTTCTTACAACATTCATTTGTATAGAAAAGATACGTACAGACACATATGCATATGTAGCAGGAAGAAAATTTGTTATTTCGAGGTTTAACGGAGAAATTAAGGGGGTGCAGGAAAAGGAGATGGGAGAGAGAGGTCTCTTTAGAGACAGTGGAGAGAAGGAAATAAGGCCTATCAGAGATGGTAGGCAACTTTAGAAATAGTGATGTCTGATTTATATATCTGTTATATATATATAATTCACATGGTTCAAAAATCAAAAATTGGAATCTCCCTCCCACCCCATCCCCAATTTATCCAAACCACGTCTTCCACTTTCCCTGCCCTAGTAACAACTGTTATTTTCTCAGGAAAGTTTCCGGAGTTTCTCTGTGCATATACAAGCAAATATGAATAAATCTATTGATTTATTTGTTCATTCAACAAATTATCAAGTGTTCCAGGCAAAACACAGAGAAAGATTCCTGTCCCCCGAAAGATGACATTCTAACTGGAAGAGACAGATGATAAACCATAGGCGTAATAAATTTGAAAACAATATTTTCCATTAGATTAATGGGGCTAATGAAGAAGGTCAAGGAGAATCAATATGGGGAGGTGGGTTGCTATTTTCAACGTGGTGGTCAGAGGAGGCCTTGTAGAGAAGGTGATATTTGAGCAACGACTTGAGTTGAGAAATACCCATCGGGGAAAAGTTCAATCCCATTCATAATGAGAAAATGGTCTTCACCTGTGTTTCCCATGTAACCAAGAGGCCGTCTCAATTACACTGGGAGGCCGGCACACACTGCCACATGTTAGGGGATACACATATTCACCCCACAGTCAATCCTCCTCAGGAAAACACACATTATATTGCTAGTATAAAATTTTCTTCTTCTAGGAAGAAACCAGAAGCTGCTGCAGTTCAGCTGTGGTGACCACATCTATGAGGTAAAGCAAAGCAAATCTGTTTCTTTGCTTCCAGCAGTAGCAGACAGGGCATAGAGAGGGTAATATAAAGTCTTCTCACTTATTGAGCACTTACTATGTACCAGGCGCCCTGCTAAGTACGTTATCTCATCTGATTCTTACAGTCTTGCAGGAAGGGTATTTCTCTTTATTTTTATAGATTAACTTTATTAATTTTATATATAAAAATCTTAAACTCAGGTTATGGAAACTGGCCAAGGTCACAAAGACCCTAAGTGTCTAATTCTGAAGCCAAAGATTCTGGAGTAGATTAGACTCACTGCAGTCCTTGCTTTGGAAAGTAAATACCAGGCAGGGGAGTCATCTGCCTTCTGTCCTTCATGTTTAGAGCAGCTGGGCAGTGGCTTTGAGTAGTACAGGTAAATATGTATGCAATGTATGTAATGCTATCATTCTGTGGTTACTTACAGAATGCGTCATACTTGGCATTCAGCTTGATATTTTTTCCCCTTTTGTTATAAAATACCATATCAAATCCACTCTTGTGAGGCCATCAAACGTCTTCATTGACTGTCACATCACTAAGCTTACCTCCAGGTTGCTAAGGCAGTTTTAAAATTAATTGCAGGGTTCCCACATAAAACTCACAGAGTCATTGTTTTGTTACTATGATAAACATAGTTTTGTTACAATGTTTTGCTATTTAAAAGTTTTAAGAACACATAATCTCACATAGCTTCCAGACCACTATTTGTTAGGTGACTAAATTCCTTGATTTATTGCTGACAGAGTTTACAGGAAAAAATTTTTTAGTCAAGTAGATGTATTTTAGGAAAAAAATAGATCCTACTTACATTAATGTTTACATTAAAATTGTATCTCTGATGTTCCTATCTCTATTTGAATTCTATGTACTCATTAAAGGCAACAAATGTAATATCTTTATGGGATAAAACCCATTCCCAGGCCAATGCCAGATGCTTTATTTGAGTTACTGGAGCTGGACTGTCAATTCTGTAATTAATACATCAATATTCAGCTCTTCAAAAATGTGGTCATTTTTCTGTTCTTCTATTCCTCTCTTTGATTCTTAGAAAGCAAGATCTAAAACAAACTTGAGTTTGTAACCCTGATAAAGAATTAACCCAAGTACTTCTTCCTGTCGTTGAAGATGTATTTTAGAGATTGAACGGTCAGCCTTGAAGTACTCCGTTTTGCAGAAATGAAAGGTCTGAGAAGTTACTCAGTTAGGATCTTTTTATGTGTGACTAATGTATTAAGCAAATGCATCTGTGATTCCAAGAACATAATTTTAAGAAATACGTTTAGTTATTGTTTCTCAATATACCACATATTCACTTCATTTTTAGATGCTTCCACCATAAGTGATACATAGAAATGATATAGGAGGGACAGAGATCGATGGAAAAAGAGTTTCTGATATTCTGTTGTGTTTTAAAAATTATCTAGAAGCAATACTCAGAAATATTCCCCTGGGACTTCCCTGGCGGTCATGGTTAAGATCCCATGCTTCCAATGCAGGGGTGCGGGTTTGATCCCTGGTCAGGAAACTAAGATCCCACATGCTGAGTGGCGCGGGCAAAAAAAAAAAAAAAAAAAACTAAAAGAAAAAAGGAATGTTCCCTAAACAGTTGCCGGCTTCAGCCTACATTTTGTAGCAAACTCCAGTTTGATGTCCAAAGATACCTCTTTATGGGAGGAAAACAAAAATCATAAGTGTAGAACCACTTGGCACTTTTTGGAAGTTCTTGTAAGCTGCCAAACAGTTCTAGCCTGAAGTACAGACAACAGAACAAGTCAAACCACTCACATGGTTACAAAGGCAAAAATGTCCTTGTCTGTTTTATTGTTATCATCATTATTATGATCTTTGATACTAAGTCTAGGAAAACTGCTTTCTATTGGCTTTAGATATATCTTTAATTACCTGCACATAGTAGATGCTTGGTAACCTTTTTTTTTTAAATGAATGAATGAATGAGATGTCTATGTTTATGGCTGAAATGGGAAAGAGTTGGAGGATCTTAAATATTTCAGAGTTGTTACATGAGTCAGCAATACAGTACTCATGCTAAGGAGAATCTTTCAGAATTATCTTTTCCCAAGTTATTTCCTGCACGAATCATTCCAAAGTTCTTTCAGACATAGTGGGACTCCCAAATGCCTATGATGTAAAGCCTCTGCAATGTGTGAACGTGTAGGAAGTGCTTTTAAGATTTTCTTTCCCAATCATCTTGCTTTTTGCCAGATGACACAATGGAAGTGCAATATGTAGGTGGACATTTTCTAAATTATAAAATATAGGCGGCTAGTGGGTGACTGCAGAGGCAATGGCATTCAAAGTGGAGAAGATAAGGTTTGAGAGTTCGAAAAAGCACTAATTCTTTCACAATTAATAAAGAGTCATGAAATGTGATACTAATAGAAAGGATAAAGGAACCAAAAACATACCCTCAGCATTCTGCAGGAAGAAGTGCTAGAAAGGCAAAGATCGTATTTTTTGAACCAAAACTTTCATTTTGTATGCTCTTCCACTAACCTAATCTCCCATTTTTGGATTTTACACACACACACACACACACACACACACACACACACACACACACACACACCCTTACATACAAAAGTATAGTGTAAGCAAATGTGATTTATAAAACAAAATTAGACCATACAGTATCTTCTAAATAAAGTAAAAATTGGAAAATGTCTTCTTTGTGCAGGATTCCATATGGTGACATTGAATAGTTTAGTCCCAAGTCACTGCATTAGGGAGTTTAGCAGCAACAGAAGTTTGATTGTCAGCCTTGGAGATTGACACTTGGTTTTGTTGTTACACCAAGAGTGGAGCCATCTCTCTAGGGCTGACTTATCGGAGATTGATGTGTAAAATCAAAATGCCAGTGTCTTACTGAACCTTGAAACATAAAACTGTCACAAAGTCAGGAATCCTCACATTGAATGACCAGCTCATTTTCTCCCTGTAGAAGACCAACAGGGGAAGTCAGGCTGGAAAAGAAGATTTTGTGAGCAGCATGGATTCAAAACACAGGAAATGAGGCCAGCTGAAGGTATTAAGCTGGGGGTGGCCAGTGCAGATGCGTCCAGGGGCCAGGGATGTAAGCGAGCTGAGTGAAGGGGCCTGGTGTGGGCTGTGGACAGCAGAGAGCCGTCTGCAGGGGACAGCTCTTACACAGCTCTAGCTGACTGCTGCCACGTGGGAATGTGGGATTTTTCAAAAAAAATTAATAAAAGGATAATCTTACCTAAAATCTTTTCAATAAAAAAAAGTTTCCAGTTAAAAAGAACCTAACAGAGCCAGACGAATCCAGCTGTAAGCGAGGTTAGGTGCCCAGTACTCCAGTTTGCGACCTCTGCCTTGAGTTTCCAAAGCCTGATGCATCTGGCTCACATGATCTTGAGCCATAAGACTCAAGTAATTCAGAGCCATTGGTTAAGGCTCCCATCCCCTGAACAATGTTTAGACACACACAACCAACACTTGTCTGAGTGACACTTTTTCCTGTATTTCTCTGATGGACCAACATCACACACCGCCCCCCCCGCCACACACACTTTGGGTGAACATACTCTTTAGGTATCATAATATATTCATTCTTTGACAGCCCAGTCTTGCTGACCTGACAGCTGTCTGGTCTCTAAGCAGATTTATATTCTCAGCTCTGATCACTATATATTGATTGCACAGTTTAATGCTCAAGTGAATCTTTATTTCCCTCATTTTTAAGTTCCAGGGGGACACATCACTGTACCTTCATGAACTGATAACACTGTCTTATAAAACGTACATCATTTTGTCAAAATCATAATTTACTTTTAGCGCTGCCCATTTGACCTGGGATACATTATTTTCCCTACCTTTTGATAAAAACAGTGATGTCCCAGGTGGCTTGTTTAGAATAGAACCCATCAAATGGGCCATCTGTATGACATCTGTATTACAGTTTTGAAAAGATAGAGAGTAATATGTGAGAACTGTTTAGGATGAAAGAAACTGCAGAAATGATTATTAATGTTTTTCTGTCTAATCACAGCTGGCTCATTAGCTATGCTATTTTTGAAATCAGCAGCATGGCCATAGAAACACTTTCTTCTCAATTTGCCACACCAGTAGGCATATGGTGCTGATGTCAGCATGACAAAATTGAGGCAGCGAGGCCTTAAAAAACAACCCATATTATTATGTTTTACTTTGGGTGCTAACTTGAGATTGAGCAGCTGTTCAACAAGTGTGGGAGGCACTTCAGAGACAGATATTGGGTCTGGACCTGAAATTCTGCAGGATGGAATGGAAGGTTCTGTCCTACAAGGTACCAATCTGGGCTTCAACTCCTAGACAGGATGCACACTGCAGAGAGGCTGTGGTTCACAGTCCTCAGCCCTCCACAGAGAACTGAAAACAGGTTTTATTTGGCCAGTCTGATCTGAAAGAAGTGTTGGGAATATTCAGTACGGAGGGACATTTTATCTGACAAATGACACCTGGCCCTGAAGTTTTGGTTGACTTAAACAACTGTTCCATGGAGGGAGAATTTTCAGAGCAGTTCACTGAAGAGAGAGGGAGCTACTTGAGCCATCCACACCCAGAACTTAGGGGTCCAGCTTTCTTTACTTATAAACTACTCGTTCAAATCATGAAAGAAATTTCTCATTATGGAAAATTTCAAACATGCACAGAAGTCGAGGGAATACTATAATGACCCCCTTCCCCATGTACTCTGCAACCAGTCTCACCAGTTATCAACTTTGGCCAATTTGTTTCATTTATACATCTACTTGCCATTTCTACCCCCAATGTATTATTTTGAAGTAAACCTTAGGCATTATCTAAAATATTTCAGTGTGTATCTTTAAATAATGACTCTTTTTCTAAAACACACAATAGCATTATTACATCTAAAATTAAACGATAATACCTAAATATCATCAAAGATCTAGCCAATGTTTTAATTTGCCTGATTATCTCATAAATAGCTTATAATTAGTTTGTTCAAATTAGGATCCAAACAAGGTCCACTGATTGCAGTTGGTTGCTGTGTCTCCTAAAGTATCTTTCTCTCTTTTATTTTATTTTATATTTTTAAATTTATTTATTTTTATTTTTGGCTGTGTTGGGTCTTTGTTGCTGCGCACGGGCTCTCTCTAGCTGCGGTGCGCGGGGGTCACTCTTCGTTGCGGTGCGTGGGCTTCCCATTGCATCGGCCTCCCCTGTTGTGGAGCACGGGCTTTAGAGCGCAGGCTCAGTAGCTGTGGCTCGTGGGCTTAGTTGCTCCGCGGCATGTGGGATCCTCCTGCACCAGGGCTTGAACCCGTGTCCCCTGCACTGGCAGGCGGATTCTTAACCACTGCGCCACCAGGGAAGTCCCCTCTTTCTCTCTTTTAAAACAATTAATTTTATTAAAATATAAAATAAAGATATGGAAAACTACATGAAACAAATGTATGACAATTAATTTTTATAAAAGTGAACAGCTTTGTAACTACAACCCAGGTCAGAAAATAAAACTTTGGTTTCCACTTCAGAAGCTCTGTCCATGAGACTCATTCCAATGATGAACACTTTCTTCCCCAATTACTTTTACAGTAATTGCTGCTTTGCAAATAGTTTTATCACCCAATTGTGATCAAATGTCCCTGGACATTATAATTTAGTCTTGCCTATTACAAAATATATTTTAAGTTTTAACTTAATGATCTCTTTCTTTCCCTTACATTTTATCTGCGTCCTTCGACTGGCAGAGTTTCCCACAGCCTGGATTCTGTTGAGTGCATGCTCGTGGTGTAATTCAACAGGTTCTCTGTCCTCTGTATTTCCTGCAAATTGGCAGCTGGATCACGTTGATCCTGTTGTCAAGGCAAGCAGGTGTCGAGCAATTCTGTAGTAGGCACATCAGGTTGTCTCCCTCGGTGTGATGTCAGCAGCCATTGGTGATTATTACTGCCTGTTATCTAGTAGTTCACTTGGTTTGCAGAATGGAGATATTCTAATTTTAATAATTTCTACTCATTTGTTAGTTGAAACACTATTATAAAGAGATACTCCCCCAATCTATTATTTGGTTACCCAGTGGTATATAGTTCATATAGAAAGGCAGGATAGATTCTTTGTTTTTATTTAAACCATTTTTCAAGATAATGAATTGATGCCCTATCACATTCTGAAGGTGATCAATTCTTTTTGAGCTCATAGATTTAAACATATTTGATTTGTTTTAATCCATCAAAATTACTATTATCATGACTGAAGCTCCAGTTCTCTCATCTTTGGCCAGTGAAATCTTCTTCAGGTGGGCTGTGAAATGTTTTGAGGTGATCCTAACAGTCTTTGATAACCTCCTTGGTATTTGATAGACAAGATATTCCAGGCTCATCTTGTCATTTTCTGCCACAGACTTGGAATTAGCCATTTTTTCCAGAGGCTCTGGTTTCTTTTAGTGAGAAATAGTATTTCAAGGCCACAGTGTGGGCCCTAGGGATGCTCATTGCTAATAGGTCGGTCATTGTTTCTACTCAGTCTCTGCCTTTGTCTGTCTCTATATATTTATATATGTATATAACTTTTATATTTATATAACATATAATATATAAAAACATACTTTTTGAATCATTTAAAAATAAGTTGCAAATATCATGACACTTCACCCCAAATGACACTTTCAATGACTTGATAATATCATCTAACATACAGTCCACTTATCTTCAAAATGGCATTTACATATTTTTAAAATCCAAGATGAGGGGACCTCCCTGGTGGTGCAGTGGCTAAGACTCCAAGCTCCTAATGCAGGGGGCCCAGGTTCGATCGATCCCTGGTCAGGGAACTAGATCCCACATGCATGCTGCAACTAAGGAGCCCGAGTGCTGCAACTAAGGAGCCCGACTGCTACAACTAAGGAACCTGCGGACTGCAACTAAGGCACCCACGTGCTGCAACTAAGGAGCCCGCCTGCCGCAACTAAGGCCTGGTGCAACCAAAATAAATAAATAAATAAATAATTTTAAATAATCCAAGATGAAATCCAGATTCATGCATTATGTCTGGCTGTTACATCTCTTTCGTCTCCTTTAATACAGAATAGTATCCCTCTGCCTTTTCTTCTTTCTTTCCTGACACTGACATTTTGAAGAAGCTGAGTTACTGTCTTATAGATTTACCACAATTCTGGATTGGTCCTAATGATAAGATTCAAGTTAAACATTTTGGCAAGACAACTACATAAATGACATTGTGTATTTCCCCCTGTAGCTTATGAGAAAGAGGTACAGAATGTAAATTTTGTTCTGTTATTACTGAGAAACAAGTTTGATCACTTGGTTAAGGCGCGTCTGCCAGATATCTTCACTGTAAACATATTTTTTCATTTTTGATTAAAGAAGAGTCTGTGGGGTAATAATTTGAATAATATAACTATCTTATTCTCCAACAAACTTTCACCCAATGGTTTTAGCATCCTTTATTAATCCTTGCCCAAATCAATTATTATATAAGGGTTACAAAATGATGATTTCTAATGAGATCATTTTGTTTCTATTTATTATCTCCTTCTCTCTAAGTTATTCTTCTATAAAGATCTTTTCCTCTTTTCTCTTTTTCTATCTCTCTCTCTGAGTATCACTAGGGGTATCATGGACTTTCAAAATGATATTCCATATGGCCAGTGGCAACACCTTTGAGCTGGCTCCTTCAAAATGTTTTGTCCACTTTAGCTTTCTTGTCACAATCAGAAGGGCATTTTATAGACTATATGGAAATACATAATATAAGGTCACACACCACTTATCAATTTCTAGCACAGTGACCAGAATCCTGTCACATTTGTTGAAATGAACTAAATTTGCACCCTCCTGAACCATGTCCCTTCTTGGTATGAGTCCAGCCAGCAAAGAGCATTGCAAGTGTTACTGAAGGAAAGAGAGGGTGGTGGGGTGGGGTTTGGGAGACAGGCCTAGCCAGGACTGAATTCTGCTTCTAGTCCATTAATAGCCTAATAGACCATTAAGGTCTCAGGAAGTGGTTCAACCTCTCTGAGTTTCAGTTTGCTAATTTGTTAAAAAGAGAGAGAGAGAGAGAATAATAAGATCTATCTGATAGGAGTGACTCTGAGGTTTACAGAGTGTCTGGTTCGCTGCAGGCATTCAGTAAATATAGCAATCACACCGCACCCAGAGTCTGAAATATCGAATGGCATAAAAATCCAATTTAATACTCGGTTTTTGCTTTCTGTTCCAGAAGGAAAGACTCATCAGGGAGGGAGCCTGTTGAGGGCTGCCCTTGGGTACAGATTTGGTAGGAGTCTATCTTGTTTCTATCCCTTCCATGACTGAAAGATGAGATCCTGATTTGTGAGCGGAATTTTTTTCTGTCTACAGATAAGTGTTTGTCTCCTCTCTGGGTTCGTCCACCCTCTCCCTCTTTCCTTCTTTCTTTTTTCCTTTCTTCCTTTCTTTTGTATCATGGTAAAATAGATACAACATTAAATTTATCATTTTAATCAAAGTGTACAGCTCGGTGGTACTAGGTACATTCACATTGTGAAACCACTGCCACCATCCATCTCCAGAACTTTTCATCTTCCCAAACTGAAACTTCGCACCCATTAAACACTAACTCCCCACCCTCCCCTCCCGCCCAGCCCCTGGTAACTACCAGTCTACTTTCTATAAATTTGACTACTTTAGGTTAACTCATATAAGTGGAATCACATATTTGCCTTTTAGTTTTTGTTTAACAGTTCATACCTCATTTCTCATTTTAAAATGTTTTGTTGCAAGAGGAAAAAAATACAATGCAGTATAAAACGCTGACAGCATCAAGTTTCTTATACAGTTTTCAACCTACCAGAAAGATAAACAAATAACCGACAACAGAGGGACAAGGCTTTTTTTTTCTGTTTGCTCTCAGTATTAAAGCTAAAAGTTGTATTATTGAGTAAAAACAAAATAAAAATGGGGAGACAAAATTCTCTGGGTAAATGGCTCTTCTGGCATTCTATATCTTTTCCTCAAATTATCACCTTATTTTGTTATCTCTACATTTTAAAGACACCCAGAACTGCCCTTTGAGGATAAGCACATCACTTACCACTGGATGGGTTGGACAGCTGTCATGTTCTGAGGGGAGGTTGGGTTAGGTTGGGGGACGGGGGGAAAATGCTACAACCTGTAGCCTCTTTCCCAAGGCAATGTGCCTTTTTGACCCTGGGGAGATTCCCTCAGTGACTGATTAAGGGCTATGTTAGAAATGTCCAGAGAACAGAGGAAGAATTCAGTCCAATTCAGTCTCTCACCGCTGAGCCAGAGGTCTCCAGTGACCCTACCTCTCCCGTGCCAAGTCTCACCTTATATGCCCCATCCCTTCTCATATGAGATGCAGCTTGCCGTGCGGGCAGAAGTACCATCCCTCCATGGGCACTGTAGGACCCTGTTGCCGCGCCTCCTTCGGCAGAAACCACATCACAATTTGGGTGTTATGGGAAAAGCAATCCCATTTGTTGATGTTCGCCTTACAGCCCTCACATGATAGAAGCAGCAGTACTAAGCCACCTCTTCCTGTTCACCAGGAGTCAACTCCAAGCCCAATAAGCCCTGTAATTCTGCATACCTACAGTGGCCTGAGTAACAGACAAACTGCTGTCTATGTGAGCAGCTTCTCCTGCTGGACCACAGACAAGTAGCTGAGCCAGGTTATTCACTTCATAGGAGTCTGTGGTGTGGTGGAGTTGAAATTTACAGAGAGTGGAGCAAATGGCCAGTCCAAGGGGGTATGCTGAGGAGGTGGAAGCCTCTGAAAACCGTCTGCAAAACTGTTGGAAATTCTTGCCAGAAAAGTACTTAATGGAGAAAAAGTGGATGCGAGGTCAGCCACCTGGCAGAACCTGCCACAGTTTGAGGCAGGGGCTCAGAACGTGAATGTATTTGAGTGACAAGAGTGGAAAAAGCTCCATGGGACCATGCCCGAGATTCTAGTGGTTCTGCTGGTGGATGGGCCACACTCTGAGCAACTTGTACTCTCATTCGTCCACATGGATAAGCCCCTCAGTGCGCTGCCCGACTTCAATTGCCCTCCTTCAGCCCTTCACCTGATGGGTCTGGTCCCAGTCCCAATTCCATCCCTACCACTTCTCTCCTCAAGCTTTGGAGTCCCTCCTCTTCCTTCTGGCATCTACCATGAACATCTCATGCCCCTCCATTATCTCCTTATTTAGCTGTACCTTCTCCTGGGTCATCCCACAGCCTTTACCTCGATCCAGCCTTCTCTCCCCCACCAAATGCTACAGTGGGGCCTCCACCAGATATTTACGTGAAGGCCTTTGGCCCCTCTATCCACCACTGCAGCCAAGATTTGGGCTTTCCACCCTCTATGGTGAGTGAAGCTGAATTTGGAGAGATCGTGAAGCAAAAGAGAGCAACTTCCAACAGTGCCACTTCCAAAGTGATTTCTGGAGCCCATGCAGGGGATGACAGGGACTTGATCGAGATGATGCTTGCAGCTATTACTGTTATCAAACAGTCTCAGGTCGTCAGTGATGAGTGTTGCTCTGTCCTCATCTCCCCCCTTAAGAGCTTCATGGCACTGAAGCCAAGTCCTACAGTGTGGGTGCCAGCAGGAGCTCTTCCAGAAAAAGACATCTGTTCAGAGATTGTCTAGCTGGTCCCAAGAGAGCAGCAGGAGGCACCAGGACCTGTTCCTTAATGAAGATCAGCATGATGATTATTTCCAAGAAAGGAACCAGGAGCCCAAGAGATACCAGAATAAAGAATGGGACTGGCACCATTCAGAAAGGAGTCTGGTTGGAAGGAAATTTTTTTAATGGACTTGCATCTCCTCACCTTCATCAGGCATGTAGGTGGATGTACCTGAGAATCTGAAGCCCTGGATTCCTCTGAGTGGGAAGAAACATTCCCTTCTATCTTGCTAGAGAAGAGCAGCACCCCCTTTGCCAACAGGTGACACAAGGGCTTTACCTGAGGCAGATGTAAGATGATACTTGTCCTGATCAAGATTGACCCCAGCTTCCGTCATTGCCATCAGATTATTTTTACTGAAGTATAGTTGATTTACAATGTTGTGTTAGTTTCAGGTATACAGCAAAGTGATTCAGTTATACATATATATGTGTATATATATATGTGTGTCTGCAGATATATCTATTCTTTTTCAGATTCTTTTCCGTTATAGGCTATTACAAGATATTGAATATAGTTCCTTGTGCTATACAGTAGGTCCTTGATGTTTATATGTTTTATTTATAGTGGTGTGTATCTGTTAATCCCAAGCTCCTAATTTATCTCTCCCCTACTCCCTTTCTACTTTGGTAACCATAAGTTTGTTTTCTATGTCTGTGAGTCTGTTTCTGTTTTGTAAATAAGTCCATTTGTATCATTTTTTTGGATTCCACATATAAGTGATATCATATGATAATTTGTCTTTCTCTGTCTGACTTACTTCACTTTGTATGATACTCTCTAGGTCCATCCATGTTGCTACAAATGGCATTATTTCATTCTTTTTTATGGCTGAGTAATATTCCATTGTGTGTGTGTGTGTGTGTGTGTGTATATATATATATATATATATATACCACATCTTTTTATCCATTCATCTGTTGATGGACACTTAGGTTGCTTAGAGCTACCATATTGACCCAGCACTCCCACTTCTTGGGCATACATTTGGAAAAGACGAAACCTCTAATTTGAAAAGATACATGCACCCCAATGTTCAGAGCAGCATTATTATCAGTAGTCAAGACACGGATGCCATCAGATTTTAATAATTTGGGTCAGCTCTCTGCATTGCCCAAGCAGTCCTCGCTGCAGGAGCAGACAGCCTTCTTAGGGGAAGGACTAAAATGTACTGACAGGAACATGGAAACAAGTGTGGGAGTGGATCTTGAGGGTGATGGACAGAGGGAGGTGGAGTGTGAAGGGGGAGCATTGTATAGTGAGCATTTATTGACCTGGGAGCACCCTCCCATGACTCAGGATTTAACTTCCAGGCAGGGACACTTAATAAGTTGCTGGCCGGGTTCTTGTTGGTTGGACATGAAAATAACTTACAACAAATGAGGCAGAAATGTCACAACTGCTTGGGCAAAGTGTGGAGAGAAGAGCCAGAAGGGCATGTTTGTACTGGTTTATTATAGGACAGACACTGAGAAGCTAACCAGTGACTGTGTTCCGCGGGAAGAGGGTCCAGAAGCTTTTCTCCAGAGTCTGCTCAGTCCACGTGGACGTGATGTGGAAGTGGGGTGTGTTAATGCCTTAGGGGACAAACTTCAGGGAATGAGGAATGAGCAGTTAGTGAATGAATCCCCCCACCTCCCTGTCCTTCAGCGGGATAATCCTGGGACACATTGGCCACAGTCCCTCTGAGGGCCTGTGGCGAGATGAGTACCTGCCGTCCATGGCGGTAAAAATTCTCCCTCTACTGGCCTCAGATACAGGCTCCTCCAAAGTCAAAAGTCACTGTGCATTATTCTCTCTCCTGCTCTGTCTCCCTCTCTCAGCAGCCTCACTCCCACTCCTTGGGGTCACCTCCCAGTTCAACTCCACACTCCAGTCTGTGTCTCACACTTTGCTTTCAGGGGAGCCCCATCTAAGGCTCTTCTTCTGTGCTAGAACTTCACGTTCCTAGACTTCATGAATGGGTAGCACAGTACACTGGGCATCAGTTAGCCTATTAAAATATCCTCACTTGGAAAACATATCCCAGCTTAGAATTAAATGATGATTGGTAATATTAGCATTCTCGAAACTACATTTCACTCTCCACCCCAGGTCCATTTAGGGGAGAGGCAGTATTTTTCCCACAAAACATTTTCCCATACCCCTCATGCAGTCCTCGATGGCAGAGCCAGGTAAAGCTCACAATACAATGTATGAGCGAATCGCCAGAACTACTGAATTTCATAAAGAGCGGTTGTTATTAAAAGCAATAAGGGGACCTAATTAGGTCTAGTGCACCTGAAAGTAATTGCATTTTCTCATGTAAGCATTTCAGTGTGTCCAAGTGCTCAGCCTTAATCCTCCACACTCTCATTGCTTGTTTGCACTGTCATTTGCTAAGACCTGCCTTTCCTAAGTTACTAGCATTCCTGTTTATTCTGAATCTGACATATTTTCAATCTGTAAAACATTAGATGGCTCTGTTTCCACCTTTATCAGGAAAAATAATCTTTCCTGATTTAGATCCCAGATCTTGAAATGTTCTCTCTCTGGCAAACCCCAAACCTTACCACTTCAGTTTGAAAAGCTTCCAGAATCCCATTTCCTCCACAGATCTTCTCTCTGAGGAGCATAATACTACACCAGCTCCAGCCTCTTGAAACCCAGAATTCCTCAAAGCCCCCCTTTCCTGACCTCCCACGAGAGGCCTTCAGTACCTGGCAGGCACTGAGATCCAGACTGGTTGCTAGATGCTCCTTTGTCCTCAGTGTTGTGGTTTTTAAATTAGAAATCCCTTGACATCAAAAATAACATCTTTATAACTCAGTTCCTAGCATAAGGTCATGCACAGAGAAACACTTAATACAGTCTCTTTTTTTGGCTGCGTTGGGTCTTCGTTGCTGCGCATGGGCTTTCTCTAGTTGCGGTGAGTGGGGACTACTCTTCGTTGCGGTGCGGAGGCTTCTTATTGCGGTGGCTTCCCTTTGTTCTGGAGCACGGGCTCTAGGCACGTGGGCTTCAGTAGTTGTGGCACATGGGCTCAGTAGTTGTGGCTTGCGGGCTCTAGAGCGCAGGCTCAGTAGTTGTGGCACATGGGCTTAACTGCTCCGTGGCATGTGGGATCTTCCTGGACCAGGGCTCGAAACCATGTCCCCTGCATTGGCAGGCGGATTCTTAACCACTGTGCCAGGGAAGCCCAATATGGTCTTTTTTATGAAGGTGGAGCCAGATGTAAATTTAGGGAACACAAAAGAAAAATTTCAAATGTGATATTCTAACATCTAATTTTGCTTGGGTTAATAGTAAAAGGCTTAGTGAGTAGGTTCACATAGCTATAATATAGTACTTAATACTTAGAAGCCAAAAGTAATTTAAAAACACACAGATAGCTATAAGTTATATGGGTTGGAGAGAACAGAGTTATAGAGCCAACTATATTCCTATATAAAGGAGTGTTGTCTATGGTATAAAGATAATAATATAGTAATACCCTAGATCCATTATTATCATTCATGTACTTTTGTGTTTATACAGCCCTAAAAGGTATAAGAAAAATTATGGCACTGGATAGGAGCTAGGTCCACTAATTGAATGTTTAAGAAATACTAAATATGGATGGAACAATAGGGATTATCTAATTCATCTCCCTGATTTTACACTTGTGGACTCTGAGGTAAAGAGATTTGGTATTGTTAGAAGGATACAGGCCCAGCAGTGAGTCTTCTGACTGCTAGGCCTGTATCCCTCTAACATGTTATGTGAATGTGGGGAGTAGACTTGTTGATTCTCCTCAAGCTGCAAGCTTATCAGGAAACCAGGGAAGACTTCTAGGGATCTATACAGAGGAAAGAAATCCCAAGATGTAGGCTAAAGTTTATGAACACATATATTCATTATAGGCTGTTTATAATAGCCAGAAAATTAGAAATTATCTGAATTCTGACAGTAAGATAATAGTTAAGTAAATCATAGGATAATGTACAATGGAATATTGTGAGACATTAAAAGTATTCCAAAAAAAAAGAAGTATTCCATAAAAAATTTAATACCATGGAGAAAAGCAGGATATTAAATTTATATAGAGAGTATTATCTCACCTACGTAGACAACAATACATGCATAGAAAAAACACAGACCAAAGCATACTAAAATGGTAACTGGATGTCATGTATCTTTGGATGCTAGAACTAGCTGGTGATTTTAATTTTTTAAAAAATAGTGTTCTAGGGCTTCCCTGGTGGCGCAGTGGTTGAGAGTCCGCCTGCCGATGCAGGGGACGCGGGTTCGTGCCCCGGTCCGGGAAGATCCCACGTGCCGCGAAGCGGCTAGGCCCGTGAGTCATGGCCGCTGAGCCTGCGCGTCCGGAGCCTGTGCTCCGCAACGGGAGAGGCCACAGCAGTGAGAGGCCCGCGTACCGCAAAAAAAAAAAAAAAAAAAAATAGTGTTCTATACTTTTCATAATGATTTTCTAACGGGAAAAATTTTTAAGCAGGAAAGATAGTTTTCAATAACTCTGCATCAGTCTTTGAATAAGAGAGTGCATATCAGGAGAAGCCAGACTTTCTTCTCATAGTAACATGCTGCTGTGGATAGTTTTGACATGCAAAATACAAAGGAAGTAACATCAGAAAATATCAACTGGTTTTACAGAGAATTTGTGGCTCTCACAAGAAAACTACTAAACTTTTAGATTTTGGTTGGGTTTTTTTGTTTATTTGTTTGTTTCTGGTTTTTTTGTTTTTTTTTTTACTCTAGTCCCTGCATTATTTTTCCCACAGGTTTTCTTGATTTTGTTTTGGGTGACAGCATAAAAATCAAGGTCATTGTTTGTTTGGGTCCTCCAAGAAGTAGATGCCAAGATGGGGTAAGATGTGCAAGAGAGGGTAACAGCTGTGAAGGACAAAGGAAGGGAGAGCAGGAAAAGGCAGAAAGAGCTTTCAGATGGAAACAAAGGTCTGACTCTTGTGGAAGGAGAGGGGTAGGAAGGTTGGGTGGTAAGAGTCTCAGACTGCAGCGTGGCTCCCAAAGAGGTTCAGCCAAGCCAAAGGGAAGTCCTCGAGCTAAGTTAGCCATTGAAGGAGTCTTGTGTTTCTTAGGAACAGAACACATTTGTATCTTCATCATGCTCAGTCACTGACTGGAAGCAGCCTGTGGGAATTGTGACCTTGGCACAAATGTGGTGGTGCATTCAGAGGGGCAGCTATGAGGGCCACAGTCAGTTATGCCCATCACAGTGGATATCTGAGCAGCACAAGTTCAGGGTCACCACAGTCATTAAGATGCACGTTACAAGATGGATAGATGAATGGTGCCCTAAGTCTCTGAAACACAGAATGAGTGACTGTGACATTTTCTTTTCTTTTTTTTTTTTTTTTTTTTTTTGCGGTACGCGGGCCTCTCACTGTTGTGGCTTCTCCCGTTGCGGAGCACAGGCTCCGGACGTGCAGGCTCAGCGGCCATGGCTCACGGGCCCAGCCGCTCCATGGCATGTGGGATCTTCCCAGACCGGGACACAAACCCGTGTCCCCTGCATATGCAGGCGGACTCTCAACCACTGCGCGACCAGGGAAGCCCTGTGACATTTTCTTAAAGTTCATCACTATAGACAGATGTGCCAAGAGGCAATGCCTAAAGCAACTTGGAGGAAAGCCCATTTGCATTTGTGGGCTGTTAATGCACATCACTTTCTAATTGCCTCACAGATATAGAAATATTGTGTTTATATTTAACTTCTCCAGGTGAACTTTGGCTGGGGACAGGAAGCTCATCTATTCTGCTTTATTTGTGGTTTTGTTTTGCTAATTCCCTATTTCAGGTAAATATAGTAAAGATAATCATATACTGAAAATGAGACACCAATACAGAATATTTCACAGCATTTCCTTTGGAAATATTGGCTCAACAGAGACTATAATTACTGGAAAGCAGAAATGCAATGCTGTCACACAAACTGAAGTGTTTCTACTATATCTCTGAGGCATTTAATCAGTTCAGCCAAAGCAATCAACAAAGCCAGTTGTTTACTGTTATAATTCCAAATCACCTAATGACTAACTGGGTTTCTTCAGACTTAATTGACTAGATCTTGGACCGCTGTGACAACATAAGCCAGCATGCCCAAATGGCTCTTAAGGTGGCAAGATGGCAGAAAATTCACTATAGCTAATATTAATGAGTAAAACTCCTTTCAATTATTTTACACTTGAAACAAAACACTATTGCATTATAAAATGGTCAAAATAGCCAGGAAGTGTGGATAATGTAGTAAGTGCTTATTAATTTTCAAAATTCCCTTGCTATAACTGAGGGGTGACTGTATTTTAAATCGTTGTCTCTGGGATCTTCTTCACCAGTATGCTTTTGAGTTTCTGGGGCAGAACAAATCCTATATGCCCTGCTTATGCTATGAGTTCAATGACAAGTTCAATGACTACTTCTTTTTTGTTTGTTTTGTTTTCTTTTATTGTGGTAAGACTATTTAATATGAGATATACCCTCTTAACAAAACATTACGAAACATTCTTGTTGACTATAGCCAGTGTTGAACAGCAGATCTCTAGAGCTTATTCATCTTGTTTAATTAGACTTTATGCCCATTGATTAGTAATTCTCCTTCTTCCCAGTCCCTGGCAACCACCATTCTATTCTTTGATTCTATTAATTTGATTATTGTAGATCCCTCATATAAGTGGATTCATGCAGTATTTGTCTTCTGTGACTGGCTTATTTTACTTTGCATAATGTCCTCCAGGTTCCTCCATGTTGTCACATATTGCAGAATTTCCTTCTTTTTTAAGGCTGAATTCAATTGTATGTATATACCACATTTTCTTTTTTAAAAAAAAAAAATTAATTAATTTATTTATTTTTGTCTGCGTTGGGTCTTGCTGTGTGCAGGCTTTCTCTCTACTTGCAGCGAGCGGGGGCTACTCTTTGTTGCGGTGCGCGGACTGCTCATTGCAGTGGCTTCTCTTATTGTGAGCCCAGGCTCTAGGCACGCGGGCTTCAGTAGTTGTGGCGCATGGGCTTAGCTGCTCCGCGGCATGTGTGATCTTCCGGGACCAGGTATCGAACTCGTGTCCCCTGCATTGGCAGGCAGATTCCCAACCACTGCGCCGCCAGGGAATTCCGACCTCGTTTTCTTTATCCTTTCATCTGTCAGTGGACGTTTAGGTTGCTTCCATATACAGTGAATAGTGCTGCTAACCTGGAAGTACTAATAGCTCTTTGAGATCCTGATTTCAATTTTTTTGGATAAATACCCAGAAGTGGGGTTGCTAGGATATATGGTAGGTCTATTTTTAATTTTTTGAGGTATCTCCATAAAATATAACCATATCTCCATAAAATGGTGGCTGCACCATTTTACACTCCCACCAACAGTGTGCAAGTGTTAAAAATTTCTCCACATCCTCGCCAACATTTGTTGTCTTTTGTTATTTTGATAATAGCCATCCTGACAGGTGTGAGTTGATATCTCCCTGTGGTTTTTTTTTTTTTGAATTTTATTTATTTTTTTATACAGCAGGTTCTTTTTTTTAATTTCTGAGATATACATTTTAAAGTAATAACTAGAATTATGACTTATAACATTATACGAGAACATATAAGATTTTTAGAAATTTCATGTGATGTCTGAAACATTTATATTAACATATTTCCATACAAATAACCCAAAGAAAGCTTAGCATTAGTTGTTTTTTGTTTGCTTGTTTGTTTTATACTGCAGGTTCTTATTATTCATCAATTTTATACACATCAGTGTATACATGTCAATCCCAATCTCTCAATAACTTGGAGGTGGATCAGAAAAGATCTTGCTGTGATTTATGTCAAAGAGTATTCTTCTATGTTTTCCCCTAAGAGTTTTATAGTGTCCAGTCTTACATTCAGGTGTCTAATCCATTTTGAGTTTATTTTTGTGTATGGTGTTAGGGAGTGTTGTAATTTCATTCTTTTACATGTAGCTGTCCAGTCCACTGGTGGTGGGTAGAGCTGGCTGTTGCTCTGGTGGGCAGAGCTCAGTAAAACTTTAATCCGCTTGACTGTTGATGGGTGGGGCTGGGTTCCTTCCCTGTTGGTTGTTTGGCCTGAGGTGACCCAACACTGGAGCCTACCTGGGCTCTTTGGTGGGGCTAATGGCAGACTGGGAGGGCTCATGCCAAGGAGTACTTCCCAGAACTTCTGCTGCCAGTGTCCTTGTCCTCATGGTGAGACAGAGCCACGCCCTGCCTCTGCACGAGACCCTCCAACACTAGCAGGTAGGTCTGGTTCAGTCTCCTATGGGGTCACTGCTCCTTCCCCTGGGTCCCGATGCGCACACTACTTTGTGTGTGCCCTCCGAGAGTGGAGTCTCTGTTTCCCCCAGTCCTGTCGAAGTCCTGCAGTCAAATCCCGCTGTCCTTCAAAGTCTGATTCTCTAGGAATTCCTCCTCCCGTTGCCGGACCCCTAGGTTCGGAAGCCTGACGTGGGGCTCAGAACCTTCACTCCAGTGGGTGGACTTCTGTGGTATGAGTGTTCCCCAGTTTGTGAGTCACCCACCCAGCAGTTATGGGATCTGATTTTATTGTGTTTGCGCCCCTCCAGCCGTCTCATTGTGGCTTCTCCTTTGTCTTTGGAGGTGGGGTATCTTTTTTGGTGAGTTCCAGTGTCTTCCTGTCGATGATTGTTCAGCAGTTCTCTCCCTGTGGTTTTGATTTTCATTTCCCTGATGTTTAATGTCATCGAGCATTTTTTCATATAGCTGTTGGTGATTTACATGTCTTCTCTGCAGAAGTGTCTACTCAAGTCCTTAGCCCATTTTTTAAATTGGTATATTAGTGTTTTGGCTATTGAGTTTTAGGAGTTCCTTGTATTTTTTGGAGATTAACCCCTTATCAGATATGTGGTTTCTAAATATTTTCTTCCATTCTGTACATTGCCTTTTTACTCTGTTCACTGTTTCCTTGGGTGTGCAGAAGCTTTTCAGTGTGATGCAGTCCCACTTGTCTATTTTTATTTTTGTTGCCTGTGTTTTGATGTCATATTTATGAAACTGTGTAGACCACTGTCATGAAGCTTTCCCATATGTTTTTTCCTAGGAATTTTACAGCTTCAGGCCTTACATTTAAGTCTGTATTCCATTTTGAGTTGATTTTTGTATGGTGTAAGAGTCCAATTTCATTCTTTTGCATATGGATATCCAGTTTTCCCAACACGAATTGCTGAAGAGACTAAACTTTCCCTACTGTGTGCTTGTTGAAAATCAGTTGAACATATATGTGTGGACTTATTTCTGGGCTCTCCATTCTGTTCCATTTGTTTGTAGGTCTGTCTTTATACCAGTACCATATTGTTTTGATTATGATAGACTTTGTAATATATTTTAAGACCAGGAAGTGTAATAGCACCAATTTTATTCTTTCTCAAGATTAATTTAGCTATTCATGGTCTTTTATGATTCCATATGAGTTGCAGAATTGCTTTTTTACTTCTGTAGAAAATGCCAGTGGAATTTTGATAGGGATTGCTTTGAATTTGTAGATTGCTCTGGATAGCATGAGGATTTTAACATTATTAAGTCTTCCAAACTGTGAACATGGGATGACTTTCCATTTGTGTCTTCTTTTGTTTATTTCATCAATGTTTTGTAGTTTCACTATACAAGTAACCTCCTTTGTTAAATTTATTTCTAAATATTTAATTCTTTCTGGTGCTATTGTAAATGGAATTTTTTTTCTTAATTTTCTTTTCAGATTGTTTGCTGTTAGTGTATGGAAACACAACTGAATTTTGTATGTTGATTTTGTATCCTGTAACTTTACTGAGTTAATTAGTTCTAAGAGTCTTCTTGTGGAGTCTTTAGGGTTTTCTACATATAAGATCATGTCTTCTGCAAAGAGGGACAATTTTACTTCTTCCTTTCTGATTTGCATGTCTTTTATTTCCTTTTCTTGCCTAATTGCTCTGGCTAAAGCTTTTAGTACTATATTGAATAGAAGTGTCAAGAGTGTGCATCCTTGCCTTATTTCTGATCTTAGAGGAAAAGCTTTCAGTTTTTCACCATTAACTATAATGTTAGATGTAGGCTTTTCATATTTGTGGTCTTTATTTCAGTGGCTACTTCTTGATTTGATTTGTATTACTCTAGAAAGAGAAAGAAGGAACCAGACCATTTTGGTCTGCGATTCACTCTCAAAATGTGGTTCCTGGACCCAGCAGCATCAGCATGTACCCAGGAACTTTTTAGAAATGCAAATCCTCAGGCCCACCCCAGACCTACTGAATCTGAAACTTTGGGAGTGGGGCCAGAAATCTGTGTTCCCACAAGCCATCTGGGTGATTCCAACACATGCTATGAAGTTGTCTGACTAATGCTATTTCCCATGGTGTATTCTTCAGGAAAGTATTCTAAGACATGTTAACAAGTGTTACGCAACAGAAGGATTCCTTATTTGAATAAATTTGGGAAATTTGGGGCTAAAAAATTTAAGTAGAGCCCATGGTCCATGCCCCTTCACAGAGGTCCCCTATAGATCATTTCTCCAGATCTGCCGCTATATACAGGCACCTGTTTATGCCCCACAAATAGCTCATTCTTTGTTCTTTCTCCAACAGCTTAGTTCCCCATCTCTTTCAGCCATTAGGAGAGAGAGTTCCCCTTCCCTCAGCTTAAAGCCCACCTTTCTTTTTTCTACCCCTTTTATGACTAATGGGGGGGGTGGAAAGTCAGTGTGGTCTGATGTCCTACTCCCTCCACTGCAAGGCAATCATAATAATAGGCAACATATTAAAAGTGTAGGTTATTCAGTCCTAAATAACTATCCTTTTGGGACACATTCAGGGCAATTCCAATATATATTTAGAAAGAAGAGGTTTTTCCGCAAGGACACAGTCTTACTAAAGACACATCCCATTCCTATTTCTAAACTGAGTGAAAACATTCCAGTCTGAGGCAACTATATTTGTATTATTTCAGTGGTTTAGGGCTTTCCCAAAATTAATATGGAATTATTTGCTTTACATCTATCCACAATGCAAAACCTAAAAAGGGCTAGCCTGCAGAATAGCTTCTGTTTCCATTTTAATATGCAGAAATTAGTTATGAACCCCCAGATAGCAGGCTTTCAGTTAAAATTCAAATTCTACCTCTAGCAACAGGAAGAAACTGCAGGCAGCTTAACAATGCTGGTTTGTCCCTGATACAGGGGCTACTCAGTAAGACTAAATAAGAGAGTCCAAATTACTTTTCCACCTATTAAAAAAACTAAAATACCCCAATGCTTTTAAATTTTAGTTTGTTACACTGTTCGTTCAACATTGTAAGCCAAAGAGCAGGAGGGCAAGCATGCAGAAAAAGGGATTCCTCCAGCTTCTAAAGAAAGCAATACTGCATTTCTTGTCTGCCTTTGCATGGGTTAAGACATATTCCCACATGACGAATTACAAACGTCTAATGGTCATGTAGGGAAGAAATCTTCCAAAGCCTGGACCTTGAAGAAAGCTGATAAAATCTAGGTGACATAGAACTTGGAGATTAACTCAAGCATGACTTCAGATTTAAAACCTCTTAAAGGAACACACCAAATCATGCCAAGTTGCTCATGCCTGGTCGTAATGAGAACAATTCAGTTCTGAAGGCAAAAGGGCATTAATTTAAGTGCTGTTGGCACGGCAAGCAATAGATGACGTCTCATCCCTTTATAGCCTATAATAAGTAATGTGTCATCCTAGCCTTTCCTCCAGTTCCTCTGACTCAAATTCATGCATTGTTAAAAACGTATTAAAATGCATTGAATCAGAGCAGTGCAGACAACAAAAATAGAGGCAGCTTTTGATGCTAAGCCAAATAATTTTGGCTTTTCCTCCCAATGTTCATGTAAACAGTCAGACACCCATACATACAAATGGAAAATTATTCATAACGGGGGATGACGAGGTTCTCAGAAGAGATACGACAGCAGGGAATTAATTCACTGACATGTTGTCTGTGGAGGGCTGTTCCTTCACTTAGTGTCATGTCTCATTAGCAGATATTTCATTTCACACTGTCCACCACTAAACACAAAACTCATATGTAAATTACGGTAATTAAAACCCAGGTCTTTCTAAGCAAAAATATTAAGCCTTTCCCATGTACTGCTTCTTCTTTCTCCACGAAAAAAAAAAAAAAAAAAAAAGAGAGAAAGATGTGTGGAATAATTGTCCTGAAAGTTTGAAGGTCAGATCTTAGAAAAGGATCATTGAGAAACCAATCACATCTATTTAAAAAGGGGCATGGAGCACCAAAAACTCCCAAGGGAGTTAGAAGAACCCAAATCTAGCGAGATGACAGCAGTAAAAACATAACTGGATTTAAACTGTGCTAAATAAATATATGCTAAAGGTCTTGTTTTGATTGGATGAGGGGTTATAGATTCTAATTAATCTTTGAAGCAAGTCAGAAAATCAAAATTTTAGTTTCAGCAGAGACTGCCAGATGCCTCCCAGTATCTATCCTCCCCATCTTCTATCATCTTAGGATTTGTAGCTGGGTACATGGCCTCCCAGTTTGTCTACATATCTCAGGCTCCCTTATAGGCCAGGTGTGACCTATGACAAATTTCTAATTAAAGGGATGCAGGTAGAAGTCATTTGTGCATCTTCAGGGCTGTGCACCCTAAAGAAAAGGGCCATGTCCTCCACTTCCCATGCCCCCTCTCCACTGGCTGAAATGTGGATGATGATGTAGGTACAGGTAAGTGCAACACCTTAGTGACTAGGACCAATGAGGTAGAATCCTGGGTGCCAAAACTGCAGTGTTGTAAAGCAGCCCCTGACTGCTCACATATAATTAAAGAAATAAACTGTCTTGTTTAAGTCATATTATTTACATTATCTTTCATAGAATTTGAATGTATATTCTAATAAATGCAAGGTATGTTTGTTAAAAATGAAGGATATAGAACTTCTAATCCTCCACAACAAGGGTTAGTAAATTACGGCCACAGGCCAGGTCTGGCCTGCTGCTTGTTTTGTAAACAAAGTTTTATTGAAACACAGCCATGCTCATTCATTTGTGTATTGTCTGGCTGCTTCACACTATAACATCAGAATTGAGGAGCTGTGACAGAGACCGTATGGCCTACAGAGACTAAAATATCTATTATCTGGCCCATAACAGAAAAAGTATCCCTGCTGTAGAGGGAAAGAAAAAGAAAACTCCATCCAGTACAGATCAGGAAAGAGGGACAAACAAAGCAAACAGGAAATCATGAAAAAGAGAATTTAAAATATAAAGTAAAAAATATGACTAAATATACTGGTGGTTAAAATAAATGTGAGTGGGCTAAAGTCCTCCACTAAATATGTGAAAATTCGTCAGGTAAGACAATGAGTCAAGCCTGGAATTGTTAGGGAATTTGGGGCATTTCGATAAAGAGTGGGAGAATCTCAGAGAAGCAACAACAGAAGAGACTTGGTGTGGATAGAATCTTCCCAGGAATATTAAAAGAAAAAGAACAAATTATGAAACTGAATATATAGTATAATTCATATTTGAAAAAAGTATGTACGCAGAAATAAAACTATGGACATAAATATTGTAAAAAAAAAAAAAAAAAAAAGGAATCTTCCCAGGAAAGGGAGAACTTTACTTTCAAGAAATTCTGTGTGCAAAATCCCAGGTAGATGTTAGGAAACTGACTATGAAAATCAGAAATCATTTCAACTGAAAAGTAAGGGACTGAGGGAAAGCAGCCTTTGCTTCTTCAGTGAGCCAAAGAGCACATGGTGAGACATCCTTGGAGCCACACAGGTACAGGAGAGGGAGAAGTGACCTAAAAAATAGGTTCCACCAAAGAACACATGCCAAGTTCAATTGAATGGGTTCAATTGCTTGTAAATCATCGGATTAGTACACACTGTTGCCTCTACCATACCCTTACATTTAATACAAAACTGTATGCTTCAGTATCTTATGGATACTGAGAAGAACTCTAGAGGAATACAGAGAAGGACCCATGATTCCAGTGATGGGTAAAGGAGAAACTCTCATTCTCAGAAACTGTGAGGAAGCCTTCAGTCATTGGGCTTCTCTGAGCTTGTTCTGTTTTTGTGCTGCCGGAAGCAGCATGCCAGCATTCTCGTCACTCACTCCAGTCTTGGCCATGCCTTCTTTCAGGGGCCACTTGGCTGGACTTCCTCCTAATGCCGGCACCTGTTATGATGTCATCTCCCCAGCCTCAACGACTTTTACCAGAAAAGATTACACAAACTCCCAAATTATCTTTAGAGCCAAATAAGAGGATGCTGACATGAGCTGAGCAGCTGCTGGGACAGGCATGGCGAGGGAGATGGAGATGCAGAAATGAGACTTCCCCTCCTCTCTCATGTCCCCGTTAGAAAGAGTAACACTCTTTAAATCCAGTGCCACGGTAAATTTTTCTGGGATGTTACAGGTTATACTTTGAAGAACTGGTCTTATTATCAGTTCATTCAACAAATATGTATGTAAGCTATTGTGTTGGGTACTGAGGATGCCAAGATGGATAAAATGCGTCCCTGTCCTTTGATGAATCTGGAGAGAAAAACACTTCAAGGATAAAATATATTTTGACTGTAAAATTTTTTAATGCATTACATTGGTAGCTTTACTGAGTTTTACTTTTAGGTTATAACCTTAGATTTTATCAAAGGTCAATGTTATAAATGGTCCTATGGAGAATGATTTTGCATCTTTTCATAAATTATTGTTAAAAAAGTTAATTCTTCTGTTTCCTATATAGAAGCATCCCTTTTAAGAATTTAGTATCAGAAAGCAACTATACTCCAATAAAAATTAATTTACAAAAAGTATTTTGTATCAGAAAAATGTCTCTCTCCTGACAAACTGGTATCTTTTAACAGGTGATAATTATGTAATGAATCATAATTAAAACACTCACTTGAATTCAGGAAACTTGGAGTTCAATCAATGTTTAAGCATAGTCTAAGTTTGGGGCATATTTATTTTATTTTTTTTGTGGTCTCTAAACTAATGGTCTTAGGAGAAATGTCTTTTTTTAAAAAAAAGAAATTATGGGCCACGTCATGTTTTCCTAGAAGCAAACAGAATGTAAACTATAACGTTCATTAGAATATGTTATTCCTCCCAGAATCATATTTGTAATTTCCCAGAATCAGATGGAACCAAATGACAACACAAAGTAGTGGTTATTACGATAATCTGGGACATCTGTTGGCCTTGGAGGAGATTATTTTGGATGGGTGGTCTTTCCATGTCCCCCAAATCACATTCTCAGGGCACAACTTTTACAGGCACACCCTCTGGCCTGGCCCAGGGGGACTCAACCTGTTTTGACTGTGTCAGGAAGGGAGAGTTTGGTGAAAGCCTCCTGGAAGCTTGGATAGTTGGCTTGAAAGAGCTATTCAAGATAAACATGAAAAGCGTGTCATTTTCTAATCAAGTCTAACCTGGAAGGTTATGCAGGCAGACCCCACGAGAGGAGGAGGAAGAGGAGGGAGGACTTAGCAACAAACTCCCCAGATATAAATATTCAAACCTAGTTTTCATTGTTCTAAATGCTATTTCTGTATCTAAAATGATGATGTCCTGTGGGAAAAAAATCAGGGCAACTAGGGCATGCCTGTGAACACCTGGCACTTTATAAGAGTTCTAGTTCTAAGTAAAGGTTCTGTTTCTTTTATTCACCCACCCACCTCCCAACCTAATTCCTGGCTGGTTCCCACTTAACTTAGAAGAAAACCTGCATTTAAAAAGCACCCTCACTTTGGATCTCCTTTACATGATGTAAAATGGCCTCTTTTAGAATTTAATTCTGCACAGCTGGACAAGCAAGGGGGCGATGCAGGTTGCCACAGAAACTGCTGTTGGTGCTAGGATTCTTTATACTTTGCTCCTAAAAATAAGATGCAAAATGTACTGAGGATGTGATTAGCGCAGCACAGAAGGGAATTTCTAAAAGGAGAGCCAAGCCTCCCGCCCACAGGGGAACGGGGGTGTTCTTCATAGCTGGAGGACAGGACAGAAATCTGGGAGCAGATGCTCAACACAGCTCATCCCTCAAAAGGTGCAGCGGGGGAAAAACAAATGGGAAAACTGACTTTTGAAGAAGAAAAGTCTTCAATCAAGCATAATTCATATAAATTTCAAGATTGAGATGTCCTGAAATCACCCAGGAACTGTTCTCTGCAACCTACAAAAAAGCAATAGAAACTTGGCCAAGACACTGGGTGAGACATTGTAGTCTGGTGCCTTGCCCAGTAGAGGATGCTGTCACACACGACCTTCATCAGGGGGTCCCCCAGTCAGCTTGGACACGTTCAGTGGCCTTTACTTCCTTAGGAAACATCTGACAACTGGACTTCTCTCTCTAAATATTGTCGAAGTCCGCCTTTCTATAACTTCCACCCATTTGCTTTTGTTTACCTTTTGCAGCAACCAAGAAAACTCAACTACCGTATTATTTTTTTGTCTTCATACAATAATACGTCATTTACTACCAAATGGAACAATTAGCCCAAGGGTCCACTCACAGCTTAGGGAGGCAGATCAAGATGACAAATCAGTCAGCTTCATAGATTTCGATGCAAAATGAAATGCCATTAGAACTCTATCAATTCATGGTCACATACAGAAAATGAGTACGTGTTTCCAAGCACATTCAACGTCTGCTATGTGCCAGGCACCATGCTAACTGCATACATTATTTCATTTTATTCAGTTACGTGAGGTAAGTAACTTTATCCTCCCCATTTTATAGAGAAAATTCAGTTCAGTCTGAATGGTAGCATCCTGACGGGTGTGTGCAGAGTAGAGTGGAGGGCACAGACTTCAGAGTCAGAAGGGGTTGAGTTTGAACACCATTTCCTCCACTTGCTATATTTGTGACCCTGGTTACATATAAGTTATGTAACCTCTTTAACCTGGGTTTCTTATGTCTGAAAACTGGGATGATAAAATGTCATGAGTTAGTAAAAGTAAAGAAAATTATATGCTTAAAATGTCAAGCACATAGTGGGTGCTCAATAAACTCTAGCTCTCCTTTCCTTCCCATGCAATCCTGGCAGTCCCCTACTATTGATGTACAGTAGGGCTATTGATCAAAAGTCACATTAGATCCATATGCAATCAAGCTGCAAGAAGCAATCTGTATAGGTTTTCAATCATCAGACTGAGCAAATGAACCATTAAATGACTAAATCCTTTGCAAGCAGAATATAGTGAAATGATATGAGCTGTTAACATAAAAGAAATACCTCTCCCAAAGAGATGATAGGGAGATCTCATTGACCATTAAAATGGAGGGAAGGGGGCTTCCCTGGTGGTGCAGTGGTTAAGATCCGCCTGCCAATGCAGGGGACACAGGTTCGAGCCCTGGTCCAGGAAGATCCTACATGCCGCGGAGCAACTAAGCCCATGCGCCACAACTACTGAGCCTGGGTTCTAAAGCCTGTGAGCCACAACTACTGAGCTCGCGTGCCACAACTACTGAAGCCTGTGTTCCTAGAGACTGTGGTCCACAACAAGAGAAGCCACCGCAATGAGAAGCCCGCACACCACAATGAAGAGTAGCCCCTGCTCGCCGCAACTAGAGAAAGCCCGTGCGCAGCAATGAAGACCCAATGCAGCCAAAAATAAATAAATTAAATAAATAAATTTATTTTTTAAAAAATGGAGGGGAAAACCAAATTTGTACAAACCATCAAGGCAAAGGCTGAAACAGTCTTTATGCTTGGTCTGAAATACCCTGTGTGACTGCTACTTCTCATCCTTCTGTCTTTCCCAGTCTTCCCTGTGCTTCACCTGTTCTTTATATACCTAGAGGGACAGAGAGCTGGTACCTGGGCTCAAAGCCCCTTGGTCCTCTTTTTAAAAAACTAATTAATTAATTAATTTATTTTTTGGCTGCGTTGGGTCTTCGTCGCTGTGCACGGGCTTTCTCTAGTTGTGGCAAGCAGGGGCTACTCTTTGTTGCAGTGTGTGGGCTTCTCATTTTGGTGGCTTCTCTTGTTGTGGAGCATGGGCTCTAGGCGTGCAGACTTCAGTAGTTGTGGCACGTGGGCTCTACAGCGCAGGCTCAGTAGTTGTGGTGCACGGGCTCAGTTGCTCCACGGCATGTGGGGTCTTCCCGGATCAGGGCTCGAACCCGTGTCCTCTGCATTGGCAGGCAGATTCTTATCCACTGCGCCGCCAGGGAAGTACCCCCCTTGGTCCTTTTACCCTCACTTTCTCCCTTCCTAGCTGGACCCCATGGAGAGCCTGTTCAGTGAGAATTAGAATCCTTCTCTCATGATCACCTTCCTGGACGCCAGCTCTAGAGACACTGCCACTCACTTACTATTCCCCTGATGACTCATTTCATTGTTAATAAGAGAATAAGGGAA
The DNA here is from genome assembly GCF_003031525.2 of Neophocaena asiaeorientalis asiaeorientalis. Taxonomy (NCBI): domain Eukaryota; kingdom Metazoa; phylum Chordata; class Mammalia; order Artiodactyla; family Phocoenidae; genus Neophocaena; species Neophocaena asiaeorientalis. The sequence continues at coordinate 284,959 of NW_020185330.1, forward strand.
GCCTGGGATTGAAAGTCCCCCTCCTGATCTTCAAGGGAACCTAATAAATGTAAATTCTCAGGGATGACAATATCAGTTAGGACCTTGATATTTTTATTTAAGCGTGAAACTTGTTTAAATAACAAAGACATTTATAATTTGAAACTTATACATCATTCTACAGCAGACAGATTGGGTTTAAATCCTAATTCTGACACTTTGAGTATAGCCATGATTCAATTGCTTAATCTATCTAGGCCTCAGTATCTTCACATGAAAAAAAAATGGGGCTAATACAAGCAAAATGTACATAGTGCTTACTTTAAGCCAGGTTCTGTTCTAAGCTCAGGTAAAACATGTGTAATCCTTGTAATAACTATAGTATTTAGGGTAAAAGCCAGCATTGCTGTGATAAAGGGCCCCAGTGATGCAAAGGCTTAAAACATAAAGACATTGTGATGGTTAATTTTATGTGTTGACTGGGCTAAGAGATGTCCAGATAGCTGGTAAAACATTATTTCTGGGTATGTCTATGAGAGTGTTTCCAGAAGAGATAAACATTTGAATCAGTAGACTGAATAAAGAAAATCTGCCCTCATCAGTGGCCGTAGACATCATCCAATCCTTTGAGGGCCCAAAGAGATCAAAAAGGTGAAGGAAGATCAAATTCTCTTTTTCCCTTCTTGAGCTGGGATGTCTGTCTTCTCCTGTCCTCAGACACAGCAGCCCTTGGTTCTTAGGCCTTTGGACTTACACCAGTGTGTCCCCTCATCACCTTTTATCCTCCCAACCCCCATTTTCCGGGCTTCAGATCTGGACTGAATTACTGCAAACTGGTTCTCCGGTTTGCAAACAATGAACTCAAGCACCTTGTGGGGCCTTCCTGGATATAAAAGTCCCTCTATGTCCCCTGTTTCTTGTTTATAGAAAAAGGCTTCACTTTTAGAACTTACTGAAACTTAATGATGGCATTTTGTAATGAAATGAAAAACTAATTCACCTATAAATAATGATGTTAGTAGTACACAAAACTATTGCACTGTAGTGCATTTCCTACATGCCTTCTCTGGCCCTTCAGTGGCAAGTCCTTTATACTTTGCATATTTATAGTCTTAACTCTTTGGGGCATCATTGTCATGTAGGATCACCTTGAACTCTTCAACTTTATGGAGAAAAGTTTGAAAGCCACTCATATGATACCATAGCCCTGTTCCTCAAAGTCTTGCTAAATATTTAATAAGTAACAAATTGTTAAAAAGCCAATAAGGAAAAAAAAAAAAAAGAAAAAGAAAAAGGCTTTAGTCTCCTAGGGCTTCCCTGAGTTCCAAACAGCAGACACAAGAAGTTACTGATTAGGGAAGTGAGGGAATGCAGAAATAAAGGAAAAGCGATCAAGCAAGAAAAGCAGTGATACTTGAAACGATAGTTCAGTGATAAAGCAGAATCACAGGACCCCTAGTTTCTCCTCAAGGGATATACATAAAAATCTGACACATATCTTTGAATTGTTCTGCAGAAACTAAGACGTCTACCCAGGCGGATGATGATGACTACATACTGACCACAAGCACATAGACTTCAGACTGGCTGGAACCAGAAGGATGATGATTAAGATTCCCAAAACACCACCCAGTTACCTCACCACCAACCAATCAGAAGAAAGTCCATGAGCTGATCATGCACCCTGCAACCCTCACCCTTAACATTGCCTTTAAAAACCCTTCCCTGAAAGCAATTGGGGAGTTTGCATCTTTTGAGCATAAGCTTCCCATTCTCCTTGCTTGGCATCTGCAATAAACACTGTACTTTCCTTCATCACACCCTGGTGTCAGTAGACTGGCTTTGCTGTGTGGCAGGTGAGCAGACCCAAGTTTGGTTCAGTAACAACAGCATTTCTCAGCCTCCAATTCCCATAATAAATCTCCTCTAACATATCTCTATCTCTGTGTGTATGTATGTATGTATGTATCTAACTATCTCCTAGTGGCTCTGTTTCTCTGGAGAACTCTGACTAATACAGCCATTGATTTCTCTTATAACACTGCAATGATGGTAAAAGGGTTGCTCTGCTCCACAGAGTCATCCATGAACCCAGGCTAGCAGGATGGCCCATCCTCAACATTAAGTTTCACCATCACCATTCATCACCCGTAATCAACATTTTCAAACGGAGGAAAGGGAAGAAAGAGTGTAAGTCCAGGATAATGAATTTCCTTTTAACCAAGTAGAGCCAGGGTAGTGCACATTGCTTCTGCTCTCATTCCAGTAGTTAACACTTAGTGACATAGCTGCATTGAGTTAGTTCTAAGGGAGGTTGAAAATAAAATCTTTAGTTGATTGGCCATGTGCCCAGAAAGGAGAGAATGGATGTGAGAAAACATTCAGGACTCTCCATGATAAAATAGTTATATTATTATCCCCATTTTACAGATAAAAACACTGAGGCAGAGAAGTTAAGTAACTTGTCCATTGAAACAAAGTTAACAATGGTGGGGCCATGATTTGAACCCCAGGCAGTATGGCTCCAAAGGGTTTGGTCTACCTACAATATTCTTCTGCCTTCTCAGAGTCTACTGTACATGTGGTCACTTGCTTTTTTTCTCTCCACTGTGCTATATAAACTCCTTGAGGAAAAGATTACATTCACCTTCAAATTTCCTGCATTGTAGCTTTGCATATTATAAAGGGTATGTCAGCTAGTTCTTAGTTGCAGGCCACAGAGTTGCAAACTCTAGCTAGTTTAAGCATAAAAGAAATGTAGCAAGTGATTTTGATAGCACAAAGCCTCTTCCAAAGGACCAGAGAATCAGCTTTAAAGATTATATAGCCCAGAATGAAATAGGAGGGAAGGGGACAGGGCACAACATTTAAAAGGATGTCAGAGCCGTTGGGGATACGACATAAACTGATTAGAACCAACTAGGTCCAAGATGGCGGAAGATTTGACTTCCCGTAGACCTTGACCCTCATTATATGCTCATTGTAATGCATTAGCATATGCTAAATGACACACCCACAGGTGCCATAACAGTTCTGAGGCTAACCATAGAAGGCCAAAAAGTGGGCAGTGGCCCAATTCCTGGAAGTCTCCACCCCTTCTCCCGAAATATTGGAATAGCTAGAATAATCCTCCCACTCTTTAGCCTATGAAATTACCCAGCCCATAAAAACTAACCACCCCGTATTTCGGGGCTGCCCTCGCCTTTTGAGATGGACTGCATGACCCACACTCTGTCTGTGGAGTGTGTCTCTTTCTCAACAAATCTACTTCTAACCAATCACTTTGCCTCTCTCTGAATTCCTCCTGCACTGAGACATAAAGAACCTGAGCTTCACTAAGTCCTGAGACCAGGTGTGCAATCTCAATTAAAAGGCAGTGGGTTTGAGTCCCAGCCTGTGGGTTCCAGTCCCAGTTTGAATTTTGGCTGGGTTCGAGTCTCATCTGAGGTGTGCAGTCTCAGCAGCAACACGTAAATCATTGCACAGTATGGTCCCATGGAGTCACCAGATGGAGGCAAGACCAGAGCTCACTGCTGCCCCCCAAAACAAGCTGTAGCTTGCAGCTGAACCTCGGCCCTCTCTGCCACTGGAAGTCCATGTCTTTGCAATTCACCTTCCCCAGAATGAATCTGTGTAGCCCTAGCTCAGGTGGGTCACCAGTCTCTGAACTGAGGTGTTGCATGAGTAGGTCTGGTTGGGGAGGCCCCTATCACATGCTGGTGCCTAGTTGTATGGGAGGTGGGAAAGCGTTTCTGGCTTCTGTCAGGGGAAGGACAGGACTCAAAAGATGGAGAACTTCCCAATATAGGAAGGGTGATCCAAGAGTAGGGCAGCCCAAAATATATCAACTGTCTACCCCATGGGGGCTTGAATAAAGTGTCTCTTTCCTCCTAACTTTCTTAAATCCTTTCTTGCCTGAGAAGTAGTGTGCTTGAAACACTGAGATGGCTTTCCTGAGGCTACTTAAGAAGAAATGTTTAGAGTTCAAAGAAACCTCTGAACTTTCTAATTCTAGAGTTTTTAGACTGATCTAGTAGGTCACAGACAAAGGTAACCTAGCCCATTTAGCTGCTATAAGAAATAATTAGCAACTTAAATGATGCCAGAGTGTTGAAATGGACTTCGTTCTCTCTCTGTCTGCCTCACCTCACTTTTTTTTTTTTTTTTAAAGCAGTTATGTTTTTCTTCTTGTTTTATCTTAAGGGCCTAGTGATTTCTATCTACTGATAGTGAAGTTTCACTTTTCTTGCTGATATTTTACTAATTCACAAATTCATCTAAAAGAAAAAATATGAATGAATGAAAGAACACTGAATTAGCAATATATATACATAGGTCTATATAAATTCTTTGAAAATATTGTGATCCAAGTAGCAGTTATTGTTGTTATTACGCACAATAGTATATTCTCAAAGTATAATAAAATGATTTATTTACCAAATGCGTTCTAATAACCTATCATGTTGATCAGAAATTTGGAGATACAACAGGCTTCTAGAAGTCTGACTGCCTTAGTTTGGGTTCCCCACTAGCAAACAATGACTCAAGTGCAGATAGTTGATTTGGGAGGGGAAAAGAGCACCGATAAAAGAGCGAAGATATGAGACAAAGAAGGGAAGTTAGCCAATAAAGGGTGTTATCCAGGGAGCTATCCATGTGGGAGATTGTGCTTGATCCCACTGGAGGAACGTGTGGAGCCAGCCTGGATCTCATGCACACCTCAGTTATGTCACCTAAGGAATAGGGGAGTGCTTGAGGGCCGATCCCAGGAAGAGCTAATTTTCCCACCCACTGACCATCACAAAGTGATGGCAGTAAAGTTTTATCTTGCTGGTTCCAGCAGCAGGAGTTCTTGTTCTCAGACAAATACATGATGGTGTTGGCAGTTGGAAACCATGCTAGAGTAACCTGGTGAGGGTGGGAACTATGGGCGGGACACCAGAGTGTCTGATACCATTACTTTGTAACTGATCTAGACTTCTTAAAACTCAACTTAGATGAGATGTTGACCTAATAGTTAATTTCTGCATCTGGGGAGAGATATTTGGATCAGATAGTTTCTAAAGCTTCCATGATATTTTTCAGTTTCCTCATTTGCTTAAACTCTGCAGCCAGAATTATAATGCTATCTTGTTACTATTACAATATAAACACAATGTTAGAAGTTTCTACTATGTAAGAAAACTAAGTTCTAGGATATTGTTTGTGGTATCAAAATATCTGATTTCTTGGTAGGATCTTTTGGGATGTTATTATGACTCTATTCCAGTACATTTTATTGCAATAATTTCCAAAGCCATGAATAAGAAAGGATGTTTGTTACATATTTAGAGAGGCTCATTTTGAAGAAAGTGGATATGTGGAGATGTTACAGAAGCATTTTTCATAATAAGAAATCACTCGGGGCCTATGGCTTGACTCTGGAGCACAGATATAGTTGCGTGTCCTTTTGGGGGCTGGGACATTAAGTTCACTATATTCTTCATCTGATATGCATCTCATCATGATTTCTGAGATGGGAGATATCTTTGCTTTGGAGCTGGAGACGGAATGGCCATGGGGTTCCCATGGTGGACTTTGTCTCCATTCTGCTTCTGCTAAGCTGGTGAAAATGGTTACGCCCTCTCCTCTGTGGCTCCTCCTTCCTTCTCCTAGTAGTCTTCTTTCTTTCTTCTTCTCTTTTCTCTTCCTTATATTTCCTTCTGCCTTCTTTGTTTCTCCCTCTTTCACTCTCTCCGTTTCTCCTAGGATTGGGATATTCCCCTAGTCTGTTTCTTCCATTTTTACCAGTTAATTTCAATCCTGGTAACATCTGGAAAAACTCCCAGCTTAGTGCCAGTTGCTTTTCTCTGGGTTATATTCTTTTTATTGAGTAAAGCGGTTGAGATTGTTCCACGGCTTTAGAAAAACAAATAGATTAGAATTTTTGGGCTTCTCTTCTCATCTTGGGTTGCCGGATGTAGCAGATAAAAATACAGGACATGTTAAATTTAAATTTCAGATAAATAGCAAATAATTTTTTAGTATAAGTATACCCCATTCAATATCTGGGACATACTTGTCCTAAAAGTATCCCTTGCTTATCTGAAATTCAAATGTAACTGGGCAACCTGTATTTTATTTGGTGACCCTAGTTTTAACACATTTCAAAATCTGCTCTTGCTTTTATTCTGTGACTGACCTACCAGCAATAACTGCAGTTCAATGTCCATTTCCAGCTCTTAAGGCCAAGGAGATATAGGCATGATCTCATCATTTATGGTGAAAACACAATTATTACAGCAAGAAGTACTTCATTTGAGAAAGTTTTTCCCTGCCTTTATCTATTGAAACTGAAGCATTTCCAGGAGTATGTGGAATAATAAAATTAAGAGGGCAATTTTATGGTGTTAAGTGGTAGATGGAAATTAAAAGGCTGTTACTCAAGGCAGTTCTCATCCACTGCATGTGGCCGTTGTGATTACCTTGTAATTTGTTAATCTGAATATTTTGACATGCACTCAAGGAGTTCTGTATAGTGTCTGTTACAACAAAGAAAATTAATATGTCTCATATACTGGCACACAACAATGATACTTCTATACTTTTCCATTTTTATCTTTACATCTTCATCACTTATTGGGCCTAAGTTTAGAAACATAATAGTTGAGGGTATTGAAATTCTCCAATTCTGCCCTGCTAACAATCCTTTCCTCTTGCCCTGTTCCCTTCATGGGTGAGTCTAGAGAGAGACTTACACAAAGAAAAAACATAAGAAAAAAAACCAAGGTAATTCTACCTCATTATCTGAGCCAATGTCCTTACTGTCAAGCTCTGGTAAAGACAGTTTGGACCATGTGGTTCAGACTCGGGGACTGTGTGAGGCCCCTACCTCTCTCCGAGAGGTGTCAAAGTCGGAATAGAGTGAAGTACATGCAGAAGGACAGGACTGGCATGAGGTATTAGAGCCTCAGCAGAATGAGAAAGGCATCCATTTGGAAGGAAGAACTGGTGTCAGGTATTGGAGCCCAAGCGGGGTGAGGAGGGTGTCCATAAAGGGTAGGGGGCAACAACGGCACTATGAGGTAGATTACATACAGGGAAATTATAAATTTCCTATAAATAACCTTATTAAGGAAAATGGGAACTGGACTTCTCAATGTTGGAGAAGGGAGTTACAAATATAGAAAGGGAGAAAACTAGAATTATCACCCAGATATTGGACTGAATTAGAGATACTGGTGTAAACTAATAGATTTATATATATAACTATAACTATAATGCACACTCTCTCGCTCTCCAAATATATATAAAAATGTGTGTATATATATACCCTAGCTCAGCCCACCAAGAGGGTATGGGAACAAAAGTGTTCTGTGAAAGAGGCAGGTGAATGAACTTTAGAGTGGGAACAAAGTGTAAGATCTTCATATTGCACAATAATGCCCACCAGAGAGCATCCACTGTAGAAGAAACACTAAGTAAACAAGTAGACAAGATGACTTGGTCAGTAGATGTCAGCCAGCCTCTGTCATTGGCCACCCCGGGGCTTACTTATTGGGCTCAAGAACAGAATAGCCACTGAGGCATATGTGGAGACTCTGTCTGGGCACAACAGAACATGGAGCCATTCCTGCTGCTGAATGTATCACTTTCTAGCAACAGAAACCCAAACTTCCCCCCTGATATTGTACCAATCCTTGAGGAGACACACCAGCAACGTGACGGCAGGGTGATTCCATCAGGTGCCTTCTACCCTGCAAAGGTCAATGATTCATCACTGATCAAGACTGACACATAATTCAGATATAGGTTTGCCTTTTCCTACCCACAGTACAGCAGCACTGTCCAAATGTTCACAGATTGCCTGATAACCTGACACAGTATCCTGAAAAACACCACCCTGGACTAAGTGAACCTTCATGGCAAAGACCACCAGTGTGGGAAAAGATACATGAACATGAGATCCGCTGGCTCTATCACATACTTCATCATCCAGAAGTTGCCAGCTTGGTAGAGCTGTGGAAAGGACACTTGAAGGCACCGCTGACATGCTGAGTTGGAGGTAGACACCCTGTGAGGAGGGGGTGTTATCCTTCAAGATGTAGACCAAAAGCCATATTATGGTACTATGGCCCAAACAGGTGGAAGAACAACATGGACTGGGGAACCAAGGGACAGAAATAGGAGTAGCACTGCTCTCCGGTATTCCCAGTGACCCACTCGGGGACTTTGTGCTTCCCATTTCTCACAACCCTTGGCCCTGTGGGTCTAGAAGTCCTGGTTCACAAAAGGGGGGTATTTCCAACAGGTGGTGCATCAAGATACCTATTACACTTATTTCTGTGGCTGCCATGTGGTCACTTAAGGCCCCTTGTGCCAGTAGACTGGCAGGCACACAAAGGAGTTCCCACAATGCCAGATGGAGTTGACCCTGATCATTATAAGGAGGTAAGCCTGATACAAAATGGGGGTGGGAGGAATATATTTGGCACTCAGGTGATCTACTGAGGCATCCTGTGGTTCTCCCATACCTGATTTTAACTGTAAATGGGCAAGTATAGCAACCATAGACTGATAGGGCACAGTGAAGTGTACCCCAGACCCTTCAGTGATGTGGGTCTAGGTCATTCCACCAAGCAAACCACTTAGACTAGTAGAAGTACTAGCCAAGGATGAGGGCAATCTAGAACAGGTGGTAAAAAAAGGCAGTAATAACATTAGTTATAGCCTTGGGACCAACTGCCACAGCAGAAATCTACCTTCTTCCTCTAACCTTCCTCTTGCAAGCTTCCCCAGGAATTGTGACCAACTAGAATCCTGGAGAAGTTGTATCTAGATGGAGTGAACTTAATGTGGGAAGCCAGTGAACCTGAGCACTGCACATATAGTAGATGCTGCTGGTGCTCCCCCCACATAACCTAGAACCAGACCTATATCTTCCATCTTCTTCAAGTCCCATGGCTAGGATGCTTGGGAGGTTATATACTTCCCTCCTGGGGACAGACAATGATAGTCTGTTACAGGCAGGATGATTCTGCATTGTGATTTTTACCCCAGAGCACCCTCCGCATACAGGCACACACAACCCAGTGGCTCAGGCCAAGGCTAGACCACTGAGATCACATCCTCACTCAGCTCCCAATCCCTTTTTCTGAAGACCAGTCCCTCAATAAAACACCCTAAATCCCTACTGCAGGCTCTGCTTCTAGGGAAACTAACTTAAGACTGTGCCCTTCCTGATTCTAGGAGGCGGGAACATTTTTAAGTTGACTTAAACCAACTGGAAGACTAATTCAACAATGGGCAGATTTCAGAAGGGAAAAGGATCCCATGGTATAATTAGGGGAAATTTAAAAAAAAACCTCCTCAAATAGAAAATTTAAGATACAGAAGTGTAGCTTAAGACTAAACACTAGAGGAAAGAAGAACTGGGTATAGTTGATCTCAAAAGCCAAATATTAACTAGCAATGGCAGTGCTATTGTTTAAATATTGTTAAAAACAGAGATATATTGAAGAAATTTAATGTCTGAACAGCTAAGAATAGGTCTTCCATTATTTTCTGAGTTGGTCAGACTCTTAATAGTGTGTCCTATTTGGTAACAGAGATTGTGGAGAAACTAGAGACCATGTAGGGTACAGCAACAAAATTGATTAAAGTGCACATAGTAGGCTCTGTGTGTGTGGAAAAGATTTTTTTGAGGGGAGAAGAGTGTTTTTATCAAGGAGAAGATCTTATTACTGACATTGTTTAGAATTGTCAATGACTGAATGATGAATGATGATAACAAAAAGCAGGCTGATTTTTTGTGTGTGTGTTTACACATTGGAAAATTTTAATCAAACAAACAAAAAAAAGAACTTATTTATTTCTTACTATGTATCCAGCCTGTAATAAGTACAAATAAAAAGATTACTGGTGAATTTGAGAAGACAGGATTTGCTAATCCTCAAAGGAATGCCATTTAAAGATCTCTGATACTTGTCACCTGTCACTACATAATTCTGCTGGCCACACCATCTGGAAATTGTGGATATTTAGTTCAAGACCAGCACAGTCACAGTGACTTCAGCAGACTGATTTTTATTCAGTTTTTTTAAAATTTAATTAATTTTTTTATACAGCAGGCTCTTATTAGTCATCAATTTTATACGCATCAGTGTATATATGTCAATCCCAACCTCCCAATTCATCACACCACGACCCCTACCACCCGCCACTTTCCCCCCTTGGTGTCCATACGTTTGTTACCTACATCTGATTCTCTACTTCTGCCCTGCAAACAGGTTCAGCTGTACCACTTTTCTAGGTGCCACATATATGCGTTAACATACGATATTTGTTTTTCTCTTTCTGACTTACTTCACTCTGTGTGACAGTCTCTAGATCCATCCATGTCTCTACAAATGAGCCAATTTCGTTCCTTTTTATGGCTGAGTAATATTCCATGGTATATATGTACCACATCTTCTTTATCCATTCATCTGTCGATGGGTATTTACGTTGCTTCAGTGACCTGGCTATTGTAAACAGTGCTGCAGTGAACATTGGGGTGCATGTGTCTTTTTGAATTATGGTTTTCTCTGGGTATATGCCCAGTAGTGGGATTGCTGGGTCATATTGTAATTCTATTTTTAGTTTTTTAAGGAACCTTCATACTGTTCTCCATAGTGGCCATATCAATTTACATTCCCACCAACAGTGCAAGAGGGTCTCCTTTTCTCCACACCCTCTCCAGCATTTGTTATTCGTAGATTTTCTGATGATGCCCATTCCAACTGGTCTGAGGTGATACATCATTGAAGTTTTGATTTGCATTTCTCTAATAATTAGTGATGTTGAGCAGCTTTTCATGTGCTTCTTGGCCATCTGTATGTATTCTTTGGAGAAATGTCTATTTACGTCTTCTGCCCATTTTTGGATTGGGTTACTTGTTTTTTTAATATTGAGCTGCATGAGCTGTTTATATATTTTGGAGATTCATCCTTTGTCCGTTGATTCGTTTGCAAATATTTTCTCCCATTCTGAGGGTTGTCTTTTTGTCTTGTTTGTAGTTTTCTTTGCTTTGTAAAAGCTTTTAAGTCTCATTAGGTCCCATTTGTTTATTTTTGTTTTTACTTCCATTACTCTAGGAGGTGGATCAGAAAAGATCTTGCTGGGATTTATGTCAAAGAGTGTTCTTCCTATGTTTTCCTCTAAGAGTTTTATAGTGTCCAGTCTTACATTTAGGTCTCTAATCTATTTTGAGTTTATTTTTGTGTATGGTGTTAGGGAGTGTTCTAATTTCATTCTTTTACATGTAGCTGTCCAGTTTTCCCAGCACCACTTATTGAAGAGACTGTCTTTTCTCCATTGTACAACCCTGTCTCCCTTGTCATAGATTAGTTGACCATAGGTCAACTTGGGTTTATCTCCGAGCTTTCTATCCTGTTCCATTGATCTATATTTCTGTTTTTGTGCCAGTACCATACTGTCTTGATTACTGTAGCTTTGTAGTATAGTCTGAAGTCAGGGAGTCTGATTCCTCCAGCTCCATTTTTTACCCTCAAGACTGCTTTGGCTATTCGGGGTCTTCTGTGTCTCCACACAAATTTTAAGATTTTTTTGTTCTAGTTCTGTAAAAATGCCACTGGTAATTTGACAGGGGTTGCATTGAATCTGTAGATGGCTTTGGGTAGTATAGTCATTTTCACAATATTGATTCTTCCAATTCAAAAACATGGTATAGCTCTCCATCTGTTTGTGTCATCTTTGATTTCTTTCATCAGTGTCTAACAGTTTTCTGTATACATGTCTTTTACCTCCTTAGGTAGGTTTATTCCTAGGTATTTTATTCTTTTTGTTGCAATGGTGAATGGGAGTGTTTCCTTAATTTCTCTTTCAGATTTTTCATCATTAGTGTATAGGAATGCAAGAGATTTCTGTGCATTAATTTTGTATCCTGCAACTTTACCAAATTCATTGATTAGCTCTAGTAGTTTTCTGGTGGCATCTTTAGGATTCTCTATGTATAGTATAATGTCATCTGCAAACAGTGACAGTTTTACTTCTTCTTTTCCAATTTGTATTCCTTTTATTTCTTTTTCTTCTCTGAATGCCGTGGCTAGGACTTCCAAAACTATGTTGAATAACAGTGGCAAGAATGGACATCCTTGTCTTCTTCCGGATCCTAGAGGAAATGCTTTCAGTTTTTCACCATTGAGAATGATGTTTGCTGTGGGTTTGTCATATATGGCCTTTATTATGTTGAGGTAGGTTCCCTCTATGCCCACTTTCTGGAGAGTTTTTATCATAAATGGGTGTTGAATTTTGTCAAAAGCTTTTTCTGCATCTATTGAGATGATCATATGGTTTTTGTTCTTCAATTTGTTAATATGGTGTATCACATTGATTGATTTGCATATATTGAAGAATCCTTGCATCCCTGGGATAAATCCCACTTGATCATGGTGTATGATCCTTTTAATGTGTTGTTGGATTCTGTTTGCTAGTAGTTCATTGAGGATTTTTGAATCTATATTCATCAGTGTTATTGGTGTGTAATTTTCTTTTTTTTGTAGTATCTTTGTCTGGTTTTGGTATCAGGGTGATGGTGGCCTCACAGAATGAGTTTGGGAGTGTTCCTTCCTCTGCAAT
>NW_020185330.1:297700-409478 GCF_003031525.2 Neophocaena asiaeorientalis asiaeorientalis
TCTTTGTAATTTGTCTCTAGGTATTTTTTGATTTCCTCTTTGATTTCTTCAATGATCTCTTTGTTATTTAGTAACGTATTGTTTAGCTTCAATGTGTTTGTGTTTTTTACGTTTTTCCCCCTGGTATTGATTTCTAACCTCAGTATTGTGGTCAGAAAAGATGCTTGACATGATTTCAATTTTCTTAAATTTACTTGATTTGTGACCCAAGATGTGATCTATCCTGGGGAATTGTCCATGCTCACTTGAGAAGAAAGTGTAATATGCTGGTTTTGGATGGAATGACTCTTAGCTTTTGCTTGTCTGTAGTTATTGATTTCTCCATCGAATCTGAATGAGATCCTTGCCGGGTAGAGTAATCTTGGTTGTACGTTCTTTGCTTTCATCACTTTAACTGTATCATGCCACTCCCTTCTGGCTTGTAGAGTTTCTGCTGAGAAATCAGCTGTTAACCTTATGGGAGTTCCCTTGCATGTTATTTGTCGTTTATCCCTTGTTGCTTTCAATAATTTTTCTTTGTCTTTAATTTTTGTCAGTTTGAATACTATGTGTCTCAGCATGTTTCTCCTTGGGTTTATCCTGCCTGGGACTCTGCACTTCCTGGACTTGGGTGGCTATTTCCTTTCCCATGTTAGGGAAGTTTTTGACTATAATCTCTTCAAATATTTTCTCAGGTCCTTTCTGTCTGTCTTCTCCTTCTGGGACCCCTATAATGCAAATGTTGTTGCATTTAATGTTGTCCCAGAGGTCTCTTAGGCTGTCTTCATTTCTTTTCGTTCTTTTTTCTTTATTCTGTTCTGTGGCAGTGAATTCTACCATTCTGTCTTCCTGGTCGCTTATCCTTTCTTCTTCCTCAGTTATTCTGCTATTGATTCCTTCTCGTGTATTTTTCATTTCAGTTATTGTATTGTTCATCTCTTCTTTAATTCTTCTAGGTCTTTGTTAAACATTTCTTGCATCTTCTTGATCTTTGCCTCCATTCTTTTTCCGAAGTCCTGGATCATCTTCAGTATCATTATTCTGAATTCTTTTTCTGGAATGTTGACTATCTCCACTTTATGTAGTTGTTTTTCTGGGGTTTTATCTTGTTCATTCATCTGGTACAAAGTTCTCTGCTTTTTCATTTTGTGTATCTTTCTGTGAATGTGGTTTTCCTTCCACAGGCTGCAGAATTGTAGTTCTTTTTGCTTCTGATGTCTGTCCTCTGGTCTTTATTCAGTTTTATGACTGTTTAAAAATTGTCTACAGGGACTTCCCTGGTGGTCCAGTTGTTAGGACTCCGCACTTCCACTGCAGGGGGCACAGGTTTGATCTCTTGTCAGGGAACTAAGATCTCACATGCCACTCAGCATGGCCAAAAAATAAATAAATAAAAAGAAAGATAAAAAAATTGTCTACAGACAATACAACTTCCTGTTGTATGTGCCCAGATGGTCTGCTCCCACCTCCCTGTTCTTGGCATGATAATGATTCACACATGGGACAAAACACTGAGATAAAGTAACAAGAATGTTTGGGAATAGTGTTAGGCAAGGAAGGCATGGGCTATGCCCTGAGGCTGATTTGTGACAAGTACAGAAATTGAGAGTCAAGTCTTAGATGGTTTTTAATAGCAATTTGATTTTGCTGATATCCAGTATCATTTTCTAGTAATTCATTTTCATTGTCTTTTACCAAACAATTGGTCTGCAACAGTGGGGAAATTAAAAAAAAAAATCATCCTTTACCACAGATACTTTGAGAAACACTAGTTTATAAGTCTCCTGTTGAATTACAGCAGGCACACTGAAGTGTCTTGATTAAACAAGATGGTGAATGGATCGATGATTCTAAAAATGTACCAAATGGCTGAGCTTGAGGAAGGAATGAACTAGAAGTTACCAAAGCTGATTATACTGGAACATAGCATGCTATGTTAGGACAATTTTAAACATCAGATTCTATCCTGGAACAAATTTAATATTGTTCTCCAGGTGTAAAGCTTGTTAGTGTGGAGAAGATCACGATGTATTTAGATGGTTGCTTTCATTATTTACTTACCTGAAGGTAACAGACTGGAACCAGATAACTCCTTGGGAACTGTCCTCACCTTGAATTCCTTCATGGGGAAGAATATGGGTAATTGAAAGGCCACCAGGAATAAAATTAGTAATATATGGATGGCTGTGTGCAGAAAAAGAGTAGGAGGGACTTAGGGTTCAATCCCAGAGCAGTGATAACTGGGATGACTAAGGCAGTGTATAATGGAAGACATTTCTGAGTGAAATAATTAGAAGATGAATGAAAGCGTCAATCTCTAAGTGACAGGGATTTCTTTCTACCCCAGTTTTAATTCTGATCCCTTGATTCTTCTTTTGTTTGAAATCTTAAAACAGTTTGGCATTTCCTTTTCAAAAATGTCACCAGTCATGATTCAAGTAGCAACCTAACTCCAAAATGCTAACTTTCTCTATGTTAGAACGCAGAGTAGAAAGAAAGAACATTTATCTCGCAGGGGATTTTTAAATCTGTGACTTTTATAATTTCTACTGTAGATATTATGAGGTATAATTATTAGTTATCCTCACTCCATTATTCATCCATTCATTTCATACTTTATGGTGTATTAGGAAATAATCCTTTGGCAAATGAATGGACTAGATGAATAGAAAATAGGTTGGAATAAATTTAGGTCTGAAGAATGCAAGATGTTCTTGCCTATGGGAAAAAGGAGATTTATTTTCCTTTTTGAATCTAGTATGCTTGGAGAACAGTCTGAGAAACCCATTGTTTCATATATTCCAGCAGTCAATGGGTACATCAGGGTCCAAATGCTTTATGCTTACAATGTCTCTTAGGAACACAGGAATAATGTTTTACTGGCTTTTTGAAAAAGCGAAATCAGAGATATTTCTTACACAATCATAGGTACTGTAGAAAACATTTTTGAACTGATAACCCATTATCCAGTGTTCTGCCTTAGTCAAATTGCTACTATGTCATAAAAGATTGTCATATTGTCATAATACAAGTTATATTAAGAAAAGACCTTTTTATTAGGTAGCTATCTCATGACCTTGTTCAATAGCCACTTCCAGTATATCATCAATCTCCATGAAATTCTTTCCATGTTTAGCTTGAATTTTTTCAGTAATCATTGAATCCCTCTTTCTCTAGCTTCTTTCAAGAATGACTTTGGTAAAGCATGGCTGTAGGCAGCATATGAGACCCACATTCAAAACTGCTTGATAGTTTTCTGACTGAACTTGAAACTTGGACTTTCTTACCCATCTATATGACACAGGAGGCCAAGCAGGACTCTCTTGATGGAAGCAAAGCAGAACCTGTGGGAACAGACAGAAGGAAATAAAGATGCTGGAGATGGCTGTGTCTCCTGGGAGTTTAGTCCCCATGGAAGGCTTTACATCTCCAAGGTTTCCTATCCATAATCCAATACTCCCCTGGGGCTAATAATTTCTGACTATTTATCATGTGTTATTTCCAGAGGGAACATTGCTCTAAACAATATATACCATACTTTATTAAAAGAAAAACCCAGCAAAAATGGCAAGTGGGTGAATGTAGAACTTATTAATTACCCCTGGTGAGGTGAAGTGTGGGTGAGCTTAATAAAGCCTTTCAAAACTAAGTTTCAAATGGCTGATAGACCTCCACAGACTCTGTCAACATGCATGCACTGTATTATTTTCATTGATCATAACTTACAGAATTTTAAGAAAAAACTTTAAAAAGTATGCAGCATAATCTACTGAACATAAAACACAGGATCCTTTCTTCCTATTAACTAAGTTAGAGCTCTTTTATGTACATAACCTTAATAAAGTATTCTAATTTTGTGGCATTAAATGGTACAATAAGCTGTTATACAATTTTCCTTCTCTCCCACAAAGACACTGAATTCTAAGGTATACCAATATTATTGATAATTGTCATCAGTTAACTGTTGTTTGAGGCTCTACAAAAACAATTTATGTGGGATTTCTCCCCATATACTTCCAAAAAAATATATATATATATATATAGGTTCGAACATTAGTGTAGTAGAAAGGTTGATTTTTGGGTTTTGTGACCAGGGAGTCTGGAATTCCTAAATAATCTCACTCGGTTTTGATATGTAAAATCTTATTTAATCTTTATTTTGTTTTACTTCTCTTTTGTTACCTTTATTTTTGTTCTTGAAAATTCAACCTTTAATTGAGTCCCCCTATACACTTGGATTGAAAGCAATTTGTAAATACTGTATCTCACTAAAGATACAATATCTTATATTGTATCTCACTAAAGGATGATTACCATACTTATATTTCTTTTGATTAATTTAATTGGTGTCTGTCACTGTTGTTATTTTGTAGTATTTATGTATAGAGATATCAGTTTATTATACTTTTTATATTTATAGAAAATGGTACCATTTATATTAGGAACTTTTGAAAATTTTAATGAAATGCATTTATAAATATAAAGTACAAAATAAATTTCACTTCTTTATGAAAATTCCAAACAGAAAGAAGTACCAATGAAAACTAAGTTTAATCTGGATAAATTTCCTATGTCATTTAAGAAAAAATAATGATTGGGCCAGTTCATGTATTTATCACTTTTGAAGTCTAGAACTTTTTTCCATAATCGGAAAGAAACAGTACTAATTTTTCTTGGCTAAACAATTTTACATACAGCATTCCTTTTTTAAAACCAGAAATGCTGGCTTCTCGGGCATGGCAAGCCTGTGGGTGGTCAGCTGATAGCTAGCTGTGTGTGTTCCCTGGTTTCAGTGGTACCTGAGCTCAGCAGTCCCCTCTCAGTGGAAATGTGGAAAAGTGAACACCTCTTAAAGCCATGGAGGGAACAATGTGCTCCTCTCCTGGGATGACCACCTCCCCACATCCAGTATACATGACAGAGGGGTGAGAGGTCCAGAGTCACCTGCTGCTCTGGTCCAGCCAGGCTCCTTCAGAAGGAGCCTTGCAAAAGGCAGGTCAAGAGTAGAGGCATATCCTATGGCAAAAAGCAGCTTTGTTCCCATTCTCTGCTGGAGCTAGTTCCTTCTGCTGTGGCCACATGGGCTGGTGGTAGCAGAGGAGAAGGCTGAGACAAGAGGAGATGAGGGAAGTGATGAAGGATCACATGTCCACTCTGTCCAGGAAATGTGCCACCAAGGTCTTACTCAAAAAACAGGGATGGGCTCTGCATTTCCTATGTTAAACTGCTGATGCAACATCAGAGACATAACTCTTGTGCTGCCGCAGAAGTGAGTGCCAGTAGATGGTACCTCCTTTACCTTAGAATCCAGCCTCCAGATTAATAAAAATTACCATGTCCTTGAACATCAATTTAGATGACTCAGTGTTTCCAAACTTGAAAGTTCTAGGTGGCTAAGAGACCTCCTTTTAGTGGGTGATTTTTTTTTATTGTTTCTCTTCAATATATTGAAAATATACGAAGACAACATAACTTTAAGTTTAGGTTATTGGTGGAATTTATATATGTTGGGAAAATAAAAGGGCAGAGACTTAATTAGTTATGGTCATTTGAATACAAAGAGCCTGAGATGAGTATTGACCTTAAGGTATCTTTCTTACCTATTCATCTTACGCTAATGTTTCAATTTATATTGGTCTGGTTCCTGAATTTTAGTAGTCACCGTTTACAGCTGTGTCATTGGTTGTCTCTCATTTGCTTTCCAGAAGGCACGTTTTCTTCAAAAGCACCTCATAAATCACTTTCTCCCATTCTCTGTTTGGGTAGGATATGTTCTTTTCTAATGATAGATGCTATGGTACCATTTGTTCTCAACCCAAATGATATAAAATTGGCTGTGAGCCACTGCTCAAATTTCTATTTTTATATCTGCCCCTACTTTTGTAAGAGATACCTCCTTTGAACACAGCTCAGATTTCTATTCTCCTTAGTTAGATGCATACAACATCTTAAACTTAATTTCTTGTTGTTGTTGGAAGTATTTTTAGTTTGTCTAATTTTCATAATCCTTGCATTTCATCAGGGTGAACCTGATGAATTCTGTAGAATCACTGTAGAATTTCTGTAGAATCACTTTACCTAACAAAGGAGCAGCTAACAAATCCTTAAAATGTTATTTTACTTCTTATGAATAATAATTGTCTTGAATGTTGATTGTCATCACAGGTTGATGCTGCAAGAGGAAGCCCACCGATGCACTGGCAGATTGCTGCACTTTATAAAGATAAGCATGTCTTTAGTTTGGGTTTTAATTCATGCAGGGAGTCACAAATGTTCCAACACCCGTTCTGTAGACTTGGTCTGACTGCAAGAACTGCCCTTCCCTCCTGTCCAGGATCAGGATGGGCTCTTCCCGTGGATGGTGGTTGCTGGGCCCATGTTAACCTGTCTCCCTCTCCTTTCCCTCCTCTCTCTCCATCCCAGTTGCTGCTTCCTGAAGGCCCAGACCAATTGTGTCTTAAGGTCCAGGCTGACCAGACTGGAGCCCACAGAGCATTTAAATAGATGGGCAAAACACTCTTCTCAACTTGCCGGAACCCCAGGGGTCTGATCCCAGATCCTGTGCCCTCTGCTAGAGGGAGAAGGAAAGCCCGAGACTATGACTTGAGTTTTGAGATGGAACTTGCAATAGATGTTCGCAAACCAACAACATAACCAATGATGCTTCTGATGTCTAGGACTATTGGCACATTATTACTATTTACCTGCGTAATTCCTATGAGAACTGGAGAGATCCGACAAAGGAAAACACAGAAAACTGTGCTCTGTTTTCATGTAAGACTTCCATCACGAAGAAGAGATTTTCTAATTTCACTGAGGATTACCAAAAGCTGTCTATGTATTACAGAGCTAGTTGCTCCTAAGCTCAGTTTATATTTCCCAGCCTCTTTCTTATGTCTAAATGGTATTTTCCCTTCAGAGAGGAAAATTATAACCCAATTATAAGATTTTCCCCAGTAGTTGTAAGGTGTTTCCTTCAGTTTCTGTCAACTGTATTTCAAGATGGAGAGAGCTACTAGTAATTTGCCAGCCTGTCTGAAAGATGTGTGAGTAGCAGACAGATCACCCAGATAACACATAACATATTTCAAAAGCTATATAATGGCTGCAAATGGTTATACACCTACTCCCTTTGAAAATATGAACAAGAACTTCTATGAGACAGAAATGTCATTCAAAGGAAGTCAAGACGAAGTAATACACTTTGGTTATATACTACATTCACGAAAGAGAATATTAACTTCTGGTAATACTCTAAAAAATTCTGGATTAGGACGGAAGAACCTTTTACTAAAGAGATAATCTGATCTTTGGGAGATGTGCTTTTGAGTAGAATATTGCTTGATTGCATTATATTTTGTAGAGAAGGATATTTTACATTTTGAAAGATTCATGCCATTAGACCTTACTGTTATAAAAGAAGAAGTAACAGGTTTTATAGCTTTACTAAGTAAATGAATGAAAATCTTATTATACTCTCAAGTATGATATACTTTAAATCACACATTAGGCCACCCCAAGCAGAACAAACAGGTTACAGATCTATTATTTTAATTTCAGTTTCATACCACACTGGGTATCATGCCCTACAAGCATGGTGTTAATACATGTGATGTATTAATCAGTGACACCCTGATGTGTCAGGCAGCCAGCTACACCCAGCAGGTTGCCACAGCCTAGCAGATGGCCCACTATTCAAACACATCCTAACACCTGTTCCTTAGGGAACTTCTCACCCAGGCCTCCTCCCTAAACTCAAAGAAATTTTTTGCAACACTTGTGGAAGTCATTCCATTATCTTTTATTACACAAAAAGACAGTTTCTATTTCAGAACTCTGCTGGGGTTGAGGAGGCAGAGATGGAAGAGAATGTTTTTGAGCCCCCAGTAGAGAGACAGAGAGAGTGTGTTGTGGCCTGCAAGCAGGTGAAACCATGGGGTGGGCCCTGCAGCTGCCCTCTGCTCACTGCACCATCTGCTCTGCAGCTGGGACAATACCAGGTGCTGGTTAGACAATTAACTTGCCCCTGAAGAAGGCCACCTTTAACCTAAAAAGTAACTATTAAATTGCTCCAGATGGTGGGTTAATGCCAATCCACGGCCTATTTAAGATGATCTGGGCGGCAAAATCTTGAGAGAAAGTGTTTAATCGATTAAAAAAAAAAAACTTTTAAGGGACTAGGTCATTAAAGGAAAGGTCTTACCTTAGAATTTCATTTTTTTATCTACAATTATTTGAAGATACAAGTGTACGTATTTAGATAAAGTAGCTCCAGTGGCATAGATAAAAGAGCCAGTTACAGAACCCTGAACTATTTTGATCATGAAAAGCACTAGGAAGATCACTGAGGATTGCGGCAAAAGTCAGTCATAAAAATCCCTCGGAGGAAAAAAAATCCCTTGGATAGTTCTCTAAATTTTGGAATCTGTAACTGACTCTGTTTACTAAAAGTATAATTAAAGGTAGTTATACCATAGCAAATCTATTTTTACATGCTCAACTGTAACTCAAAATTCAGGTGCTACCGGTAGTTTGAATCAGGGCAAAATGGTAACCTATAATTTAAAATAGAACGCAGCCAAGACATGGTAAAACTAAATCTCAAAGTTCTTCATTAAAAGGCAAATTAATGAAAAGTGAATTAGGCCATGGGGCAGAAGGATACTTAACTGTAAAATGAACCAAAGCAGGTCATTAAATTGACAAACAGGATGAATAGCTGATTCTCAAAACCAGAGCCAATTTGACAACAATTGCTACATAGGAAAGCTCTTGACTAGGCATATAAAATAGAGGAGGAAGGGCAAAGATGAAGTTTCCAGAACTGGGGACAAATGAAAACCTTAGTAAGTCATTATCTCTGCATACTTCTTCACAGACTAGTCTACTGCTGTTTACAGCTGCTTGAGGTCATTTAATCAAATATACTTTCTAGAACATTTTCTAGAACCCTTCTAGTTAATCTTGGCAGTGGTCTGGGGAGGGCAGCAGTGTTGAAAAGCAGCAGTTCCCAGCTATAGCTTTGACTTTCTAGAACCAAAAGGGTCATAAGAGAGAGTGAGCAGAAAGAAGACTGCAAATGTGTGTCCTGCAGGGCTTCTATAACACTCCGCCTCCTTGTCCTCAGGTGGATCTACAGAGCAGGGATTATTTGAGGGCTGCTACAGGGTAGGCTCATTGCTTGGTTCTGGAGATCCACTGTTAAGTCAGATATACACTGTCTGTGATCTGGTGCAGGCGGAGCTTAAAGTCAAGTCAGTAGAGGTGAAAGGAAAAGGAAAGGGACCTGGAATGGTTTCCAGTTACTGTCATACCTTCCCATACCCCCTGCTTTGGGCTTGGGGGTGGAGGAAGGGAAAGAGGGAAGAGGAAAAGAAGAGACCTTTCAAGGAGAAAGGTTGGAAAGAACAGAGATGTGAAAAATGAAATACACACACCTCAGAAATACTAATGGCTAATGCATTTTGAGAACTTACATTGCCACCATGGCCAATTTCAAGCTACCAATCTGATGTCACTGAACGTAGGGCTTGGGCAGAAATTCACAGTCGTTCACCATTATATGCTATTTGCACCATATAGATTCAACAGATGTAAATAATCTCAGAACCATAGATAATAGTAAAATGTAGTCAAATAATTAGGAAGTGATGAGTTTTGATTATTTATTACCTGATTTAATATAACCTATTATTAAATTATATAATTTAATTTTTAATAGGGGCTATATTTAACAATGATGTGCAAAATTCCTGAAAATTTAACAGTTGGCTTTTGCAGATACAAGCCCTCACACCACTGCTTATGAAGCAAGTACTCTTATTATCCCCATTTTACATTAATAGGAAAATGAGGAAAAGAGAAGTTTAGTAATTTGACCAAGTTTCCATAATTTGTGAATGCCTGAGCTGAGGTAACAAACTGAGGCTCCAAAGCTTTTCTGCTTCTCTGCTGGGAAAGTGTAGACAAAACAGCCCCCAGTGACCCCAAATTCATCTCTATCTACATGCTAATTACTGGCTGTGGGAAAAACTATTTTGTAGGTCTCTAGTGGGGAGAGCAGCTTTAGGAAGGGATAGATGACTCTAGCCTGGATGGTTGAAGGCTGGTGAGAGGGAATCCCCACCAAGCTAAAAAGACTGCTGCTTCCTCCCTCTGCCCCCAGAAGGAGGCTGCATCTGAACTCAAGCTAATATGCAGAATCTTGTTGGATGTTCTTTGAGGACAATATCAGAACTTTTCTTCTTAAATTAACGTAAACATGAGATGTCATTTCTGGCTAAGATGAATGAATTTATAGAATTATAACACCCACTTGGGCTAAATCCATATTCTCTCCAGAATCCTCGCAGAGATTTCTGAGAGGGTCGTAACTCTCAGTGAGAAAGACACAATTATTTAGGGGTGAGGGAGGAAATGTTACCGTTCAAGCAAAGAGTTTGTTATGAGAGTTAAGTAAATACTGCTGCTCATAACCATTACTAACACCAAACTGGCAGCAGCAAATTACTTTCGCTCATGACTCTTGGTGATTCCAATTTTATGCATATATTTTGAAATCATAATTATTATTCCAAAATTTAGAACAGAAAATATATATCCTATAGAATACTAGATACTTTAGAATAGAGTATTAATGTTAAGCTTGATATTATGTATAAGATTTTCTTTTCATTATAACTGTACATTTTAATGATCTGTAGTTGATAAAAGCAATTTATATCATTAAACTGCTTTTTTGCTATGGCATTTTGTGATGAACTAATTAATAACTTAGACTCATAAAGTGGGTATCTCAGTGAATTAATTTTATATTCATAACCTATGATCCTAGACTGCATATTTACGAAACTCAAGAAAGTAAAAAAAATCCATATTCATTTTTGACATAAATGTAAATCACTTCAAACATTATTTGAAGTGAATACATGTATACAAACATTCATTACTTGGAGGCTAATTCATCTGCATTATGAATTTATGAAGATTGTGCCTCTTATGGTCTCCATGGTAACAAAAATAAAACAAGTTAATGGGAAGAGGTTTCTCTTAATCTCTATAAAAGGGGTTAAGGCCCTTTTATGACATATTCAAATTTAAACCATCAAATCAAATTTACATTCAGTCAGCTTCAAAGATTAAAAAGGTGATCAATACACTTGAATGTCATTTTCAATAACCAACAACCCAATTACCAAATTCAGTGCTGGGCACAAGTGTCCTTCATAGCATAAGGATGAAAACAACATTGTAATCTAGTTCAGATATCACTACACTATTCACTAATACATTTGCTTAATGAGCCCAGAGCCTCATTAATTTCCTTATTCAGGTTTTCAGTTTTCATCCTACTAATGAATATTGGCCACATTGATTGATTATGAGTTCTCTGGCTGACGGAGGTGGAGGCCAGGTCATGCTAAAGGCAATGGAAAGAGAATTCAAAGGAGAGCTGGAAAGATGGCAGTAGCGCTCTCACTGCAGCATCTGGGAAGTGCCCTCAGAGGACACAGGTATATCTCAGCCCCCGCTTCAGCTGCTGCATGTCCATTTTTCCTCTTTCATGCCCATCCATAACCACTGTCTGCTTTCAAGCCTTCCAGAGCCATGTAACATTTGAGACCTCTCAGTAACAGAATTCACTAGCTAGGCAAGGACTACTACATGTTCAACAAAAGCTTTTCCTTTACCTCCTGGTCACACGGCTAAATCACATTTCCCTGACTCCCTTGCACATGAGTGAGTTGCGGTCAACGAAACAAGGGCAAACCATATTGACCATTTCCAGGCCTGTCATGCAAACTTCCTATGGGATTCTCTGTATCTTCTCAGTCCCTATTTGCCAATTAGAGGCAGAGGATCCAACAGAGAAGTCTGAGATCCTAGCAAAATTAGAGCCATATGGGGGAAGGAGACCCTGAATGACCACACTGAAAGCTGTCCTCCAGCCCTGAACACCCTCATCAGACTTGACAGGAGAGCAAAAATAAACTTTTATTATGTTAAGCCACTGACATTTTGAGATTTGACTGTCACAGCAGCTAGCCTTATTTACTCTAGTACAATGGGGAAGGGGAGGCAGTTTTATACAATATGAAATTGTTTCTCCTTGATGCCTTTGTCAAGGCTGCCCCCTTTTTGTTAAAACTACACTACCATTTTTAGTGGAGTGATGACCCTTGATGCTTAGATACCAAAAAGTAGCTATTTTTAGTAGGAAAACAAAAAGTGTTACAAAGGCTCAGGGAAGGGGAGAAAGGTACAAATATATAAAACATCTGACTTTTAGTGGTTTTATTGCATAACAATACATATACAAATCATGCAAAACATAAAAATACAGGCAGTAATCTCTTCCTAAACAATGAACGGATAAATAGAATATTACCCAACAGCTAGAAGAAATAAGTAGGCTAAAATAATATTATACAGGATAATTACATTCTAAATGTACAGCATTTTAAATTGTAAAGTTATAAGAGAGATCTCTTTTGACAAGAAGTCTCTCAAAATTGTTATAGGTAAATATAACTTCTTTACAAAACAACAGAAAAAAAGGAGCTAGTAAACCATTTATGAAAAAATCAATTAATTATTAAAGTGACACTTAACAGCTTTAAATTGCTAATCCCTAACATACTTCTGTTTATTTCTTTAGCCTAAGGAAATAATAATATTAAAAACTGCTTGTCAGTAAAATTTACAATCAGTGTGATAGCAACTTTTACTCCCAAATTTTTAAGAAATTGGATTCTTGAAAGTCTTACCTATTTTGTTTTTAGAAAAGTTTTAAATTATATACATGCACAACTCATTGGCACATTAAAAATGTATGGCCATACAAAAACAGACAGTGGTCAGTGGAACAGAACAGAGAGCCCAGAAATAAACCCACACACCTATGGACAATTAATCTCCAACAAAGAAGGCAAGAATATACAATGGGGAAAAGACAGTCTCTTCCGCAAGTGGTGTTGGGAAAGCTGGATGGCCATATGTTAATCAATGAAGTTAGAACACACCCTCAAACCATACACAAAAATAAACCCAAAATGACTTAAAGACTTAACTATAAGACAAGGCACCATAAAACTCCTAGAAGAGAACACAGGCAAAACATTCTTGGACATAAATTGTACCGTGTTTTCTAAGGTCAGTCTCCCAAGGCAATAGAAATAAAAGCAAAAAGAAACAAATGGGACCTAAGCCAAACTTATAAACTTTTGCATAGCAAAGGAAACAAAATGAAAAGACAACCTACAGACTGGGAGAAAATATTTGCAAATGATGTGACTAACAAGGGCTTTATTTCCAAAATATACAAACAGCGAATAAAACTCAACAACAACAAAACAAACAAATCAATCAGAAAAAGGGCAGAAGACCTAAACAGGCATTTCTCCGAAGAAGACATACAGATGGCCAAGAGGCACATGAAAAAATGCTCAACGTTGCTAATTATTAGAGAAATGCAAATCAAAATTACAATGAGGTACCACCTCACACCAGTCAGAACGGCCATCATCAAAAAGTCTACAGATAGCAAATGCTGGAGAAGGTGTGGAGAAAAGGGGACCCTCCTACACTGTTGGTGGGAATGTAAACTGGTGCAGCCACTATGGAAAACAGTATGGAGGTTCCTCAAAAAGATAAAAATAGAGGGACTTCACTGGTGGTACAGTGTTTAAGACTGCGCTCACAATGCAGGTGGCCCAGGTTCGATCCCTGGTCAGGGAACTAGATCCCACATGCCACAACTAAGAGCCCACATGCCACAACTAAAGAAGCCCACATGTGGGCAACAAAGATCTCTCCTCCTGAAACTAAGACCCAGCACAGCCAAATAAATAAATATTAAAAAAAACCCAAAACTAAAAATAGAGTTGCTATATGATCCAGCAATTCCACTCCTGGGTATATACCCAGACAAAACTATAATTTGAAAAGATACATGCACCCCTATGTTCATAGCAGCACTATTTACAATAGCCAAGACATGGAAACAAGCTAAATGTCCATCGACATATGAATGGATAAAGAAGATGTGGCACATATATACAATGGAATATTACTCAGCCATAAAAAAGAGTGAAATAATGCCATTTGCAGCACCATGGATGGACTTAGAGACTATCATACTAAGCGAAGTAAGTCAGAAAGAGAAAGACAAATACCATATGAAATCATTTATATGTGGAATCTAAAATATGACACAAATGAACTGATCTAAGAAATAGAAACAGGGCTTCCCTGGTGGCACAGTGGTTGGGAGTCTGCCTGCCATTGCAGGGGACGTGGGTTCATGCCCCGGTCCGGGAGGATCCCACATGCCGCGGAGCCATGGCCGCTGAGCCTGAGCGTCCGGAGCCTGTGCTCCGCAACGGGAGAAAAAAAAAAAAGAAAAAAGAAAAAGTAACAGACTCACAGACATAGAGAACAGACTTGTGGTTCCCAAGGAGGGGAGGGTAGAGGAGGGAGTTTGGGATTGGGAGTTTGGGATTAGCAGAGGCAAATTATTATGTATAGGATTGATAAACAACAAGGTCCTACTGTACAGCACAGGGAACTATATTCAATATCCTGTGACAGGGCTTCCCTGGTGGTGCAGTGGTTAAGAATCCGCCTGCCAATGCAGGGGACATGGGTTCCAGCCCTGGTCCAGGAAGATCCCACATGCATGGAGCAGCTAAGCCTGTGTGCCACAACTACTGAGCCTATGCTCTAGAGTCCGCAAGCCACAACTACTGAGCCCACGTGCCTAGAGCCTGTGCTCCACAACAAGAGAAGCCACCACAATGAGAAGCCTGCACACCGCAACGAAGAGTAGCCCCTGTTCGCCACAACTAGAGAAAGCTCACACGCAGCAACAAAGACCCAACTCAGCCAAAAATAAATAAATAAATTTATATATTGAAAAAAATATATCCTGTGACAAACCATAATGGAAAAGAATATGAAAAAGAATATATATATGTATAACTGAGTCCCTATGCTGTACAGCAGAAATTAACACAACATTGTAAATCAACCATACTTCAATAATATTTTAAAAAATTAAAAAAGAAAAAAGAAAACTAAAAAAAAAACCTGCTGGAAAAAAAAATGTACAGCCATATTAGACATTTAAATTTGACCAAAATAAAGATTGAATATTTAAAAGGAAACCAAGTAAAGGAGTATTTTTTAAAATTTTTGCCTACTATCATTTGATCTTCAAAACAAAAATAAAAACACTACAATCTAGTTTAAATAATAATACAAATAAGCATCACATTTAATATCCAACAAACTATCAACATCTAATGAACTACCCATTGCCATTCTAATCTGTGCACTTCTCTCCTCTCTTTATTTCAAAGTATAAGATGATGTTTTTGAAAGCGCCTTCTCAACTATAAAGCATAATATGAAGTTAGTGTAAGATATCATTCAATCTAGATGATTTGAGGACAATGTCATAACAAGTAAAGACATATGAGATTTAAGCTTCCTTCTATTAGCCTACACTCCCACCTTCACATCCAGGAACATGAACATTTGGAGACACTCTCTTATTCAATTAACATCTATGCAAGTTTAGGTTATCACCTCACTCCCTCCACCCCTCTGCCTTTTTTTTTCCCCCAAAGTAAAAAAATAGAAACACAAGTAAAAAGACACTAAGGAAAACTTTATCAATTAGAAGAAGGACCAGCCCTACGAATCACGTAGCCCTGTGATATTTCTAAGTGATCGCTGCCCCATTTCAGATTTATAAAACAGTCACACACTGCCACAAAGCTTAACATTAACCAGTATTGTCTCCATAATCTCTCACTTTTCCCATTATACCTTTGAGACTGTTATTCAGTGCTTTTAGGAAATAAAGAAAAATGCTTCTTTGCTATAATGGATGTCTTCTGTTACTTTGAGGCTTTAGAACATGGTATCATTTTCTGAAGATGAGCACACTGGATTGCAAAACCTAATTTTTTAATGATGTTTGATTTCATTTTACTATCTACATGTGTATATTGACACCATTATAATATTATTCTTGTCAATTACACTGTTGCAAGGAACTTAAAATTTTTTGACTAGAGAAAGATCTTCAAAATACTGGGGAAATTTTGGCTTTCATTCATAAATTGCCTTTTTTTGACATACAGGCACAATGGAAAGAAGATTTTGAGGGAACGGATTAAACATGATGATTAGGAATTGGGTTCAAATGGTCACTAAATGGGGAAAGAGATAAGAGGTTGGGCCCACATACCTGATAAGGCCTTAATAAACTCTTTATCTGATAAGGCCTTTAAGGACTAAGCTCACAGATATTAAAATGACTTCCAAAACATGATATCATACAGTGGTTAATCCTTCCAAAAACAATTAAATGTTCTCCTGGTTCTGAGAGTCTGTGAAGTTGTTAATCCCCCAGGTTCTAAAATCTGACAGACCTGCTTTGAATCTGGCTTCTGCTGCTTATCAATGTCCTGAGCATATTGTTTCTTCTCTTTTCAAGACTGATTTCTCATCTGCAAAAAGGTGATTAACAGCTTTTGCTTCCTCCGGATGCTGTGAAAATTAAACAGCATCATATCTGGACACCTCTTCATCTGGTGCCTCATACACAGTTATTGTACAATAAATACTGTGGTCTTGATATTATTATTGCTGTTATTGTTACTACGATATAGGCAATAGGCCAAAATTGCTAACTGCAGGGCCATGGGATACTAGTGCAACACGTTAACCTATGAAGTGATGCTTTTTTAAAAAAATAAATTTATTTATTTTTATTTATTTATTATTTTTGGCTGTGTTGGGTCTTCGTTGCTGTGCACGGGCTTTCTCTAGTTGTGGCGAGCAGGCGCTATTCTGCTGCGGTGCGCAGGTGTTGCGGTGCGCGGGCTTCTCATTGCAGTGGCTTCTCTTGTTGTGGAGCACAGGCTCTAGGCGCGCAGGCTCAGTAGTTGTGGCGCACGGGCTTAGGTGCTCTGCAGCACGTGGGATCTTCCCCGATCAGGGCTCTAACCCATGTCCCCTGCATTGGCAGATGGATTCTTAACCACTGCGCCACCAGGGGAGCCCTGAAGTGATGGTTTTTATGTTTTCCAAAACCTGTTTCCAGCTGAAAATATTTTCATGTTTTCTCACTGTAATCTAAAGACACGTCCTCTGCCACCTAGTGGCTCCTTATGACCAGTCAAGGAAAACATAAAAAGACACCCTCAAATCCCCCCCAAAAGCCACCATATTTAACAAAGGAATCATGCTGTAGATTTTCAAAAGAAGTTATACATGGTAGCAAAAAACTGCTTAAATTTAACATATTATTTTTTCTTCATAATATTCTATTAATCAAATTGTATTTCAATATTTAATTGCTAACAGCATCTCTGCAGAGTGACTGTGAGGGAGCCTTTATGGCTTTTAGGCCACAAGTGAGTTCCCTGGTGTCTTCATGGTAGAGGTGGTACATAAACATAAGGATTTCATCTTCTCTGCTTTTAAAATACAAATATCACACGTGCTGATTTTTTTTAGAAGTGTGGAGTGCTCAGGTGCCTTCTACTTCTATTTCTTAAACTGGAGGTAAGAACAGGTTTATTTTTTATTATTTAAACTAAATGTATCTGTTTTACACAAGAATGAAAGTTCGCTGGCAAAAGAAGCAAGAAGGGTCATCTAGACAGAGGGGACCTTGGAATAAAGGCAGGGTATGTGTGACGGCCGGCTCTGTAACCTGTAAGTAGTTCCATGTGTTTGGGTTGTAAGGTTCACGGTGAAAGTAGTGTGTAGAAAGGTAGGTGTGGCCAGATGCCCAAAGGCCTGGAATGGGATGTATCTGGACTTTCACCTGTGGGATATTAGAAGCCATCACAGATCTTTACAATGGAAATTAGATGATTGATAAGGACAAAAGCTACCAGTGAATAATTATCTCCTGTGTACCAGACCCCTTTCGTTCTAAATATTATCTCAATCCTTACAGTAACCCTTGAAACTTTCCCCCCTTCATTTTACTTAGTGGAAAACTGAGGCTCGTGGAAGTTAAGTAACTTACTTGAGGTCACACAACCAATAAGTGAGGGAGCTTGAATTGAAAGATGATCTATCTCTAAAGCATGAGTCCATGCCGGTAAACCAGAATATGCCATGCTTCCTGATAAGGTCACATTTGTTTTAGGACAGTAGTGTTCTCTTAGTTTGATTCACTTTTTGAGAATTAGGGAACACACTTTGAAGGTGGGGGCTATCTCTTTAAATGTGTTTGTCCACCACTGTGCACAGGAAGTGTTCAAATGCTTGCTGAATGACTCAACGCAATGCCAGTCTCTGACTCCAGAAAGGGTGGGTGGAAGGCATCAAAATGAAGCATTCTTAGATGTTACTACATTTTCATCCAGCTGCTCAAAAATGCACAAGGATGCACTATTTGAACAATGCTCCTAGGTTTTCTGGGCCGCTCTTTATCAATAAATAACGTGTATTGAGCATGCATTACATATATTAACTCACATGAGCCTCACAATAGCCCGAGACTGAGGCACAGAGAGCTTGTATAACTTGCCTAAGTTCTCAGATCACTAATTGGTAGAGGCAGGA
Organism: Neophocaena asiaeorientalis asiaeorientalis; assembly: GCF_003031525.2. Classification (NCBI taxonomy): domain Eukaryota; kingdom Metazoa; phylum Chordata; class Mammalia; order Artiodactyla; family Phocoenidae; genus Neophocaena; species Neophocaena asiaeorientalis. The sequence continues at coordinate 316,271 of NW_020185330.1, forward strand.
TTCAAGGCCAGGAATCTGACTTTAGAACCCTGACTCTTAAGCACCTTGCTATACAGTCCCCACTGGACTAGACTCAGCCAAGACTTGTTCTACTCAGTAGGATTCAGCAGGATAGTCATCTCCTAGGATGACAGTGGAGATGGACGGCCTGTGGGCAGCACAAAGGAAGCAGAGACTTCCACTGCCCGCCACTGTGCTCTGAGGCCTCCAGCCAAGGGGTAAGTGAGGCTCAAATTCATCTTGTATTCTGTAGACAGCGCCCTGTGCCCCAGCCGCTATCTCTGCCAAGTCAAGTCCCCTGCAGGAGGAAAGGTTTCCTTTTCCTAATTTATGTGAAGGCACCAGACTGCAAGCAGGCCGGCATGGGGAAGAAATGACTAACCTTCCAGGAGAATTCCAAAAGATGAAAAGTCATAAGACATGGTCCTCTGCTTCAGAGTTTGGCCTAGAAAGACCCAGGGCACTGCTCAACCATTGAAGACTCTTTTAAGAGTCAAGTCTTAAATGAACTTAAAATGACCAGTTTATAATACATTGACCTGTCCTCAGGAAAGCCTGCTCATTTGGTGGGAAAAGACCAATTTTCAGGCAGGGCCATTTGAAAAAAAAAAGCTGTTTATAGGAGACAAATCCTCCCCCTGCACTTTCCAGTTTCATTACTTGTCAGAGCATTTCAATTATAGCTACACAATTACAGCTTTGCTTTAAAGTATTATTACCTATTCTCTATAAACGACAAAAGAATTTGAGAACTGTAAAGCACCATATACTTTTGAGATATTAGGGTGTTTGGGGAAGATGGGAAGGATGTAGATGACGATGAGGTGGAAGTCAGCTAAGATTTACTGCACGCCTCATGACGCTGTGGGTCAAGCAATGTGCTGAGTAATTTGCACGCATTCTTTAATTTTCAAACAAATATTTATGAAACGTGTACTATAAGCCAGGCATACTTCTAAGCACTAAGGATAAGGTGGTGAATGAGACATAGTATTCATGGAACTCACACACTAATGAAGGAGAGCCATAAAAATCAAAATAGGCAAACCAATATATAATAAAATGTCAAGTAGTGATAAGAGCTATAAACAGAAAAACAAAGAGGGATAAAGGGATGAAAGGAATGGCCAGGGAAGGTCTCTGAGGAGGTAACGTTCAGGCAGAGACCTGAATGAAGTGGGCAAATGATCCATGAAAATATACAGGGAAAGGATGTTCCAGGTACAGGGAACAGCAAGTGTAAAGGCTCTGAGGTAGGAGGGAAATTAGTATGGTTGAACAGAAAAGAGGCCAGTGGATAGAGTGGAGTGAGGAAGGGAGACAGTGAGAAGAAACCATATCAGAGCTGGTTAGGTAGTGGTGCTGGTTGTGGTGGTGGTAGTAGTAGTAGTCGTAGTAGTAGTAGTGATAGTGGTAGCAGTAGTAGTAGTGTCTAAGTCAGTTAGTCGCTAGGTCTGGATCTGTTAGACCAGTTGAATTCTAAGTCTGATGGGAAGCAACTGGAGGGCTTTAAGTTACGAAATGACATGATCTGACAGAAAGGATTATTCTGTGTCCATTAACTCATTTAATGCTTACAGCAAACCTGTGAGATGATCTACCATTTCCATACAACAGATGAGGAAACAGAGGATTAGAAAGAGTAAGTAGGTAGTGCAATTAAAACTGGAATACTTGTCTACCTAACACCAGAACCAGGTTCTTGGCCACCAGACCTAAGCCATCATGACCACTAAAATGGAGATATTAGGTATGGTAACCAGACTCCACAATGGCCCCCAGTGATCCTTGTCTATGTGTATCACACTCTTGTATGATCCTCTACCACAATGAACAGGTCTGACCTTTAAGACCAGTAGGATATTGCAGAAGTGACTCATGGCGAGTGGCCTCTGAGACTAGGTCATAAAAGGCATCACTGCTTCTGGCTTGCTTTCTTGGAGTCATGAAGACCTCAAGCAGTCTATGGAGAGGCCTACGTGGAAAGGTGCTGGAGCATCCCACCAGTCAGCACCAACTTGCCAGCACATGACAGACAGCCACTTGAGAAGTGGATCCTCCAGTACCAGTTAAACCTTCAGATGACTGCACCATGATCAATGGTGCACCATTGATCAATAACCATTATCAATGGTTATTGAATGTTACCTCCTGCACCATTATCAATAACCTCATGAAAGACTGAGCCAGAATCACCAGGAATTTAGCCACTTCTGAATTCCTGATACACAGAAACTGTGAGAGATCATGTTTATTGTTTTTAAGTTACTGAACTTGAAGTAATTTGAGGAAGCAATAGATAACTAATATATTAGACTTTTGTAAAAACAGATACTCCTATGCTATTGGGTCCAAATATTATTTAGAATGGAAATATTAAAAAACAAAAGCAGGGACTTCCCTGGTGGTACAGTGGTTAAGAATCCGCCTGACAATGCAGGGGACACAGGTTTGAGCCCTGGTCTGGGAAGATCCCACATGCCGCGGAGCAACTAAGGCCGTGCGCCACAACTACTGAGCCTGTGCTTTAGAGGCCGCGAGCCACAACTACTGAAGCCTGTGTGCCTAGAGCTCGTGCTCCGCAACAAGAAAAGCCACTGCAATGAGAACTGCAACGAAGAGTAGCCCCTGCTCACCGCAACTAGAGAAAGTCCACGCTCAGCAACAAAGACTCAACGCAGCCAAAAATAAATAAATAAATTAATTAAAACAAACAAACAAAAAAACAAAAGCATACTGACTTGCTGCCTTTAATTTTTTTTAAATGACAGTCCTTGTCTGTTCAGGCTGCTGTAACAAAACACCACAGACTTAGTGGTTTAAATAATAGACATTTATTTCTCACAGTTCCAGAGGTTGGGAAGTCTAAGATCAAGGTGCCAGCAGTTTGGGTTCTTGGTGACGGTCCTCTTCCTGGTTTGCAGATGACTGCCTTCTTGCTGTTATCCTCACATGGCAGAGAAAAGAAGCTCTGGTCTCTCTTCCTCTTCTTATAAGGGTACTAATTCCATCAAGGGGGTTCCATCCGCATGACCTCATTTAAACCAAATTATTTCACAAAGGCCCCACCTCTTAATACCACTGCATGGAACAGGGAGGGGGTAGTGGTGCTTAGTGCTTTAACACGTGAACTTTGGGGAGACACACTCAGTCCATAACAACAATTAAGGGGTCATTTTCCCTAATTATTGAATTTCAGAGACATATTTACATATAAGTATGGTATATCTGTTCATATATAAAATTTGATATTTAACCTACTATAATTAATATAATAGGTAAAAATAAGTTAAGATGCAATGTTGCTCTGTATTAACTGCCAACTCTCATGGGCAGGGAAACTGTGAGACCCATGGTGTGCTCAGATAACCGTCTCTGTCCTGGTTCAGTTCAAGCATTTCTTGTTGTCCTGACTCTGCATCATTTATGATCTCTATGCCTTGAGCCATCTGTGTGGGAAGAGCTGCTACTTGTGTCAGAGATTTTAATGCTAAGTGAACACACTTCTCTTTCTCCTCCTAAAATTGGCCAGACTTCCGAATTTAACTCTGGTGTCTATAGCTTTAGCTTTGCTTGTGCCTTTGGGACAACTGCAATAACATATATTAAGCTAACCTTGAGCTACAAATACTTTGCAACTTGCCAAGTAATTATGTCAGTGATTAGTAACCCTTCAGATGGCCAAATCTTCATTTATTAACTCTAATTTAGGGTTTCACATGATAGTATCCCTTTGAAAAGCTACATTTTTCTCTAGCTGGGTTTAAATATTTTATGCATGAACATTATAAAATATTTAATAAGCGTCTTTAAAGTTAAATTTTAAAGCCAACCTCATACATTTAGAATGATCCTTACTTTTGCCTTGCTGTATCCAAATGGGAGAGGAGAATAATTAATCTTCCTAGTCTTGGCTTAAAGAGCTGTGAGACCATCTGAGGATGTTATCTTACTGTTAGTGTAGTTCTCGGAGAGTTTAGCTAAGTTACTCTATAATATTGCTGCCTCGGCATACGTTTTGTGTGACCCAGCAGCCTGCAGGGGCGTTGAACTAACTCTAGCCCGTCCTGTGAGTGTATGCCCTAGGTAACAGCCCCGAGGGTCACAAGTAAATGTAGGTTACTGATATGACTCCCCCAGTGGCCCTTGTGATAAACTGTCCCCCTCATCCTCTCAGGGGCTTCGCTCTGTGCACCCCTTAGATAAGACCCCTGAGAAGCTTACTAAAACCCTGCTCTTTTTGGTTTGAATTGCCCAGGAACCCCAAAGCACTCCACCCACTGACCCTAAGAGAGGCATGTGTCCCAAGTCCTGCTTCTCTCTGCCTGCACCCTGCCTCACCCTCCCTGCGTGGGCCCTCAAGGCATGCTGTATACTTCTTTCAGGACTTGTGAGTAATAAACTTCTCTATTCAATTTCCCTGGTGGTCTTTTGCCAGAAGGCAGCTATCTATCTGACACCCCAGGGCTCTAATAACAAGTGTTAATTTAACAAAATCATAGCAAGTGGCTCTACTAATATCTGACAAAATAGACTGTAAAACAAAGAATGTTGCTAGATATAAAGAGGGAAGTTTTGTAAGAGTCCATCCATCAGAAATATACAACAATTATTAAGATATATAAAACAGAGCCCCAAAATACATGAAATACAAACTATCAGAATTGAAGAGACAATAGTTGGAGACTTCTATACCCCACTTTCAATAATAGAACACTTAGGCAGAAGGTCAGCAAGGAATTAAAAGACTTGAACAACATTATACACCACCTAGACCTAATAGACATCTATAGAGCACTCTGCCCAACAACAGAAAAATGCAAATTCTTCTCAAGGGTTGGAACATTCTCTGGAATAGACCATACGCTAGGCCATAAACCAAGTGTCAATAAATTAGAAAGAACTGAAATCACAGAAAGTGTGCTCTTTGATCACAATAGAGTGAAATTAGAAATTAATAACAAAGAAATTTGGGAAATTCACAAATATATGGAAAGAAACAACACACATTATTTCTAAATAACTGACAAGGAGGATATCAAAAGAGAAGTTAGTAAATACTATGACATGAATGAAATGAGGGCCGCAACATAACAAACATAACAAAAGTTATGGGATGCAGCTGAAGAAGTGTTTAGAGGAAACTCAGCAGTTCAAAACCTACATTAAGAAAATCAATAACCTAGTCTTCTACTTTAAAATACTTTAGGGGGAGAGGGAAAGCACACTAAATCCAAATCATGCAAAAAGAAAAAAATAATGAAAGAGAATAAAAAAACAATAGAGAAACCCAACAAAACTAAAAGTCTGTTCTTTGAAAAGATCAACAAAATTGACAAGCCTTTAGCTAAACTGACCAAGAAAAAAGAGAGAAGACTCACATTGCTAAAATTAAGAATGAAAGAAGAGACATTAGGGCTTTCCTGGTGGCTCAGTGGTTGAGAGTCCACCTGCCGATGCAGTGGGCATGGGTTCGTGCCCCGGTCTGGGAAGATCCCACATGCCGTGGAGTGGCTGGGCCTGTGAGCCATGGCCGCTGAGCCTGAGCGTCCAGAGCCCGTGCTCCGCAACGGGAGAGGCCACAACAGTGAGAGGCCCGCGTACTGCAAAAAAAAAAAAAAAAAAAAAGAAACATTAATATTGACCTTACAAATATAAAAAGGATTATAAGGGAATACTATGACCACTTGTAGGCCAACAAATTAGATAACTTAGATAAAATAGACACATTCCTAGAAAGACACAAACTACCAAAACGGATTCAAGAAGAAATAGGAAATCTGAATAAATTTACAAGAGATTGGATATCCACAAAGAAAAGCCCAGCTCCAGATGACTGTACTGCAGAATTCTACCAAACATTTAAAGAAGACGACAAAAGAAATTCTTCACGAATACTTCCAATAATAGAAAAGGAGGGAACACTGCTCAACTCATTCTATGAAACTAGTATTATCCTGATTACAAAATGAGATAAAGACATCACAAGAAAACTATAGACCGGTATCTCTTATGAATACAGATATAAAAATCCTCAACAAAATACTAGCAAACTGAATCTAGCAATATACAAAAAAAACTAAACACCATAACTGTAACAGGGAATAACAGATCTGACTCCATATTGGATCTGTTTCTTTTACTTTAACCTTTGAATTGTATTGCTTTTGCTATAATACAAGTTAATCCCTAAAGGGATGTTGCCTATAGCTTAAAGTATACATAATGGCCCATTTCCAGGTACCCTGCCGCCCATGCCTGAACGTCAAGCAAAAATACCTTTGTTTAAGCTCACAGGAAACATCCTGACCAGGCTCACCTGTGAATCGCTGCAGGGAAGAAGAAATTACCGCATCTCCTCCAGAGTCTAGCTGGAACCAGGAAATATTGCAACAACTTATTGTGTATTACCTTTTTTACTTTACCTCCTCATCTCCCCCTCTTTGTTTATAAAAGAAACTAGCATCCAAACCCAGGCAAGATGGTTCTTTGGGGCACTAGTCCACCGTCTTCTTGGTCTGCTGGCTTTCCAAATAAAGTCACTATTCTGTGCCCCAACAATTCATCTATAGGTTTACTGGCCTGTCATATGGTGAGCAGTATGTAAGGTTGGTTTAACATTCAAAAGTCAATTAATAAATGATATCAATAGAATAAATGACAGAGACTACTTGATCATCTTAATAAATGCAGAAAAAGCATGTGATAAAATTAAACATTCTTTCAGGATACACAACCACCTAGGAACAGAAGGAAACTTCCTCAACCTTATAAAGGACATCTATGAAAAACCCACACTCACATCATACTAATAATAAAAGACTAAATGCTTCCCCCCTAAGAACAGCAACAAGACAAGGATATCTACTCTTGCCACTTCTATTCAACATTGGACTGGAGGTCTAGCCAGGGAAATTAGGTGAGAGAATTAAATAGAAGGCATCCAAATTGGAAACAAAGAAGTAAAACTATCTCTACTTGTAGATCACATAATCTCGTACACAAAAAATCCTCAGGAATCCACTAAAAATTATCTAGTAATTTTTAGAACTAATAAACACATTCAGCAAAGCTGCAGGATACAGATAAATACCAAATTCTACTGTAATTTTATACAGCAGAAATGAACAAAACAAAAATGATATTAAGAAAACAATTCCATTCACATTAGCATCAAAAAGAATAAATACTTAAGAATAAATTTAATAAAAGAGGTGCAAAACTTAGACTTTGAAAACTATAAAACATTGCTGAAAAAAATTAAGAAGACCCAAATAAATGACAAGACTTCCCATGTTCATGGGCTGGAAGGCTTAATTGTTAAAAGGGCAATACTCCCCAATTTGTTCTACAGATTTAACGAATTCTCTTGCAAAATCCCCACATACTTTTTAATAGAAATTGACAAGCTGATTTTAAAATTTATATGAAAAATCAAGGGTCCCGGAATAGGTAAAATAATCTTGAAAAAGAACATAGTTGGAAGACTCATACTTCCCAATTTCAAAACTAAAGTAACAAAGAGAGTGTGCTATTGGTATCAAGAGAGACACACAGATCAATGGAATAGAACTGAAAAGTCAGGGGAAAAATAACCCCTCTCGAACATCTATGGCCAACTGATTTTTGACAAGGGTGCCAAGACCATTCAATGGTGAAAGAATAGTCTTTTCAACAAATGGTGTTGGGACAACTGGCTATCCACATGCTATGGAATGAAGTTGGACCCCCTATCCCACACCATACATAAAAATTAACTCAAAATGGATCAAAGACACAAATGTATGAGATTAAACTATAAAACTCTTAGATAAAAAACATCGGTTACCCTGGATTGGGCAATAGTCAGTTTCTTAGATACTACACCACAAGCATTTCCATTTCAAGGTGTGTACCCAGGGGAAATGAGAACATTATGTTCCTGCAAAAACTTGTGAATGTTGATAGTAGCATTACTCATAAACAGCCAAAGAGCAGAACAAATGTCCATCAACTGATGAATGGATAAACAGATATATTCATAAAATGGAATGTGACTCAGCAATAAACAGAAATGAAGTACTGATACAACATGCTACAACATGTACAAACTTTGAATACATTATGCTAAATAAAAGAAGTTAGTCACAAAGGACCATGTATTAAAATATTCCATTTAAAATGGTCATGAAGAACCTAGGGGCAAGATGGGAATAAAGACACAGACCTACTAGAGAATGGTCTTGAGGATATGGGGAGGGGGAAGGGTAAGCTGTGATAAAGCGAGAGAGTAGCATGGACATATATACACTACCAAACGTAAAATAGATAGCTAGTGGGAAGCAGCCGCATAGCACAGGGAGATCAGCTCGGTGCTTTGTGACTACCTAGAGGGGTGGGATAGGGAGGGTAGGAGGGAGGGAGGGGCAAGAGGGAAGAGATATGGGAACATATGTATATGTATAACTGATTCACTTTGTTATAAAGCAGAAACTAACACACCATTGTAAAGCAATTATACTCCAATAAAGATGTTAAAAAAATAATAATAAAGTACTGATGGTCTAGTGATATTAGAAAAAAAAATAAAGGAGTGATGTGAAGACTGGTGGGGAAGTAGTGTAGGCAGAGGGAACAGCTAATGCAAATTCTCTAGTGTGAGAATGAATTTGATTTATTCAGGGACCCCCTGGAGTGTAGCAGGGTAGGGAGGAGGAGAGCCAGTACTACACGAGGTAGCAGTTAGGCAGATGTCAGATCATGTAGGACTTTTTAAGCCATCGTAATGAGTTTAAGGAGTTTGGTTTTAATGTTTAGTGCAGTGGGAACTTCTTGGAGGGTTTTAAGGAGAAATTGCTAGATCTTATTTAGAGAAGCAAGAGAGAGGACACAGGGTGATCAGTTAGGAATCTACTATTGTCGAGGCAAGAGATGATAGAAACTTGGACTAGGGTATTGGCTGTGGAGATGGAAATTAGAGAAGGTAGAGTTCATGGGACTTGCTGATGGAGTACATGAAGAGGGGATGAAAAGAGAGAACAATAATGAAGAATTAAAATGTAAATTTTTGTCTTGAGCAACCAGATGGACCTTGGGGCTCTTAACTGAGATGGAAAACCAGGAGAGGGAGAATCAAGGATTTTATTTTTTGATTCTGTTATGTTTAAGCTACCTATTAGATATCCAAGAGGTGTCCAGCCACGGGTTGAATATTGTTAAAAAAGAAATAACAGTCTTAAAATGGAGTCATTTGCCCCCCATGAGAGCAAATCCAGACTTAAAGAAGAGGCAATCTCATGATAAAACCCTTGCCAGTTCTCCTCTCCTAAAAAGGCCTAAAAAATAATTTTCTTTTCTTTTGCTAATAACTCCCTTACCTCACCCTTCTTCCTATAAAAGCCTTCCATTCTGTATAACCTCTAGGAGAGCCCTTCTAGTTGCTAGATGGGATGCTGCCTGATTCATGAATCACCAAATAAAGACAATGAGATCTTTTTTTTAAGATTTTTTTTGATGTTGCCCATTTTTAAAGTTTTTATTGAATTTGTTACAATATTGCTTCTGTTTTTTGTTTTGATATTTTGGCCACAAGCATGTGGGATCTTAGCTCCCCAACCAGGGATCGAACTTGCACCCCCTGCATTGGAAGGCGAAGTCTTAACCACTGGACCGCCATGGAAGTCCCAAGACAATCAGATCTTTAAATTTACTTGGTTGACTTTTGTTTTTTAACCACATACATGTCTGAAGTTCCCAGAAAGGTCAGGGCTGGAACGACAGTTATATTGATAGCTTTTAAAGCCAGAATTGAGGTTATCTGGAGGAGCATGTGGATATGAAGAGGAGGGGGGCCAGTACAGCATCCTGGGGAAAGCCGATGTCTGGAAGTCAAGTACGGGAGGACGGCCAAGAATTTCAGAAGGAGCAGCTAGTGAGGAGAAAAAAAAGCAAGTGAGGCACCCCACTGTGCCTTTCAAGAAGGGTGTGGTGACAGAATGCTGCTGGCAGTCAAGTAAAAATAATGTTAACACGCAGATTACTAGTGTCCTAGAAAGGGCATTTCAGCGAAGGGGTGGGGAAATCAGCCAACTGGATTGAGTTTAGGAGAGAATGTGAAGTGAGGAGGTGTAATGGCAACTATTTTCATTTGACTGATTAATACTTTCTAAAGACTGCACATTTTGATTTGTATTTACAAATGCTTGAGGGAAAAACCCCTTAAATATTCGTTACAAGCCTGCGTCTTGTTCCATTTTGAATTTCTGATTTAGCATCTCTGTAACTACTGCATTACATAAAACTGAGGCATCGCATACATCCTAAGTGCACTAAACATGTACAGCTCAATGGCTTTTTGTGTTTTTTGATTAAATTAATTTTTATTGGAGTATAGTTGCTTTACAATGTTGTGTTAGTTTCTGCTATACAGCAAAGTGAATCAGCTATAAGTATACATATATCCCCTCTTTTTTTGGATTTCCTTCCCATTTAAGTCACCACAGAGCACTGAGTAGAGTTCCCTGAGCTATACAGTGTCAATGGTTTTTTAGGTATGACCTGTGTAAGCATTGTTCAGACCAAGATACAGAATACAAAGTGAACCCATAAGGTTCTCTTGTACCCCTTTACAGTCTATAATCTCCCAGAAGTAAACCAATATTCGGACTCATAAACATCCATTAGCTTCCCAACAAAAATTTTCAAAGGAAACAAAAGAAAACTCTGACGGGCATTTAACTGGAAACTTCTTTAGTGTAAACTTACCCACTGCCTCCGTTAAGTATAAATGCCAATCATTCGGCGCCAAAATCCTGAGGCAAATTTTTAAGCCGTTCGTCTCCGAAGTCCCGCCCCCCTTTCTATACCACGCCCTCCGTTCACTCTTCCTCCAAAACGGTTTAGAGCGTAGCAGAAGACAGGACGAGAGACCCCCTTTCTGTCATGCGCACTAGGGAACAGGAGCGCTCCCTTTTTCTCTGCTCCACCAACCGACTAGGACCTGGCTTCGTCATGCGCATTGAGAGTTCTTAAGGCGCGCGCGCGCGCGCGCGCGCGAGCGCCGCCACGCTCATGCGCACGAGCCGATCAGCCCGCGCGGGCGGAAGTGCGGAGCTGCTTCGCGAAGTGAGGGCTGCCGCGCTCGTTGTGGGTGGGCGAGCGGCCGACATGGCGCCCTCCGGGAGTCTCAGAATCCCCGTGGCAGTGCTGCTGCTATTGCTTTGGGGGGCTCTCTGGACCCACGGGCGGCGGAGCGACGTGCGGATCATCACGGACGAGAACTGGAGAGAGTTGCTGGAAGGAGAGTGGATGATAGAATTGTGAGTGCGGGGCGGTGGTCTCGGGGCCCCCTCGGTGGGCCGGGGTCCTAGTTCCAAGTCTGGACCCCCGATTTCATCCCCGTTCGTCTCATGCAAGTCCCAAACTACCCGGGACTGCGACTCTGAGGCGCGGGGCGGGAGCCCCCGACTCCTAGCGATCCCCTAACTCCTCTTGGGATCCTCCGCAGTCGTGGTCCCACCCCCTCCTCGTTTCTGACCGGGGGATACTCTGTTAAGTTTCTTCTAAAGTGTGCACCCTAGTTCGATTGCTAGGACTGAGGTGCGCCTGTGAGGTTACTTTCAGCTTTGAATTCTCTTTCTTCATGGCTTTGGAGTTTAGGGTGGTTGGTCTGTCTAGTTCCTATACAATTATTTATTTTGGAATGAGTCTTCACAGACTTAACAGACTTATTTCACCAGACTCTACAAAGGAGGAAATTGAGTGAACCTCTCCTCTCTTTTTGTCTCATTATCCTTAAAAAGTAGTCCACTTACAGTGTTAGAATTTGAGACTCTTTTAGTTTATTTTAAATGTTATTTTATGGATTAGGCATATTTTTATTGTAAATGCCAAGTAAATTCAAGTTGCGTTATTTAGATATCTGCGTTCCCTTTATCATTTGTTGTTGTTTTTTCTTTGCCCACGTTTCATTTTTCTTTTGGGTGTGTGTTTTTGCAAAGTACTGAATGTCTTGGGTTATAACTTATGCTTCTCTAAATGGTATTGCATTAAAAAAATTAATGTATGAGTGTGATTATAAACTCTTAAAAGAGCGTCAGTTCGTCACTTATTGTTCAGATAAAACCATGTGTCTGTGGTGATTCTGTTATAATAACGTCCCTTCTGCATCGGTAGATAATAAACTGTCTGCCTTTGCTTTAGTCACTAAATTGGTGGTGGTGGTGACCGTGGTGGCAGTATTATTAGTGGTACTAGTCATTATTCATTAGTAAAAAACACCATTACTGGCTGTTAACTGTACTAAACGCTTCTAAGCTCTTTACATACGTTATCATATTTAATTCTTTACAAATTCTATAAGATAGGTATTATTTCCCGCATTTTACAGATGAGAGACATATCTAAAAGCTTTAATTAATATGTCCAGGTATTGCCATAGTGGCTTTCTTATTGTCTCCAGAAACTAACACAGAGTAGACATGCAGATGTTGTTAGAATAACCCCCTTCCTTAACGGGGTTCAGGCGGGTGCTTTTCTGGGTGGTTGGGTTGCCAGTTAAGGAGGGAGGTGGAGGTGGACATCCCCAAGGAAAAACCCACAAGGTCACATCAGTAACTCCTGAGTCATAAAGTCAAACAAGGCATAGAACATCTATATGCAGGATACAATAGGGGAAATGTTTATATAGTATGCATATAATCTGTAACTCAGTGAAATGAATTTTCAGGCACCGTTGAAGATGCAGGGGAGAGGAAATATAACCAGGGACAGCATTTGGGTTTCATTGTCCTCAGTACCTTGTTTTAGATAGTGCCCATAAAATATTCACAGTTTCATAAATAATGTGTTGAGCAATTGTGATTATGAACTTTTATGCAAATTAAATCAAGTATTACTCAAGGACATTTTTATTAACTCATTTGATCAAACTATATCAATACAGCAGTCAAAAGTGAAGTATTTGGGGATTTGAATTAGAGCATCTGTATGAAATTAAGAGCATACCGTAGTATTTTTTTCCCCTAGCCTACTGAATATGAAGTTGTCTCTAAAAAGCACCGAAGAAACAAAAGAAACTTGAAAAAGGATCTAGTATTTCTAATGATAGTCAGCTCTTACTGCAAGTTAGTTATCTGCATTAAATCTGCCCTGATCAGGAGTTATGTTACAGAGATATTTTCATTGTAATTCAATTTATTGTTACGGACTTTGGCTTTTGTGTATGGTACTAGTCTTGTTCCACAATGCATATTACTTTTAGGAATTTTATTTTCATAAAATAAGTCAAGAAAATAGAATGAAGTACAGAAACTGTACTCTTGTGTTTAACAGGTACAGGCTTTATTCTTCCTGGTTCCATTAAAAAAAACTGAGGTAAATTATGAGATAATATACAATAAAATGGGAAAAATCAAATCCTAGGAAAGATTCAGGGCCTTTTAAGACTGAATACCGGAAGAGTAATTAAAATACTAATATGCTTGGCCACAGATTTATAAACCCGAGATTGACCAAGGTCTGGGCAGAGAATTTCATTTGGCCTGCCTAGTGTTTGTGTCTGGGTTAAGTTTTGAGGTAGCATTTTTACATAAAAATGCAGATTTTCAGCTCCTTTTAAATTGGAATAGCCTGCTGCACTGGGCCAGCTGTCCTGGACCTGTCAAGCTATGTAGTGTTTCCTTCCTTAAGATGAGGCACGTGTTTCCTGTTCACCACAGCCGTGGGTGCTTCCTCTTTTTTTACTAGCACCTTGGCACTTGTGACTCCTGCACATACCATTGTTAAAACTGATGAACTCCAAATTTGGCTTTGAGCTTTCTGCCCACCTTATAATAAGAGAAATCCAAAGGTTTTTTTTTTTTCTTTTTTTTTTTGCTGTACGCGGGCCTCTCGCTGTTGTGGCCTCTCCCGTTGCAGAGCACAGGCTCTGGACGCGCAGGCTCAGAGGGCATGGCTCACGAGCCTAGCCGCTCTGCGGCATGTGGGATATTCCCAGACTGGGGCACGAACCCGTGTCCCTTGGACCCATGTCCCCTGCATCGGCAGGCGGACTCTCAGCCACTGCGCCACCAGGGAAGCCCCCAAAGGTTTTTAAAGAGCTGTCTTGCACTTGAAAAAGGCCTTGTGTATTAAAAACTTATTCTCAGAATTACTTTTCTGTGATTAGCATTATCAATTCATAGTTCTTGATTTCCAGAGTGTTTGACTCACACTTAAAACCTTTTCATCTTCACAAAATTAACCACTTTGTTATCTTGTTTTTAGTATAAAATATTCTTCACAAGTTACACATTTTAGAATTTTTATCCCAATATGATATTAGAGTGTTTAACTTTTTAAAAAACTATTTCTTAGTTATGCTCCATGGTGTCCTGCTTGTCAGAATCTTCAACCAGAATGGGAAAGTTTTGCCGAATGGGGAGAAGATCTTGAGGTTAATGTTGCAAAAGTAGATGTCACAGAGCAGCCAGGTACTGTAAGTCTTTGGTTAATTTTGTTTCGTTGCAGATTGGGATGATCTGTTGGTCTGTTTTCCACATTGCATGATCTTAACTCTACCTTTCACTAGTTTTTAAAAACAGAACTGTCTTCAGCTGGTTAGGCTGACTTACCCACCTCCCTGATGGGGGCTCAGTGTGAAGTGCCACAAAAAGTAGATTCCCTGGTTGGGTATGGCAGCTTACTTCTTTTCTGTATTGCTCTAAGGGACCTTGGAGACATCTCCCTCCCTCCACTCTTCCCTCACATAACGGCCTGTGATCGTTTTTCCTTTGCATCTCAGGCCCCAGACTAGTATGTAAGACGTCTGTGAGAAGCCCTAGAACATTGTGGCTCAGGTGGACTTTGGTTAACCCAGCATTTGCATCTGTACCAAGCTTCAGAATAAGGAGCATGTGGTTGAGGTTCTTTGTAGAGTCAAGGTCACATTCCCTGTGTGAGTCCTCTAAATCTCTGCAATTGGGTTTCAAATTTAATCCTTTAACTGTGATTTGAGAACATTGGCTGTTAATTACAAAGCCCTCGGGGTTGTGGCCTCCTGACTTGGCTTCCTGGAGAAGTGTCAGGCCCTGCCCTTACAGATGCTTCTTACCTGTTCTTGGTCACAGTAAACCTGGATTCTTGATTCTGCCCCATCCCAAATGGTAATAATCGCTAATATTTGGTGAGCACTTACTGTTACAGGTACTGCTCCAAGTGTTTTGCATTTATTATGTAGTCCTTATACAGCGTTGTGGGATAAATAGTATCCCCGTTTTACAGATCATAAAACTGAGTCATAGATTGGTTCTT
Organism: Neophocaena asiaeorientalis asiaeorientalis; assembly: GCF_003031525.2. Classification (NCBI taxonomy): domain Eukaryota; kingdom Metazoa; phylum Chordata; class Mammalia; order Artiodactyla; family Phocoenidae; genus Neophocaena; species Neophocaena asiaeorientalis. Next base: position 331,541 of record NW_020185330.1, read on the forward strand.
AGTTATTTTAGTGTTTAACACATGGTTGATAATGTTAGCTGATGCTGTTATTGCCCACCTTTTGGAAGATTCATAATATTTTCCATTTTTAACAATACCTTAGAAACTCTGTGTTTGCTTTTTGATTATCAAATGCAGTTTCATTTGATTTTAGACCTAAGACCGCAGTTATATTGTGCTGTCCCATGACTCAGCTAGTAATCTTATAGTAGTATAATTGACCAAATGTTTATACATATATATTCACAAATGTCTTCAATGTTCAGATTTTACATACTTTTAAATGGAGATAATGTATAGTAGGGTTTTTTTTCAGTTGCTTTAAGTACGTAATTGGAATTTCTTTCATTGTTTATATTACAGAGCTCAACTATTTTTAGGTATAATTTCATATTCTTTGCCTATTAGTATTCAAGTAATTCAGAGTCAGCTTTTAAGTGGTAAGTGATTGGCCCATATAAAACCTGCTGTGTGTTCTTTCTTGTATTTATTTCTAATCTTTCTTTATCATTTGTAGGACTAAGCGGACGATTTATCATAAGTGCTCTTCCTACTGTTTATCAGTAAGTATTTGAAGATTCTGTAGTTATGAAAGATGCATCATAGTGTAATCAGAATAGTAGACCTCTAGCCTAGATCATGTTTAAAGAGCATTATATTCAATAAGTTTACTAGAAGGCTTACTTTGCTTAGTGCTATTCTAGGTGCCTTTAGATAGATGAATGATGCATGAAACAATCTGTGATCCCAAAGATTTGTAATTGTTTTAGAAGATGATGTGCACGAGAAATGGTGTGATACCATTCAGCTAGTAAGTGATTATGAGCGCAGAGTTGTGGTAAGTACTGTAGGGAATTTGGTAAGGGAAAAAAATCGCTGCTTTGGACTGGTTCCTGGAGAATATGGGGTTTAAACTCAACTTTGGAGGTAGCATTTTCAAGAGTGCAGAGTAAGCATTCCATCCTGAGAACAGTCTCATAAGCAGTTATAATTAGGAGCATGGTATGTTCAAACATTAGCTATTAGAAAGTGCTGTTGCTCAGCCTTGGGGACAGTGGTAGGTGAAATGGTTGTTAAGTCAGAATAAACAAGATTATGTAGTGTTCAGTGTCAGGTTTTTTCATTTGTCTTTATCTTCTGAACTGGCCATAAGAAATCTTAAATCTCTTTATCTGCCCTGAACCTTAATGTTCATCTAGCTGGTGGGTTGAATGCCAGGAGGCACTTCTCTCCTTCACTTAAAAGTTACACAAACAAGAAGTTGGCAGTTCTGTGTGTATCTTGATTTTCCTTGTCTTTTTTTCATGTTTGTATCTGTTTCCCTGTACCTTTCTATTTGCCACGACTCCCTTTGTATATGTTTAAATGTCTCTTCTCTGTCTCTGTAAGTGCTTCTCTCCGTTTTTACTCAGTCCTTTTCTCCACATGCCCCTTAACTGGCTAGTCAGTCTCCCTCTTGTCTCAACACCCCCTGAAATTTTCTGGAATTTCCTGCCTTTTTCTTTTAGTAACGTTGTTTATCATGCCCATTCCCCTAATTTCTGCCTGCTGAAATCCTACCTATCCTTCAAAAACAGCTCAAATGTCATTTTCTCCGCAAAACTTTGGGTTTTTGAGTAGGGGCTTCCTTGTTGTCTTTGGCTCTGGGTGGATAAAGGATCCTCTAATCTTACTGTAGGTAGTGGGGAGCTATGGAAAGTTTTTGCGCTTAAGTGATAAAAATTGAAGTGTTGATTGAGTAGAGTTAGACTGGCAGTACTGTTTAAGGTAGTTTAGAAATGGTGAAGATGTGGGAACAAGGAGAGCACTTACGATCCTATGACAGAGCTCCATGCATTAGGAATGGGAAGGAGGAGGTGGGTGTCAGAAAGAATGCAAAGCCGAATAGTCACTGCATCAGATGCCTCCAGCGACTTAAAGCATGATGGCTGTGAAAGTTCTTTAACAATAGCTAATAAATAATAAACGTCAGACGCGATTCTAACTGCTTTTTCATGAAGTCATCTCTTTAATGTGTGTATTGTGGCTTAAAAGTAATTTTCTGAGATATATCTACGTACTGCATTTCTTTTTCTCCCCAGTTTTTTATTGAGACATAATTGACATATAATTACTTACTGTGTTTCATAGTTTTATTATTTGGAAGAGTAACAATAACAGTCTTAAGACTTACGATTGTTTAAAAGTGTAACCTCAATGTTTAATTAAATTTGGGGCTAAGATGTCAAGGGTCGGTAATTAGTGTAATTTGCTACTTCTGCATTGCTGATGATTTTGAAGATTAGGATTGATTGTAAAATGAGGTTATAGAAATAGCAAAACAAAGTTTATTTATTTGGTGCTGATTAATATTTACTTGTGATCTTCTTTAGTTGTAAAAATGGTGAATTTAGGCGTTATCAGGGCCCAAGGACTAAGAAGGACTTCATAAACTTTATAAGTGAAAAAGAGTGGAAGAGTATTGAACCTGTTTCATCATGGGTTGGTCCAGGTTCTGTTCTGTAAGTATGAGGGGTTTTCCTCTTATTTATTTCAGGATTAATTGGGACATATATTTCATGTAAATAAAGGATACTTACTTAGTTTTAATTCTAGGACTCTTAAGATATGTTCAGATTTACTATGTGTTATTTTCAGTTTGACTTTATCTTCTAAGTCCAGTGGATACTGTGATCCTTGTTAATGTAGAAGGAGGCAGTCTATAGAACTAAGCTGAAAGTCTTTTTAGGAATATTTTAGTTCTGTAAATATGGTCATTTGTATCATCAAAAACTAATAAATTCCCCTAAGAGTGTGAGCGATATAATAGGTAAAACTGTCATTTGAGGGGTTTTTTGTTTGTTTTTGTTTTTTAAAATATTTATTTATTTATTTGGCCGTGCCAGGTCTTAGTTGCGGCATGTGGCGTCTTTAGTTGAGGCATATGGGCTCTTAGTTGCGGCACACGGGATCTAGTTCCCTGACCAGGGATCAAATCCAGGCCCCCTGCATTGGGAGTGTGGAGTTTTAACCACTGGACTACCAGGGAAGTCCCTATCATTTGAGCTTAGCATTTGGATGAGAAGCCTCAACCATAGACCTACTCATGCTACCTTTAGATTTAAGTTCTTGATTTAATGTGATTGAATTATTCCACCTGTCTGATAGCTTTTTGTACGAATAGTATGGATGAACAATGAGCCTAATGACATGACTAACCACTGAGCTTTATATGTAGGTAGAGGGTACATTTCTCCATAGCAGCTTGCTATGGAGCAGTAGGATTGGGCATAACTGGCACATTTTCTGAATCTTTCTTGGGGAGCAAGGCCTCACGGGTCATTTGAGAGACCTCTGGGAATACTGAGTTTTGCTGAGGCCACCATGGACTCATCCTGGTGTGGCTAAGCTGTCTCTTCCTGTCCTCTTACCACACTTGCCTTTGGAGGATGGAGAGTGTAAGCGATAATGCTCTGGATCTGGGAGTGGGGGCATGATCATCCCTAAGCAGTATTTTGAAAAAGAAAGTTCATCTTTAGGACCTTTTCCTTACACCTCTGAATTGAACTGTCAGAATTCCCCCACTGAGCCACCATGCCCAACCCAAATAAGGCACCTGCTCTTTCTGATAGAATCTAATTAGCACAGACTACAGTGAGACAACACAGTGATTCATGTTTCAGTTCCTTGTTCCTATTCCTATTTTGTGTTTTAAAGAACAGAAGCAACATGGTTAATGTACCTGTCTGTGTTGGACTGAAAATGTAACTGATTTTTGTTTGAAATCTCATGTCATAAATGATTCTTCCCCTCTCTGGTCGAGGAAGTGGGGGTCGCTTGTAAGTCTCCGCTGACTCCTCCGGACAGCAGTCCATACCTTTTTTATTGGTAGACTGAGTAAGAGGTTCAGCTTGGCAGGTTCATCCACCCAGCGATCCGTGATTGGATTAGGCCATTCTGCATGCGGGACCTCTGGCTTGTGTGTGAATTAGTTTATGTGTTAGCGGCCCCACTTCTGCTAGAGAGAACCCACAAAGCTAAGTTTTGGAGCAGGCCTGTTTTCTAACTGCCCATCAAAGCTACTTGGGTTTAATTATGTGAAAATTGTTATTTTTACTTTTACCGTTTTACTTATATGGTAACAGCATTTATTTCTTGTGTAATTATTTTGTACATCATTAAACTATATCAAACTAATGCTGTTGTAAGTTTAATTTTAATACAAAAGGAGGGTAATTCTTAGGTGGGAAGGATCAACTCAGCAAGTGCTCCCAGTCTTCCTTCAGGCTCCCTTCTCTACTTCTTCTTTGGAAGATTTTAAGGGTGAATAAGAGTTGCCATTTGCTTACAGTGTGCCTAACTTCAAACCAGTTTGTTCCATAGAGCTTGCAACCTGTACTCAAAGTATATTGGACAGATCATCAGGTGAAAGGTTATAGTCAAAACAATAGGAGAAAAGGAAAAAAAAATGATCAAGTGTTGTGTTTATGAGGATATCACATAGTGGCAAAAATTCAGAAACTGTTAATTTCCGTTAACAAGCCTTCTTATTATGGGCTTGAAATCACTGATGTATCACTAATCTTGAGTAACATCAGCAATAAAATCTGTTGTGTTGGGGAAGTTATAGAGTAAAAAATAGAAGATATAGGTAACACACATGTATTCTACTTCAAAGCTGTGTATCTGATTCAGTTTTTCACTTGTCTCTTTATTTTAGGATGAGTAGTATGTCAGCACTCTTTCAGCTGTCTATGTGGATCAGGGTATGGGCTAAAATTTTATTTCTATTTTAAACATTTTGACACTGTCACTTTTTAAGAAATGACCATGTTTTTAGTTTATTTTTTTCTTTTGATTTTAGACTTACCATAACTATTTTATTGAAGACCTTGGATTACCGGTTTGGGGATCATATACAGTGTTTGCTTTAGCAACTCTGCTTTCGGGACTATTATTAGGACTTGTAAGCACTTCATTTTTGGAGTACTGGGAAGAAAAATATTTTAGAATTTCATAATTCAATATAGTTTCACTAGCTTTATATTGTACATTCATACTTCTTATGTTTATTTTTGCAGTGCATGATATTTGTGGCAGATTGCCTTTGTCCTTCAAAAAGGCGCAGACCACAGCCATACCCTTCCAGTAAGTATATTTTTAAATTTTTATTTTTATTCACTATAATCCCATTGATTTCTGTAATAAACACAATCACACATAAAACAGGTTGCCTTTCTAGCTTAGGTTTCTAAATATGGAGTGGTGGGGGAAGAGGGATGTATATTTCATGTAAGAATGACAGCCCATTGGATTTAGAAACATAGGTTTTTTTTTGGTTTTTATAGTGTGGAGAATTTTAACACTGCATATAACTTATAGATATTTGATAACCATTGACCTGATGTCAATTTGTTTGAAAATTCCATGATATTCATGGATCCATTTGAATATACTTGGGTCAAAAAAAGTTGAATATATTCCACTCTTGAAGTCTTTTCATTGGTATAGTGACCGCATTTGAAGCTTTTTCTTTGTATGCTGGTCAAGTCTAAGTTTTTCTGTTAGGTTATTGGGAGAAGCAAATCCTGTAGCTGCTTGAGGATTCTCATTGCCATTGTATTTTACTACACGATGGGTTTATAAAATTAGAATATTCACTGCTGTTTATCTTAATAGGATTACCTACCAATCATTTATTTTTAATCTTGAAAATCATACTGTTATGAAGGCCCTCTTATTTGCTGTTTGAGCTTTCACTTTCTGTTGTCCCATTTGCTTTTCAGCAGCTCTTTAAGTAGACTGCATAAGTGATACTCTTCCCATTTTGTGGTTGAGGAAACTAAAGCTGAGAGAGATGAACTGTGTTTCCAAGTTCACACAGAAATGACAGAGCTGAGAGTAGAACCTAAACCAGACTTTTGGCCTGACATTTCTGTTGTATTTCGTGACTTAGGACTTAAACTGAGGTCAAAACTCCTGAAATGAAATCAGTGGAGATTGCATTTACAGTATTCCTTGTCTGTCGAACAACTGATAAGGTTTTTTAAAAAATTTCTTAGATAGTTGCATTGATGCTAAGAAGAACACAGGTAGGGGAGGGCATAATTTTATCCACCAAGGGTCACTGACCTGTAGGAAAAAATATAATAAGCACAGATTACTTAAAAGACAATTAAGTCAGTGAATGTACATTTTATATTTATTTTGCTTCAAAAACCTTAAACCTAATAACAGATTTGTCTCAAGTAATCTGTGACACAACTGATACTAATCCATACTTTAATGTGATATTACCCCTTCTACAGCAGGCTACAGGATTTTTTTGAGTTGTTTTCCATTATGTGTGTTTGGCTTAGATTTTGAGTTGCTAGGAAAAGATCCAACTGAGTCTAACTTTAAGCAAAATCAGAATTTATTGGTTCACATAGTCAGGAAGCCTGAGGGCAGAGTTGATTGGATCCTGGGGCTCAAATGTTTTTATGTTTCTGAATTGCTCAGTTCTCTGTAACTTTGCTTGCTCCATTTTGGGGTCTTTTTAGTCCTGAGAATAGAATGACTATAGAAAGCTATAGCTCATAATCCCAGAGTAAGAAGGAAATATACTTCTCCCTGTACTCACCTATCTTTTGGAAAAATTCTGGTGTATTCCACATGTATAGAGGGCTCACTTTTTGGAACAGTCACTGTAAACCAGGGTTTCTCAACCTTGACACTATTGGTCTTTTGGGCTGGATAATTCTTAATCGTGATGAACTGTCTTTTGTACATTATTGAATGTTCAGCAGCATCCCCCTGGTTGCCAGTAGCACCACCCCTCTCTGTTGTAGCAACCAAAAATATCTTCAGACATAGCCAAGTGTTCCCTAGGAGGCAGAATCACCCCTGGTGGAGAACCACTGCTCTAAACTGTCGTTTGTGTCCACCACAGCCACCTGGGATGTAGCATAGCGAAGGGGTAACCCAACAGGAAAAGGGATGCTAGACAGACCAAACAACAGATTGTCCTCTTTACGGTAATTCCTTCCCGTAATTTCTTCTACCTTGCATCCCCGTGTTCTTCCCACTCCATTCCAGGTTGCCTAGGATTAGGGACGGTCTCGGATCACTGAACAGAGAAAAGCTCATTGGCCAAATTCTGTGTTCTGGATCTCAGTAACATGGTGTCTTCTAAGTTTAAGTTAACTAGCAACAGTCCCTATTAACAAAGGGGGAGGGTATATGTGTGTGTGTGTATATTAAAAAATTAATTGAGCTGTATACTTAAGATATGTATCTTATGTTGTTTATAATTACACCTTAATAAAATTACATATGTGGAGAAGTGGAAGCATCTTTATGAAATCACTTGAAAAAAACATGGCTAGGAAAATAGCCTTCAACTTAAGTGTCTGATTCCTATTCTTCTGGGAGCTGAAACAAGGGTGGTATTGAAGTTTGTCTTAGTATACTTCTTAGCTAGAAGATTTAATAGCAACTTAATATAAGATAGTTATATTTAATGCAGTCTGTTTTCTTACAACAATATGCACAGCATTAATTCTGGTTCATTAATTTCAGTTCAGTTTATGAATAGGTGGATAATAAGAATGAATTTGGTAAGTAAAGTGGATCTTCCAAACCAGGTATTTTCATAGTATCACTTGTTCTTGAAGATAGCTTTTTCCTTTTGGAAATCCAAACATGATTGATAAATAAATGCCAAAGCAATTTATGGGCATATGAATTGTGTCTTGATTGTACTTCTTAACACAACTCTAATACATCAACAAAAGAACATTTCTGGTTTTTATCTTTAAGAAAAATTATTACTAGAATCTTCTCAACCTCTGAAAAAAGTGGAGGAAGAACAAGAGGCTGATGAAGAAGATGTTTCAGAAGAGGAACCTGAAAGCAAAGAAGGAATAAACACAGACTTTGCACAAAATGCCATAAGACAACGTTCTGTGGCTCCTTCATTGGCCACAGATAAATCTAGTTAATTTGTACAAGTATATTCATATGATTTTGACAAAAACAGAAGATTGATTATTTCTTTTGGTTTGAAGTGAACTGTGACTTGCTTGTACATTGCAGGGTTCAGTCTAGATTGTCATTAGGTTGAACAGTCTACCTTCAGAAAATAAAAGTAGCATTATTTGAAAAATCAGGATTTGAGAACAGTATGTGGTTCAAACAGTTGTTTAATTTTTGAAAAATCTGGTGCCAAGCAATAAGATTTCTGTATGTTTGTTTCATAATAACCTTTTCAAGTCTGAGTTGAAAAATTACATTTCCCAAGTATTGCATTATTGAGGTATTTAAGGAGATTACTTTCGAGAAAAAGATTTCTCATTTGATATAATTTTTCTCAGTTTCACTGTGTGAAAAAAAGAACATATTTCCCATAAATGGGAACTTTGCCCATTGTCTCAAGAGATGTGTATATGTGAGGTCCTTTTAGAGGTAAATTCCAAAATTTAGTCATAGCTTTAGAGTATGCAACTAATAAAAAGCTACCTTACTTTAGTTACAGTTTTCTACATATGATAATACAGGATATGTTTAGGAAGATTTTATAAGCCCATGGTGTTGTCTTGATTCCTATAAAAGGTTGGTTGCCTTTTTGTTCTCCTCTGTTCAGTGTATGATTTGTATTTTTCTTACCATGAGTTACATTTTTCATTTTCCAAATTGGATAATTTCCTGGAAATGTTTTTCATGTTTTAATAAATTGTTTCAAACTGAAGTTTACTGAGGAATCCTTAAAAGTGAAGAGACATCTACTGATAATTTAAAATCTTGGCTACTTGTTTCAGATTTTACATCATTCTTGTTGAACCTCTACTTGAACTTTTTTTGGATGTGAGGGTGAACATTCCTGATTTTTATTTGATTTCGTGGAAAAGCCTTGGTATTTTACATTTTGAAAATTCGCAGAAGCTTAATTTGATATAAAGTTAGCATTCTACTCAGGAAAAAGCATCTTGTAGTGTATGTTTTCAATGTATATTTGTCCTCATACAGAAAGTTCTTAATTGATTTTACAAAGTCAATGTATGCCTGATGTCTTAAACTCATAAAAGGCTTATGTTTTTGAAAAGACAGACTCCGTATTCTACTGTACTTTCTGTTGTGTGGTATTTCACAGGTGGGTATCAGCAAGGTGGGACATTTAATATATTTTTACTCCTTGAAGAGTTTAAGAGTTTTCACCTTACAGCAAAAGAGGGGGTGGGCGGACGTGTGTGGCAGCAGTAGAAAACTGTGTTAGCTACAAGAAGGGGAAAAAGCATAAATATTTAGAATGGATCACCTCTCCATTATGGTAATAGACAATTTCTGTAATGTCCCCTTTCATCTAGGTTCTGCTGCTGTGTGAATCCTTTAGACTTACAATATCATAATGTACAACAGTTTTCTTTAAAGGCCTCGCCTTTAGAATATTAAATATTCTACCATTGAAGAGTTTGGATGTGTGATTTTGTGATGCTTTAGAAAAATAATCTAAGCACAAAATAAACTTTTCTAAGCACTTCACTGAAGCTGAAGGCAAGTGTGATTTCTAGTTGCATATTTAACGATGCTTAATTAATTTGCATTTTACAGTGTTCAAGTGAATATTTGTGTCACTGTGTATATACTTGATATGTGTAATCAAAAGGCTAGAGTCATACACATCTGTTTCTGTCACTTGAGATGATAGAGAAATGCTGTTCGTTAATTAAGCATTCTATTTTTCTAGTCTTGTAGTATACATGACAATATAGTTTTAAGTTTTTAAGTGATTAAAAACAATATATACAGAAGATTACAAGTAGGCTGAACATGTAGAGACTTGATATTTCAGAAAAGAGATGATCTTGTGTGTCTTCAGGATTGTCACTGTAGACATCTGAATAAGCAATTTTCTGTCACACCAGAGGCTTACAGAAACTATATTGGGATCATTTTACCTTTAACAGACCCCTTTTGTTTCTGCATTGGTTTAAAGGGGCTCCACATGGCAGCTTAGCAACAGATCGTCTAGGAGGGAATAAGGTGCAATATCAGCATCCTGGAGAACGCTGCTCCCCACGATGCCTCAGTCATTCAGCTCCAGCACTAAAGTATTGAAATCTGATCACTCCACTAGAAAATGCAGTATTCTACCACGTATTGCCTAAATTCTTAAATGAGCAAGACTGACAGTAGTTTTAATGAAGGTTCCATGGGGAACATTTTTCATTCATTGAGTATTGAAGCTGTGCTCTTTTCCTGTAATAATTCATTTAGTCTGACTACAGTATGTGATATCTGAGCATTACATGTGAACAGGCTCAGAGAGCTAGGGCAGAAATAGGTACAATTAGAAACCACAAGATTTCAAATCATGCTTTTTTTTTTCAGCACGAGTACTGCAGATTTAGCAATTTATATATGAAATTACAATATAAATTTTAAAATTTCACTCTTATCAGGTATTGCAACAAATATATTCAGAAATACCAGAATTCAGTACTTGCAGTCTTGTGTTTTGGGTACCGCATAAAGAATCGAGGTTATTACCATAAATGATGCTTTTGAAAGCAGTTTTCTCTCTAGTCAGTTGTATTCTTATTGAGCCCGATGCATAAAAAGGCATAGTACTGGACTTGTGATTAGATAAACATTTTTGAATGAACATTTAAACTCATTTTAAAGTTACCTAGGATATTCTGATTCATTGCATAATTTAAGTTAGAATTCTTTTGATAATTTTTTTTCCCAAGCTTTACTGACGTATGATTGACAAATTACTTTTGATGTGGGTGTTTTATTAATCATAATTGTTTTAGGTTGGAATTTAAATGAGTGGTCATACTGAGTATAATTGTGTAATTCTAAAAGTAAATTTTAAATTGAATATCCTACTTGCAGATTTAGATATGTTGGTATTTCATATCCAGCAACTTTTGCACCTGTTTTAGAGCCATTGAAATTAGAAAAACATAAGTTTAAATTGGAACTTTGATACTCTATAAGTAGTAAGATTCAGTTACATACTTGAACTAAACATCTAAAATGTTCCTTCTCCTTTAATGATTTTTTAATTTTGATTCATTCATTACAAATGGTGATAATATCAGTACTGTATTGTGGCCATTAATGAAATCAGCTGTCCTTCCTTTTTACCCATTTGGCTATGTGTGACACTACTTATAAGCCTGTTTTCATTGTAGTATCACAACTCAGACTGGTTGTATCCTGAAAATGAAAATATAAGAAGTCAGTTGAGCAAATAGAGGTTTGATTTATCTGAAACTTATTTTAAATCTAAGCATAATTGAGAGAGTCATGTTTTAAATTCCTTGAAAATGTCTTGATACTTCACTTGGAAGAATAACAAGTAATTAAGTGTTTTTTTAAACTTCCTAAGCTTCAGTGCTTTACTAAAGCATGTAGTAGAAAGAAGGTTGCTAGTGGGTTAGAATGTATCAACTCAAGTAAGTACTTAGGAAGTTTCAACATATTGCTACCAAGGCATTCCTAAGAAACCTTCTCTAAACTTTAGTCTTTCTGTTTCCACAGAATCAAGTGTATACTTGGTTGGAAATTGTAAATGCTCTTAACCCTATCTTTCCAGCCCCAACCCAACTAGTGTTCCTGAAACTACTTTAACAAATGAACTGTTGTTCTCTGAGCCTGCCTCGTTCCATCTGTTGCTTCAAGAGTCCGCTCAAATCCTGTGAGTCCTTTCTGGCCCACAGTCATTTATTTCAGAAAGAAACTATTTTGTGGGTTTTTACCATTCTTTGGCAGTTAAATCATATACTATCTTGTAATATTTCTTCTCTTGCATTTATTATACCAATTAACGGACATGGAGCAACCACAATACATCTCTAGGCCTCGGTTTGTGAGTAAAGTGATTTCTGAGGTTCTCCACCTTCAACAAGATAAACATTGCTCTCATCTGTTGTCTCGAAAAGCTGACTGTCAACTCTTTGGGGCCTGGAACTTATTGTTAGTTTGATATGAAGTGTAGTGTTGGGGGGAGACTTCTGGGCAGAGGTCAAGGGACCTGGCTTCAAATCTTGTCTCCACCCCTGACCAGGAATGCAACTGCCGCCTCTCTGAATACTGATTTTCATATTTATGAAATGAGGGAAAGTTGAGTAGTCTAGTGTTCAGATAAATGACTTTGGGGAAATCCTTGAACATTAAAGTTATTTGTAACTTTAGCTTCCTGGGCAAGTTTCCTAGAATATTAATGCCTTGTGAAGGAAGACAGTGAAACAGTAAAGCTATTAATGTTGACAGTAAGCTGTGTGAGTGTCACTAGGAACTCACTTGGGGCCTCAATCTACTGAGATGGGGGAGCAGGAAAAGAAAAACTCTTCTGCCTTTACTCTCATGGCAAGCACTGGTGTCATCCTTCACACCAGAACCCAGATTTTAAGTTCTGCATTTCTTTGCAGCCCTGTGCTTCAGGGGAAGCTTGACTCCATCCTCGCTTACTAGGGGCAAGTTTAAATCCTATTTTATGTGGGTTTTGTGTTTAGTATGCAAAACCTTACATGTCATTTTGACAGTAACTTGAGTCTTCTCCTGAGAACGGGAGCAATGTAAATTTGAAGGTGGTAAGGAAGAATTATTTTGCCATTTTGTCCCCTTTGAGGAGTAAGTAAAGGCTGAGGTATGTTTATGTCTTCTGAAATATGTGGGGGTTTTTTTTTTAGTTTATTTTTTGTTTATTGTCAAGATTAAATGAGATAATGTATGTGAAAATGCCAGTTATAACTTAGCATGTGCAAACAGCTCAATATGGAATGTTTCTTTTTCTAATGTTTATGAAAGGGGATTTCAGTTGAATAGCCCTACTGCTTAATAGACTATGTAACTTGCATTGTAATTTGAGCTATTTTTGAAGGTTTTTTTTGCAGACCTGCAAAGAGTATGATTACTTTTTTTTTTTTAAATTAAGAGAAAAAACAAAAACAAAAAAACAAAAACGGCCGTATAGAACCCTAGGACAAATGGTGGAAGCTAAGCTATACAGACAAAATCTCACACAGAAGCATACACACACACTCACAAAAAGAGGAAAAGGGGAAAAAATCATAAATCTTGCTCTCAAAGTCCACCTCCTCAATTTGGGATGATTCGTTGTCTATTCATGTATTCCACAGATGCAGGGTACATCAAGTTGATTGTGGAGCTTTAATCCGCTGCTTCTGAGGCTGCTGGGAGAGATTTCCCTTTCTCTTCTTTGTTGTCACAGCTCCCAGGGGCTCAGGTTTGGAATTGGCCTCGCCTCTGCGTTTAGGTCGCTGGAGGGCGTCTGCTCTTCGTTCAGACAGGATGGGGTTAAAGGAGCCGCTGATTCGCGGGCTCTGGCTCACTCAGGGAGGGGGGGCGGGAAGGGAGGGGCTTGGAGTGCGGGGCGGGCCTGCGGCAGCCGAGGCCAGCATGACGTTACACCAGCCTGAGGCGCGCCGTGCGTTCTCCCGGGCGAGTTGTCCCTGGATCCCGGGACCCTGGCAGTGGCGGGCAGCACAGGCTCCCCGGAAGGGGGGTGTGAATAGTGACCTGTGGTCGCACACAGGCTTCTTGGTGACGGCAGCAGCAGCCTTAGCGTCTCAGGCCCGTCTCTGGGGTCCGCGCTTTTATCCGCGCCTCGCGCCCATCTGTGGAGCGCCTTTAAGCAGCGCTCTTAATCCCCTCTCCTCGCGCACCAGGAAACAAAGAGGTAAGAAAAAGTCTGTTGCCTCTTCGGCAGGTCCAGACTTTTCCCCGGACTCCCTCCTGGCTAGCCGTGGCGCACTAACCCCCTGCAGGCTGTGCTCAGGCCGACAACCCCAGTCCTCTCCCAGCACTCCGACCGAAGCCCGAGCCTCAACTCCCAGCCCCGCCCGCCCTGGCGGGTGAGCAGACAAGCCTCTCAGGCTGGTGAGTGCCGGTCGGCCCTGATCTTCTGTGGGGGAATCTCTCCGCTTTGCCCTCCGCACCCCTGTTGCTGTGCTCTCCTCCGCGGCTCCGAATCTTTCCCCCTCCGCCACCCGCAGTCTCCGCCCGCGAAGGTGCTTCCTTTCCTCCTTCACAGCTTCCTCCCACTGGTGCAGGTCCCGTCCCTATTCTTTTGTCTCTGATTTTTCGTTTTTCTTTTGCCCTACCCAGGTACGTGGGGGTGGTTTCTTGCCTTTGGGGAGGTCTGAAGTCTTCTGCCAGCGTTCAGTAGGTGTTCTGTAGGAGTCGTTCCACGTGTAGATGTATTTCTGGTGTATCTGTGGGGAGGAAGGTGATCTCTGCGTCTTACTCTTCCGCCATCTTCCCGGAAGCCCTGATTACTTTTTTTGATATGATTTTTTTTCTTTTTTTTTTTTTGCGGTACGCGGGCCTTTCACAATTGTGGCCTCTCCCATTGCGGAGCACAGGCTCTGGACGCGCAGGCTCAGCGGCCATGGCTCACATGCCCAGCCGCTCCGCGGCATGTAGGGTCCTCCTGGACCAGGGCACGAACCCGCGTCCCCTGCATCGGCAGGCGGACTCTAAACCACTGCGCCACCAGGGAAGCCCTTGATATGATATTTGAGCTCCTTGTCAATGGATGCTTTGACACATCATTGCTGGAGAAGCCAAACGACTCGGTAACTTGCAATTAGATACAGAATGTAAAAATTCTTTTGTTATGTTCGGTGTTTATGTATGCGTTCAGATTGTGCAATGGCCGCAACCTTTAATCTGAGGATACACAAATTGTACAAAACGATGTTACTTATTCTCCCCCTTGCATATGAGCTTACAGAGAAATTATAGTACAGAAGGACAGGACAATGTGGTGGGATGGTTTTTTCATTAAATTAAAGGACCATCTTTTATTCTGATATATTCTTCTACTTCTTAATGTTTTAAAAATTAAAAATGCTAAATTAAAAAAACCCCAAAGTTTACAGTTGACAATCTCTTGCGAGTGTCCTAAATTTGGAGAATTTTACTGAGACACAAAATTTTGAACTCTGAGAACAACTCATCTAGTCTGAGATGAGTAAACTGAAGTTTCTTCACTAGACAGCTCATAAAAGGCAGTAGAAAGTGAGGATTCAGGTGGCCTTACATTAACTCATTTCTTTCTACTTCACAAAGTTTTCTCTGAGTGGGGTTAGTGGAAGCCATGCCATGTTATACCACTGCAAACTTAAATGCACTGTTTGTGTTGTTAAATGGAACCCAAGTCTTTTATCAAAAAGGGCTGTTGGCTTATAGATCTATCAGGTGACTATTACTGTACCATTTAGGCCTGTAGTCTCATTTCTCTATGTGTCTGTGTTGGAAAGACAGAATCAGCAAGGTGAATATCTTTCAAATTTAGTTGCATTAATAACATTTCTGCCTCTTCAAACAGGGAGATGAGATTGAATCTGATGCTCGGTACTAAGGAACAGAAAGACCAGTTAGGTACACTGAGGTTCTGTAGCCTTTTTTTTTTTTTTTTTTTTTTACGTGAAGCATCATTATAAAACTTATAGTAAGAAGAGAAGTGCCCAAGTTAAGTTCATGTGGATCACATTCATGTCTTAGCACTATGACAGCTTACTGTTTGCTGAATGTATTCATTCTGCAATGTTTACCACTGACCTTGAGGCAGACCACCAAAGAAAGCTCCAATGGTGCCAGTTATCAGACTTTGTGCAATACAAATTTTATTACAATATTTTCTATACTCTGTCTCATGATCCCCATTGATTTACATTATCTCTAATGTGAGGTATTGTTAAAAACACTTTACTTGTGTGTATTGCTTTAGAGTTTACCAAGGGCTTTCACAAGCTTTATTTCATTTGGCTCTCATAGAAACCTTGATTTGGGGGTAGGTATTATTATTATTATTTTTACAGATAAGAAAATTGAAACTCTGAGAGGCCAAGAGACCCGCTTGAGATTACACAACTAGTAAGTGCTGCAATTAAGACTTGAACCTAGGATTGCTGAGTTTAGTATAGAGTTAAATGTTTCTCAGATTATCTTCTGTAGAACATTAGTCCCACAAGATGTTTCATGAAGAAGATCTTCATGGTGAAGTGAGTTTGGGAAAGCCTGTGTATGTTGTTCCTTCTGGATGCTCATAATACATCAGTCCCTGTACCAACAAGACCTTTGTTCAACCTGATATTTCCCAGATTTATCTGAATATAGAAGCCCTTTTAAAACTAACACACTCTAAACACCCCAAGGCATTAGTATTCCTTAAAATACACTTTTGGGGGAATATTAGTGTAGTAACTTTTCCTATACCGTACTACCCTAATCTTGTATGGAACTTTTTGTATGGTACCTTATAATTTAAGCTTTCTGCTCTTGTCGAATGCTAGCTTCCTGAAAATACACCAAAATCATCCTATTGATAAACTAAAGCTGAGTTTATTGCTTATTTTATATGGTAAGGACAGTCACTACATTGACAGTCTTAGTAGTGTCTTGGACAGAGGCAGGTTATTGAGTTCTTTTGGGATCTGGTTTAAGATGATTGTTTGATTTGAGGGCTTGTTTATGATGGGACATATTAAGGACTAGGGTTTTAAAGCAAATTTTGAAAAGTAAACAGTGATTCAATGCCATCTGTTATTCTGAGAAGGGAGTATAAACTTGGCTGAGGGTCAATTGAATAGTCTAGCGTTCAGATAAATGACATTGAAGAAGTTCTTGAACAATGAAGCTATTTGCAACTTCAGCTTCCTGGGCAAGTTTCCTAGAATATAAATGCCATGTGAATGAAGACAGTCGAATAATAAAGTTGTTAATAGTAAGCTGTGTGGGTGCAGATGGGTTCAGTTATCAGTATGGCCCCCTTATTGCCATTCTTTGGCCTAAGCTGAAGGATTCACAACTGGGGATGTGGTCTCACGATCTTGACTGCAGAGCTTCACTGCTCTTTGTAGCATCATTATCATGTATCCGGTTTCCTAGATGGTTGTTTCAACATCCATAAGTGTTAGATTTTTCTGTTCTTTTACTGGATCATTTTTTTAATCATGTGGTGGGATGACAGTTGCATGGTGGCTATAAAACTTGTAGTCACCCATCTGAGCCCCTGTATAACAAATAGCAAGGGAAGGGTTATGACCAGAGTTTATAGAGTTCTAATGCATGAGCCAAGAGTGCCCAAATTAAACTGGATGAACAGATTTCATTTCCAGTGTAATGAGCCTGCAGTACCAAATATGGGATTATTAGCCAAATTATCCAATTTTGTAATTCCTTTGTTAGTTTACCAGATCTCTTTAGTAGTAATAAAGATGTCATAGAAGTTTGGAAGGATATAAGCTCACCATTTCCCCCTACCTGCCTAAAACAGCACGTGATCCCCCTCAAGACACCAATACTATATCTAATGGGCTCTTATTCCATTTAATTTCCTGAACCTCTTGGATGAGGAGTTCCTTGGTGAAACTTTATAGCCTTGGTGGCTTTGTCTAGCTCCCCTTTGTCTGCATTTCTCTGAATCATAGCGTGTCAGACTATCCTGAGGGCAGGTATCCCTCTATCAAGGTAACTACCCCCTGTCCATTTTGCAGGTAGTAGATGGTGGGCTTTTGTGTTTAAGATATAAGGGACTTCCCTGGCAGTCCAGTGGTGAAGAGTCCGTGCTTCCACTGCCGGGGGCACAGGTTCGATCCCTGGTCAGGGAACTAAGATCCTGCATGCCGCGAGGGGCAGTCAAAAAAAAAAAAAAAAAAGATGTAATTGTGTTACATATTCAATTTTGTGTTACAAATCTGGTCATTGGTGCCACTCAGTCATCTATTTTTGGTCAAAATACCCCTATGGGTTGTCAAATAGTTTTTTATGATTTGGGGGCCAGGTGATGAAGTGTCAAGACCATTAATTAGGCAGATCTAAAGTGAAAGAAATAGTGTGTTTTACCTCTAAAACTGGATAAAGTGAGACAGCTTCCAAATATGCACCATCTATTCCCTAGTTCTCTCCCAAGCTCTGTATCTGTGAAAGCTAGCTCCCACAGAAGGTCCCAAGTATTAGTTTTGGTGGAAAGAAGAGTATTTGTTTTTCACCTAGATGATCATCATCTAGATCTATGATGACAGGGGATTTTAGATTTCTGGCTATACTTGTGTTTGCCATCCAAAAAGTCACCTAATAAAACAGTTGTCAGTTACCCAGAAAATCATCTGATATCATTATAAGGAAGTAGAACCAAGGAAAGCTGGATGCTCCTCCCAAAGGAAAATGTGTACAATTCCAGCAGTTAGTTCGATTGCATGCTTTAACCAGTTCATGAGTAAATTGTCTGTCCCTGAAGACTAAATCTTTGGTTTTAGGTTGTGCAAGGTTTAGGAGGATTTTGAGGAAAGGCTGCTCATACCTGTTGATGACAAGGCTGGGTGTATTGCATGAGTCCCTTGCAATATTTAGTCATGTCTACTTGCTAGTAGTGTGTGGAGTCTAGGATCCGATGAAATATTCCTAGATGTCTGGACAGGCCTGTTACTTAATCATAAGCCAAGAGCTGATGAAGCCCAGAGGAGTCATTAAAGCCAACGAGAAGATCTTAGACCATAGAACTTTGAGAGACTGAGAGCTTTGCTAAACTGAGTTTCAGAATTCCATTTGCTCTTTCTACTTTTCCTAGAGATTGGAGGCAATATGGATACAGGCATACCCCATTTTATGGTGCTTTGTTTTATTGCTCTTTGCAAATACTATATTTTTTACAAATTGAAGATTTGTGGCAGCCCTGTGTCGAGCAGGTAAATCGGCACCATTTTTCCAACAACATTTGCTCACTTTGTGTCTGAGTCACATTTTGGTAATTCTTGCAATGTTTCAAAGTTTTTCATTATTATATTTGTTATGGTGATCAGTGATCTTTGATATTACCATTGTAATTATTTTGGGGTGCCACAAACTGTGCCCCGATAAGATTGCAACCTCAATTGATAAATTGTGTGTGTTCTGACTGCTCCACTGACCAGCTGTTCACCCCCATCTCCTTCTCCTTGGGCCTCCCTATCTCCTTAGAAACAGCAATATTGAAATTAGGCCAATTAATAACCCTGCAATGACTTCTAAGTGTTTCAGTGAGAGAAAGAGTTGCATGTCTCTCACTTCAAATCAGAAGCTAGAAATGAGTAAGCTTAGTGAGGAAGACATGTCAAAAGCCGAGACAGGCTGAAAGCTAAGCCTCTTGTGTCAGTTAGCCAAGTTGTGAAGGAAAAGGAAAAGTTCTTAAAGGAAATTAAAAGTGCTACATGAATGTTAAGAAAGCAAAACAGCCTTATTTGCTGATATGGAGAAAGTTTGAGTGGTCTGGATTGAAAATCAAAACAGCCACAACATTCCCTTAAGCCAAAGCCTAATCCAGAGCAAGGCCCTAACTCTATTCCATTCTGTGAAGGCTGAAATAGATGAGAAAGCCACAGAAGAAAGTTTGAAGCTGACAGAGGTTGGTCCATAAGATTTAAGGAAAGAAGCCGTCTCCATAACATAAAAGTTCAAGGAGAAGCAGCAAGTGCTAATGTAGAAGCTGCAGCAAGTTTATCCAGAAGATCTAGCTAAGACCATTAATACAGATGGCTACACTAAACAACAGATTTTCAATGTAGACTAAACAGGCTTATATTAGAAGATGCCATCTAGGATTTTCATAGCTAGAGAGGAAAAGTCATGCCTGGTTTCAAAGCTTCAAAGGACAGGCTGATTCTTGTTAGGGGCTAATGCAACTGCGGACTTTAGGTTGAAGCCAGTGCTCATTTGCCATTCCAAAAACCCGAGGCCCCTTAAGAATTATGCTAAGTTGACTCTGCTTGTACTCTGTAAGTGCAACAACAAAGCCTGGATGACAGCACATCTGTTTACAACATGGCTTACTGAATATTTTAAGCCTACTGTTGAGAACGACTATTAGGAAAAAAATTCCTTTCAAAATATCACTGCTTATTGACAATGCATCTGGTCACCCAGGAGCTCTGATGGAATTATACAATGAGATTTATGTTGTTTTCATGCCTGGTAACATCCATTCTGTAGCCCATGGATCAAAGAGTCATTTCGACTTTCAAGTCTCACTATTTAAGAAATACATTTCTTAAGGCTAAAGCTACCATGGATAGTAATTTCTCTCATGGATCTGGACAAAGTCAATTGAAAATCTTCTGGAAAGAATTCATCATTCTAGATGCCATTTAAGTGCATATGTGATTCACAGGAAGAGGTCAAAATATCAACCCTCATGGATGAATTTGAGGGGTTCAAGACTTCAGTGGAGGAAGTAACTGCAGATGTGGTGGAAATTGCAAGAGGACTAGAATTAGAAGTGGAGCCTGAAGGTGTGACTGAATTGCTGCAATCTCATGATAAAACTTGAATGGATAAGGAGTTGCTTATGGTTGAGCAAAGAAAGTGGTTCCCTGAGAGGAAGTTACTTCTCTTGAAGATGCTGTGAAGATTGTTGAAATGACAACAAAGGATTTAGAATATTACATGAACTTATTGATAAAGCAGTGGCAGGGTTTGAGAGGATTAACTCCAATTTTGAAAAAAGTTCTGTGGGTAAAATGGTTATATCAACAGCTTTACATGCTCTAGAGAACTCATTCATGAAAGGAAGAGTCAGTCGATGTGGCAAACTTCATCTCTGTCTTATTTTAAGAAAAAGCACAGCCACCCCAGTCTTCAGTAACCACCACCCTGATCAGTCAGCAGCCGTCTACATGGAGGCCAGACCCTTCACCACCAGAAAGATTATGATTCACTGAAGGCTCAGATGATGGTTAGCATTTTTTAGCAATAAAATATATTTTTAAAAATAAATCTGTTTATTTATTTATTGGCTGCGTTGGGTCTTCGTCGCTGCGCGCGGACTTTCCTTAGTTGCAGAGAGCAGGGGCTACTCTTCATTGCGGTGCGCAGGCTTGTCATTGTGGTGGCTTCTCTTGTGGAGTGTGGGCTCTAGAGCACAGGCTCAGTAGTTGTGGCACACGGGCTTAGTTGCTCTGCAGCACGTGGGATCTTCCCAGACCAGGGCTCGAACCATGTCCCCTGCATTGGCAGGTGGACTCTTAACCACTGCACCACTAGGGAAGTCCCCAATATTTTAAAATTAAGGAATGTCCACGGTTTTTCTTTAGATATAATACTATTGCATATTTACTAGACTAAAATATAATGTAAATATAACTTTTGTATGCACTGGGAAACTGAAAATTTTGTGTGACTCGCTTTATTGCAATATTCGTTATTGCAGTGGTCTGGAACTGAACCTGATGTATCTCCAAGGTTTGCCTATACAGACTTTCTGATTAAGTGGTAGGGCTTTACCTACCACTTATTAAAGCTCTTTAATAACAGTTCCAGAAAAATTGCTGCCCCTGACACTAGAGAGCTAGATTTGAATTCCCCAGGTTGGGGCATGAAATATGGTAGTTTCTCTCCTACTGTAGAGCCAGAGCTTTCTGGCAAGGAAAGACCAGTCTATCCTGAGAATAAGCAGATAATGACCAGGGCATATTTAAAACCCATAGCAGTGTGTACTTGTATGAAATCCATTTGGACATGTTCAAAGAGGACCTGAATGGGGAGCTTTTGTCCATGTTCAACTTTACAGCTTCTCCAGGGTAATGCTGGTGACATGAAACATGCACCAGCAAATTTAGCAAACTTTCCCTGCTGTGATGAGTAATTTTGTGTCAACCTGACTGAGCTAAGGGTTGCCCAGATCCTGGTAAACATTATTTTTGGGTGCATCTGTGAGGGTATTTCTGGAAGAGATTAGCATTTGAATCAGTAGACTGAATAAAGAAGATCCACCCTTACCAATGTGGATGGACAACATCAAATAAGTTGAGGGCCCACATAGAACAGAAAGGCTGAGAAAGGGTAGATTCACTCTCCTCTTAACCTTGGACACCAGAGCTTCTGGTTTTTGGGGCTTTGGACTCGGACTGAATTTTATCACTGGCTTTCCTGTTTGGCCAGCCTGCAGACAGCAGATTGCCGGCCTCTGTGGCCTTCATAACTATGTGAGCCAATTTCTGTAATAAATCTCTTCATATATATATGTGTGTGTATACACACACACACACACACACACACACACACACATATATTCTTTCTTTATGTGTATGCTTGATGTTGTCACAGAGGTCCCTTAAACTGTATTCTTTTTTTTTTTTTGTGGTACGCGGGCCTCTCACTGTTGTGGCCTCTCCCGTTGCGGAGCACAGGCTCTGGACGCGCAGGCTCAGCAGCCATGGCTCACGGGCCCAGCTGCTCCGTGGCATGTGGGATCTTCCCGGACCGGGGCACGAACCCGTGTCCCCTGCATCGGCAGGTGGGCTCTCAACCACTGCGCCACCAGGGAAGCCCACCTGTACTCATTTTTAAAATTTGGTTTTCTTTTTGCTATTCTGACTAGGTGATTTCCATTATTCTCTCTTCCAGATTGCTTATGCATTCTGTATCACCTAATCTGCTGTTTATTCTCGCTAGTGTATTTTTCGTTTCAGTTATTGTGTTCTTTAGCTCTGTCTGGTTCTTTTTATATTTTCTAGTTCTTTGTTAAAATTCTCACTGTGTTCATCTATTCTTTCCTCAAGTTCAGTTATCATTCTTATTATGATTGCTTTGAACTCTCTATTAGGGAAATTATGTCTATTTCATTAGCATTTTCTTCCTTGTTCTTTTGCTTAAAACATGTTCCTCTGCCTTCTCATTTTGCCTAACTTTCTCTGTCTCTATAAAATTCGGTAGAACAGTTACATATCCCAGTCTTGATAGCGTGTCCTTGTGTGGGAGCCTCCCTGTGTGGTTGGAATGTGCCCAGCAGCTTTGGTGGGAGAGCTGGATCTGAAGTGAACATGGGCTGCATCTCCCCCCAGGGTGTGCTGGCAACCACAGTCTTCGTGAGGGGGTAGGGCTAGAGCCAGAGCCAGGTGCAAGCTGGGGTTTCTCCTAGGCTCGATGGCCATCACCACCCAATGAGGGAAGGGGGGTGGATCAGAGCCTGAGGGTCTGGAGCCGGAGCCCTGAGGGAGTTGGGTTTCTCCCAGGTGTGATAGCAGTTTCTGCCTTGGTTAGGGGCGTGACTGGTGCCTGAGGGCTTGGGGGTATAGTTCTCTGCTGGTTTCACATTTTCCCCCAGTGTGTGTGCCTTGGTTAGAGGCTGGATTGGGACTGTAGAGGTTGGTACTACACTGCTGAGCTGGTTTCACTCCCTCCCAAGTGTGTGCACTGATGCACATGCTGGCAATGGCTGCCTCTGGTCAGGAGGGTCCCAGCCAGCTTCATTTCATTCAAGTGTACACACTCCTTAGCAGCCTCCACCTTAGTGGGAAGCAGCACTGGAGCAAGAAGGGCTGGAACAGGAGCTTGGTGTGGCCTGGAGGATACACCAGGGCAGTCCTGGGAAGCAGGCCAGAGCCCCAGGCAGTTTTTAGTCTGTTGCATCCAGTGTGACTATGAGTAAGCAAGTCTGTGCACGTGTTCTTCAAAAGTGGAGTCTTGGTTTCTTACAGCCCTCCAGTAAGCCCCAGTCATTTTCAAACTAAATAAGGGGGCTTGTCTTCCTGGTGTTGGACTCCACGGCTGGGGTACCTAATATGTGGCTTGAATCTCTCACCCCCCAGGGAGGATCCCTGAGCCTGTGAGCCCTCTTCTTCTGTGTCTCCTACTAGGAGTGTAGGTCCCAACCTGACCACTTCTCCCTTCCTACCAGATGCCATGTGGATCTTTCTTTACAGCCTTGGTTGTA
Source organism: Neophocaena asiaeorientalis asiaeorientalis (assembly GCF_003031525.2). Taxonomy (NCBI): domain Eukaryota; kingdom Metazoa; phylum Chordata; class Mammalia; order Artiodactyla; family Phocoenidae; genus Neophocaena; species Neophocaena asiaeorientalis. The sequence goes on from NW_020185330.1 coordinate 355,224, forward strand.
GAAACTGTAGCTAGTCCCCAGGTTGATTTCAGCAAGAGTCACTCTATATGTAGTTGTAGTTTGGAGGTGTTCATGAGGGGAGGTGAGCCCAGCGTCCTCCTACTCTGCCTTCTTGATCTCTCTCCTATAACCATACGTCTTCTATTGATTGTTTCCCTGGAGAACCCTAATACATGAACCAATGTTGATTCAGTACAGTGGCCAATTTTTCCTTACTGTGGTGAGTAATTTCATGTAAACTTTACAACATTCCATGCTGAGAATGCCAGAAGTGATCTTTATATGATTTGCATCTAGATTTCTCCCAGCACCTCTTTTTGACTCTGGATCTAATTGCTGGCATTCTGTAATACCCTTTTTGAGTCTCTTTAAAAATTTGGTCTTTTGGGATTTCATGGATGCTAGGATCTTAGCAAGAGATGCCTGTCTCACACACTGATTAGCCAGGATATTTTATTGAGGGTTAGCCCTTTTGGGGGTGAGTTCTGACCTTTTTAATAACTGGCACCTTAGGAAGTATTAGAACACTTAAAAAAATTCTTTATTTTGCTAACTGATCTTAATTGGATTTCCTGCTGAAACTAAGAACTCTTATTGTATCCAAAGCATTCTAAAATCATGGTCTACCCCCAAAGCATATCTGCTATCAGTTTATATATCAATGCTCTTATCTTTAAGTAACCAGCAAGCCTTGGTGAGTGTAATGAGTTCTGCCGTCTAGGCAAATTTTGCCTCTTCCAAGGGGTCATATTCTAGAGGTGAAGTGAGACCTGTTATGGTGTATCTCTCCTAATATTTTTCTATGTAGGTCTTAAGATATGATCCATCAACAGAGAAGTTTAAGTCTGGATTTTCTAATGAATTAATTTGGAGTATAGGTCGCACACACATAGAGGTTAAACAGTCGGGGGTTTCTCGTTCTCCAGGTAATAGAAGAGTAGCAGCATTTAAAATATTGTAACAATGAACGAAATATGTGGAAGAGAAAATAATATGATTTCGATTTCATAGGGGGTAAGCCCACTTGCTCAGAAATGTGTATTTTCAGCAAGCAACAAAGATTGTACAGCATAAGATGCATCAAGTTTAAAGGGGACCCTAAAACAAAATCTGCAGAAGCCTTCACTAAGTTAGATGCTGTAGCTATTGCCCTTACCAGGGCAGTAGGTTTTGCCACTAGGTCAAGAAGAAGATTGTAGTAAGCCTTTGGCCCCCAGTGATGCCCATGAAATTAAGTCAGAACATTAAAAGCTTGTACAGGTTACTCCCATACAAATAGGCAGAGAGATTTATAGTAACTAGGAATACCTAGAGTGAGACATTGTTGAAGAGCTCAACTTTGCTGTTGTAGCACAAAGGCAGCTTTGGACACTCTGTAAATCAACGAATGGAACTATGTTCCAATAACATAATATTTACAAAACAGTTGGTGATATATGGATCTTTTCTTTGATTGAAGAATATAGCCCCTTAATATTTATTGTGGTTACTGATATATTTGGAGTTTTTTCTACCATCTTATTTTGTGCTTTGTGCCTTGATTTTTATATACATATGTTCTCCTTTCTTTTGGATTGCCAGAGATTTAACAATTTTTTAAAGAAATTCGTCTTTTTCCTTCATTGAAAATGATGCTATTTTAATTTTTTTGTGGTTCTAACAAGCATGTTTAACTTAACAAATTCAAAATGTAATCACTACTTTTGCCCATCCCTCAATATATATGCTATAATTTAAAATTTTACTTCTCCATATTGAACCCCACAATTTAGATAGTACTATTTTGTTGCTGTCTTATACAATGTTAATTTCTATTTTCCCATATAGTTTCCATTTATTTTGCTCACCATTGGGTTTTGTGTCATGTACCATGATTTTGGGCCCATTTTACTTCTTCCTGGAGTAGGTCTTCTGAATTTTAGAAGCCAGTTATTAGAATAATTTTTTTAAGGTGATGTCTTTTTTCCTCTGACTGCATATATGATCTGCCTTTTGTTGTTCTGTTGTGTCTAGGTGTGTATCTCTTTATTTAAGATTTTTAGGATTTATCTGAATTCTTGAATCTGAGGATTTGTGCATTTTATCATTTTTGGAAAATTTTCAGCTGTTATGTCTTTAAATATTGACTCATTCCTATATTATCTATTAGCTCCTTCTGACAGTCTTATTAGAGCTATGTTAAACATCCCTCTGTTCTCAATATCTATCAAATTCCCTTTTAAATTTTTTATCTCTTTATTATTCTTTCTTCCATTCTGAATAATTTTTTCAGAACTATCTCCAATAGTAATTCTTCCCTTATTCATGTCTAATCTTCTATTTCATCTCTTCATTGAGTTTCTAAATTCAATTATTACATATTTTAAATTCCTAGACACTCTACTTATGAGATCTGCTTGTTATTTTAAATACTATCTTTTAAATATATTCAATATAATTATTTTCAGTCATTGTGAGTCTGATGTAGTTGTTTGTATTCTGTTGAGTGTCAGTCGTGTATGCTAATTTGTTTCCTTCTGTGCCTAAGAATTTTTGATCTTAAGGTCATATTTACTTTATCTGTAAATCCTTGGAGGCCTGGCTTTAAGGTGTTTTCCTCTAGGATTTTCATTTATTTCTGCGAGTCACTTGTGGTGTCTTAAAGTAAATTCTCACCATGGAGTTTTTCACACGTGAGGGTAGTACAGATTTTGTCTTTGTGTGCAGGGCCACCTTGTGGATAGAGACTCCCGGAGAAGACTTTTCCTTTCTCCCAGAGCTAAGGTAAAATAGGCACATTTTCTTACGATGTCTGTGTTTATCTTATGTCTGAAGGAGTTACGGGCACATTTCACCTCATCTGACCTGTCATCCTAGGCTTCTTCTCCGGTGCCCCTGTTTTTATAAAGACCAAAAAGCTGGAAATCGAATCTACCAATGGTGGGCAGAAGCTTCAGTGGTAGCTGTTGGGTCTTGCACTTAGCTGTCTCACTGGATTCAAGTTTTTGCTTCATGTTTGGCCTGTGGAGAGTTTCTCCTTAAATGCCCAGCCATATATTTAAAGAGACTTAAAAAAACATTTATCTAGACCTTTTAGGTGTCTGTCTTAGGAGTTTTTCTCGAGTTATCTACTTCACTAAATTGCCTAAGACAGAAGTATTCTCTCATTCTTTTTTGTATTGTGGATTTACACTTTAAAAAAAATCTCCTTGCCATCACTTTAGCACTGTTTTGAGAAAATTAAAGATTAACAAAAATGTTTCATTGTGGAAGATCATTTGACTACTACATTTGGGACCTTATTTATGCTGAAGCATAGGGGTGACTTCACAAACACAGAATTGAGTTTAAATTTATAGGTGAGTCCTGAAATTAAGTGTGATGCTTTTGTTCCTCCCTTTTATCGTCAAATATTGTTATTAAATCAGTTGGGTTTGACAGATGAATGTATGTATCTAAGGGTATGTTCCTGCATCATTTCACTCAGTTAGGCTGTGCTAACTGATAGTTTCAAATGATAAATTCTACTCATTTTAGTGAAACTTCAAAATGATACAAATTAGATATCACAAAGTTATAAATATGACTTTTACTTCTGGATATACTTTCCATTATGTTAGTTCTTTATTAAATTTATAAAGGCCAGAGAATGACGTTTCATGAGGCAGAAGAGAAATTGTAGAGAAAATACTTGAGAGTTATTGTGTTAAGATCTTATTTAGATAAAAATCTGTGTTTTGTAGCAGAGGACAAAATAGTTAATTAACTTGGTAAAGATACATTTTCTTTTTCCTTGAAGAAGGCTCATTTGTAGTTAGCTTTGTGCCTGAGGTTGGATTGACTAAGGAACAAATTGTCAATCATTATTGTAAAATGCAAATCTCATTTATTTGGATAGAAATTAATAGAGCAGTGGGTTCTGAACTTGTGATCTGGGCTTCAGAAGGTTTGAGATCCCCTGAAATTATGTAGTTTTGCACAAATATTTATATTCGTGCATTTTCTTTGGGCCAACCAACCCTCTCCTTGACCCTCACATCCCCTTGGTACATTTGTGCAGTGCAAGCTGTGTAACTGTGTGGGGTGGTTAGATTTCCTAAAAGCTTGCATCCCATAGTTTGAGAAATGGAAAAAGATGAATGAAAGCAACATGATTTGATATACTGAGGAAAACTTGTTTCATGGGGATGGGATTTAGAAACTTAAAATTCATCCTCATCAGGTGTGTTAAATATGGAGCTAACAAGAGTGAACTCTCAGAGTCAAAGGTTATCATTTATTTTTAAAATTAAGGTATAGTTAATTTACAGTGTTGTGTTAGTTTCAAGTCTACAGCAAACTTCCCTGTGTTATACAGTGTGGGTCCTTGTTGTTTACCTATTTTATATATAATAATGTATATATAAAATAGGTAAAGTCCTAATTTTTTTATTAGGATGTATAACTAATGTATAATACACATGATTTTTAATTCGTTTGTGTGTGTATGTTTACCGCACCTGGGAGAAGCCATTCATGCCAGGAGAAGTAGCTCTCTTGCAAATCTCCCAAAACCTTTCTGGATTTCTTGACCAGGTTTAAAATACACTATATTTAGTAGCTGACTATTTTCCAGCTGAAATTTTAGACTGGCAAGGAACATGGGTACTGGCTAACCAGAGTCTTAGTTCACAATTCCTATTTTTTCTTCTTAAAGGAAGTAGCTAATACATCTTTTAAAGAGAACAAACTAATGTATTACCATTAATAAAGGAAACACAAGGAGAAAAGAGCAACAAAAGTTTTGTATGCCAAACATAAAATAATATGATTGTGGTTATCATAAATTTATACGTAGCTGTTTTGTTAAAAATTGTTTCAAGTATCGATAGCCCTGAATTTATTTTTTATTAAAAAGCTGAATGTAAATTTTGCTAAGTTATATTTCTTTTAGTCTCCTCTGCCTTTTTTGTTCCTTGTATAAATAAACCAAATATTTCCTATCTGGTATTTCACAAAAGAAATCTCTCCCTTAAAAAAATATGTAGGCGCTTCCCTGGTGGCGCAGTGGTTAAGAATTCACCTGCCAATGCAGGGGACACGGGTTCCATCCCTGGTCTGGGAAGATCCCACATGCCGCAGAGCAACTAAGCCCGTGCGCCACAACTACTGAAGCCTGTGTGCCACAACTACTGAAGCCCGGGCAGCTAGAGCCTGTGCTCCACAACTAGAGAAGCCACTGCAATGAGAAGCCTGCGCACCGCAATGAAGAGTAGCCCTTGCTCGCTGCAACTAGAGAAAGCCTGCGTGCAGCAATGAAGACCCAATGCAGCCAAAAAAAAAAAAAAAAAAAAGTAGGTCTTGCATTTCATGTAAACAAGCCAGAAATACATCTTTTTCCTTCCCAGGTCAAAATGTTCTCATTTTTCATCTTTGCTGGCTAATAATGGACTTCTTTAAGAGCTCATGTACATAAGAAGTTGTTGAGCAGTGCTGATGAAGTCTTTTGACAGTCTTGTTTTCCATGTGGCAAGAAGAAAACCCATCTTGAGCTGGTTCCTCCATTGTCTCTCCATGGATGAGTAGTGCCCTCTGCTTATTCTGTTACTCTCTCAAAGAGTTATTACTCCTTCAGGGATTACTTCACAATCTACCTCCATCTGGAACAGGTTGTTCACTGCATAGAATTCTCATTTGCGGACATCTTTATGGCTATTTTATGTACTTGGTAATATACTCCCACTGATTGATATCTATTTGATATTTGTGTCTGCAACTTACACTTAAAGGCAAGCCTATATCTTTTTCTTAGCTTGTGTCTCTGCCATCCCTTCCTTCACACTCCCTTCCCAACCTGCTCTCCCTGCCCCCAAAGCAGAGCCTAGGACAAAGACTGGTGAGCAAGTAATTTGTTTGGATGTGGTCCCATTGAGCAAGGGTAAGGAATCAGGGGAATTGAACAGGGAGGGAGGGAAAACTAATACAGTGATACATTACTAAGTTGTCCGTTCCTATGGGTGACTGGTGCTCAGTATTGATGGGATATTCTTTTAAATGTGTCTCAGAACTGTTTGCCTGGGGAACAAAAGGAGAGAGCATTTATCCATTGGTTTCTGCCTCCTGGTGGCTAAGGCTGGCCATGCAAGTGTAAACTCCAAAAGGTGGGACCAAAGGATGTACATCGGTGCCTAAGAGGTGTCCATTAAAATTTCACGAAACTAATACGCCCCAGCTCAGTTCTGAGCACACGGTATGTGTCTAGTGACTACTTGGTTATATTTCTAAAACTATGGAAATAGCACACATAGCTCATTATTATTCTTATTTCCCCAAATCTGCTAAATGGCAAATAGGCTTTATTTTATTTTATGATGTTTTATGCAAAGTATGGTTCTGCTGATGTTTTCTCTAGTGTCCAACATTCTTCCTACAGAATTTACACACCAATAACTGCAGAGGGATTTAAGCTCAGTAATTATAAAAAGGTATTACACATTTAAAACCCTCAGAAATATGTCACATTGACATGTTTTCACTTCACAGAAACACTTCTTAATCCTTTAAAAAGCTTTCTAATTTGAAATAAGTGTAGACTTACAGAAAAGACGTGCAAAAATAATACAGAGAGTTCCCATATGCCCTTCATCAGCTTTCTCCCACGTGTATACTTATTCAACAGAAAAATCAGGAAATTAACATTGACACTCTACTATCAACCAATCTATAAACCTTATTCACATTCAACAGTGTTCCCACTAATGTTGAAGAAATCCTTCTTCTTGTCCCAGATTTAATCCAGGATCACGTATTGCATTTAGTTGTCATGTCTCTGTTATCTCTCTAATATTCTTTGTCTTTCATGACCTTGACACTTTTGGGGAGTACTGATCAGTTATTTTGTAGAATATCCCTTGTTTGGGTTTGTCTGATGATTTTGGGGAGTACTGATCAGTTATTTTGTAGAATATCCCTTGTTTGGGTTTGTCTGATGATTTTGGGGAGTACTGATCAGTTATTTTGTAGAATATCCCTTGTTTGGGTTTGTCTGATGATTTCTCATGATTAGATTGAGATGATGCATTTTTGGGTAAGAATACTGGAGAAGTTATGCTGTGCCCTTCTCAGTGCATCCCATCAGGGGTACGTGATGTCACCATGTCTTATTACTGGTGATGTTCACTTTGATCAGTTGATTAGGATGCTGTATGCCAGGTTTCTGTGCTGTAAGGTGACTATTTTTTCCCTTTGTAATCATTAAGTGTCTTGTAGGGAGATACTTTGAGACTATGAAAAAATCCTGTTTCTCATAACACTTTTGCCTGCTAATTTTACCATGCATGGATAGTTCTTCTATGCAACAGTTATTAGGTATGGTGTTTGCCTAACCCTGATTTTCTATTTCCATCTTTCCTTCCACATTCATTAATTGGAATGCTGATTTATTTTATCAGTTTTGGACTCATGGGTATAACCCATCACTATCATTATATATATTGTTGCTCAGATATCAAAATGTGTGTTGTTCCTGCCTTAGCTCCTTCCACTTGGCTCCTGTGTCCTTTCAGCATGCCCCTATCAGTTTTTGAGCACTTCCTTATTTTCTGGCACCAGAAGATGCCAGGTGTATCTTCTGTTTTTCCTCTCCCAGGCTTGGAACCTACCATTTCTCCAAGGAGCTTTGGTTCCATTTATTGGAGAATGGTATTTGGAAACCAAGACCTTGGAGCGAGGTGTGCTCATTGCTTCTAGGCCCTCTCAGAGGATAGAGCTAGGAAATATATGTATGTATATTAACCCATGCACACACACACGTTTAAATATATTTTTATAGCTGTCCATCTGTACAAATATTAAAAACTGAATTCACATTGACACCTCCAATTCCAGTCCAGTACTATAGGATGCATTCCAGCCCCTCACCCCCTCTTCCTTATTTGTAATGTCTTTCTTGGATAATGAGAAACCTGGCTCCCATAATCCATAATATATTTACTTGTTTGTTCACAACCAGTATTCACAAATTTACTAAGTAGAGTACAATATTTGTGCACATTTCTTTTTGTCTTTGCTTCTTTTTGTAGTAGATCGTCAAAATACTGCGTCTAAGGATAGCTCTTCCTTTTCCCACCTCTTTCATATGGGTACATTATTCATCTGTAATCCATTTAAGTTCATTTGTTACTGTTTATTCCATTTTGGGTTCTCCCCACCTCCTAGTTTATTGTAATTGTTTATTTATTTTTTGGGTATGTGAAACATTACATTGTTTTAAGTATCAGAGTTATTTAAAACAAAGTACACTCAGAATATTTCCACTCCCTCCCATCACTACCGTGCTTCTCTTTCCCCATTTTTTTCTGCCCTGTTCCCACTCACTGTAGGTAACCAATCTCATTAATTTAGGGTTTACCCTTTTGGCATTTCATTTGTACAAATGAATATTTGTACAATCATTTGTATACAAATGAATATATATAGAATATTATATATGTGAATATTCAATATATATATTCATATCCCCTTCTGCCTTATATGAAAGGTAGCATACTATAAATACTCTTTTATTTTGCTTTTTAAATTTAATGTGTCCTGGAAAAAAAATCATTCGATATAATTTCACAGAGATCTTTATTCTTTCTTACAGCTGCTTAATACTCCATTGTGTGGATGTATCATAGTTTATCCATAGGAGAATTTAGCCACTCTTCAATGTATGTCACTGAGATAAGTTGCTTCTAATATTTTGCAGTTACACTATTGCAGTGAATAACCTTGTAAATATTCATTTTGTATTGTTGGAGATTTATCTTCAGAGTAGATTCCTAAAAGTGGAATTGCTGGGGCAAAAGTTAAATATATCTGTAGTTTCTGTTAAGTATTGTCCAATTTCCTTCTACAAGAGTTATACCAATCTTCATTCCCACCAGCAACAAGCCTTGTCAACAGAATGTATTACCATACTTTATAATTTTTACCAGTCTGATAGATAAAAAATGGTATTTCAGTGTTGTTTTAATTTAATTTCTCTAACTTTTTTTCATATATTTAAGAGCTGTTTTATATTTTTTGGGTGAATTGTCCTTTTTTCCTTGATTTTTAAGAGTTCTTTACATATTAGGGGTATGTCGCAAATATTTTCTCCCATCTTGTCAGTTGTCTTTCACCTGTGCTTATGCTTTGTATTTATTTTTATGTGGTCAGATTATCTATCTTTTATTTTATTGTCTCTATATTTTAGGTCTTTGTCTCTACACTGAGACTGAAGAGGAATTTACTCATTTTTTCCTAGTACTTGTATAGTTTTATGTTTTGCACTTAGATATCTGATAGATTTAGAGTTTATAATTTTGTATGGCATGAAATACAGAGCTAACTTTACCGTTTTTTTTTTTCTTTCTAAATGGCTACCCATTTTTCCTGACACCATTAATTAAAAAGCCCATCCTTGCCACAGTGCATTGAGATGTCACATTTATCGTATAATAAATTGCATGGAATCACCTTTAAATGTTCATTTTTGTTCTTTTTGTCCTTTGTCATGGTGTGGCTTGTCTTATGCTGTCTATTCATTGCCTGTGGCCACAAATAGTATTCCAGATTGGTGTTTGTACTTCTGAAAGTATAGTTAATTATTGCAACAATCATTATGAAAGCTAGAGAAATGTACCCTCTGGCTTTGTATTTATAAAACACTGTTACCCAAATTGAACCCAAAGCTATGAGACATTGCTCCTTCTGTCCAAATGTTATCAGTATCTGTTATATTGTAAAATCATTAGGCTGAAATGAAGCTTTCTCAAATTACTCTCAGTGCTACTCTGGAGCCACTGTCTTGAATCTTGAAGAATGGCCTAATGAGCACTGGCTTCATTAAAGATCGTTGTCTTTGGCTCCTTGACTTGTTTTCTTAATTCAGCTGCTGGTTCTAGGTAGACAAACTGTAATACTGCAATTACTGCCAGAGTACAGTCATTAGAATTACAAGGTCATTTAACTTTTGGGTGCACCTGCATCTGGAGTCCAGAGTTGCCTGGCAACAATGATATCCTTGTTCAAATACAGAAAACCTGGAGCAAAGTCCAGACGTTGTTCTTCCAGAATGACTTTAACACTGATGTGAAGAATAATGCCATCCTACAGATTCCTCCTGTTTTCAAAATAAACAATGAGCAGTTTGGAGAAATATATTAGTGAAGGCTGATACAAAATTATATCTTTTCCCCATCTTCTAAGGCCCATCTTATGTATTTGATTGGTACTTTAGGTCTGGCTTTGCTTACAAAGCACCCCAAATTCTAGGGCTTCAAATTTCCGAGTATGTGGAAAGTGCCAGAAAGCCAGTGGAATTTTAATTTCTTGCATTTCTTTGTTTTGTCCTTTTATTTTTTTCTTTTTGCGGCACGCGGGCCTCTCACTGTTGCAGCCTCTCCCATTGCGGAGCACAGGCTCCGACGCGCAGGCTCAGCGGCCATGGCTCACGGGCCTAGCCGCTCCGGGGCATGTGGGATCCTCCCGGACTGGGGCACGAACCCGTGTCCCCTGCATCGGCAGGCGGACTCTCAACCACTGCGCCACCAGGGAAGCCCTGTCCTTTTATTTTAATACTGACTTATTTTAAAGTGAAGAAGAAAGGTGCAGTGAAAAATGAAGCCACAGTTTCTAGTAATACAATGATTTTTTTTTACAGACATGTTATTCATGACCTTGACCTCCAGAGGGAGCAAGAGGGTTATAGTTAAGTAGTAATAATTCCTGGAAAAGAGCTCTTCTGTCTCCTTTTCTCTCTCCTCCCCTCCTCTCCCTCCCCTCTCTTCCTCTCTTCTCTTCTGTCTTTCTCTTCCACACTATATTTTGAAGAATCATGTCCTCTTCACCATTTTCTATTTTCCTGGTTCCTTTTTTGACATCCTAGGTTTCCCTAAACCCTTGTTAAGCGTATCTGTCTTCTAGTTGTCAGACTTCCATTCCCTGATGGTGGAGGAGATAGATCTCTTACTGTTTCAGAAGAGTGATTCTGTGGGAATCCAGATGGAAATGTGTTTCAGCAGGTGGGGCTATTTCTTTGGAAATAGTATTAGTCCTTTCACCCCCATCCTTCCACTCTGCCTCTTCTTATTTAGTTAGAAGGGCCTATGCATTCTTTCCCCCTCGCTCCTATCCAACGGATCCTCCCAGACTGGGGCACGAACCCATGTCCCCCACATCGGCAGGCGGACTCTCAACCACTGCGCCACCAGGGAAGCCCCATAGGTCCTTTTGAATAGAGAGTTCAGCCTCTGGGTGGCTTCTGCATGAAAAGTTGTCCACCACCAGCTCCTTTTTGAGAAAAAAGTCCGGAAGGAGCGCTTCGTTTCTTGTTCATCTCCTGCTTGCATAGGGCATCTGCTCCGTGATGATAGGCCCCAAATAAGTATTTGTTTCTTTCTCTGGGATATGAATCTGTACAAAATGGATGACCTAGTTCCAGTGTATACATGCTCTCTCTCCTCTGTGGTTATCGCTAAAATCAAATGGGTTTGTGGTGCCTGCATCTGCACCTTAAATGTTACGCTGCATCTGAGAGCTTGCCTTGGGGTAGGTTTGGACTGGGTCAGGATTTCTGCTTGTCCTGACATGGCATGGCCTATAGAAGCTTCCAGCCCTGGTATAGTCGTGCCTGGACCGAACCTTTCTTTATCCGAGTGTTGAGCTTTAGGTGCCATCTGTATGTTGCTGACACCCAAATTTTTATCATCATCTCTGACCTCCCTTCTGAGTGGCCTGTTCCACATTATCACTTGGATGTCTAATTGGAATTTCAAATTTACTGGGTGCAAAACAGCATCCTTGACTTATCCCACCCCAAACCTGTTTCTTCCACAGCATTCTCCATTCCAGAGAAATTGACCACCATCTGTCTGTTACTCACGTAGGAGTCATTCTGGATTTCCCATTTTCTTCACTCCTACCATCTAATCCATCAACCAATTCTATTAGTTCTCCTGCTGAAATATTTTCTATACCTGCCTACTTTTCTCTCCCTTTCCTGCTCTCTACTCCACTTCCACCAGGTAGCAAGCTGTACTTATCTCTCAGCTAGACCATTCAGATAGTGTGCTTCCTAACAATGTAAGGTGTGATGATGGCGATAGTTTTGAAAAATTTAATGTGCTTTTCTCTTTTTCCTGATGATACCTGCTCAGAGAGGAGATAAAAGAATGCAAACTGAAAGAAAGAGTTAAGATTTGGCTTCTGACATTTAAAAGTCGGGTTCTACGGAAAGGCAATGGGCTTGAAAGCTAGGCTTTGCAGGGAGAGAAAGGATTTTATAAATGTTTCTAGTTCCCACTTACATAGCAGGGGTCAAGACTGCAAGATGAGATTATAAATTTCTCCCATAACATACAGAATGTTTACACTCTTCACTGTTAATGCTGAGTGATAAGGCTGGAGTTCAGAAGATGGGGCTATGATGATGAAGCTTACACTTCTACCCCCAAAAAAAATTTTGGAGAAGGAGGACGGAAGGGAGACAGACAGAGGAAGCAGTTGGTCATTTAGGGATTCTGATCTTCCCTCAAGGCTGTAGCCCAGAGAGAGGACGTCTGTTCAATAGCTGGAGGATACAGAGGACAGAGGGGCTCCTTCCTGGCTTCCAGTCTGGGACCCTGGGAAGAGTCACCTGGAGGGTCCGGGAGGGGCCTCCTTGACCAACCTGGAGAGTGACCACATGAAAATAAATCCAGAGATGTGGACAGGGAAGTGAGGGTGTAACTGGTTTCCCCAGTCCTTCCTCTGTTCTCCCAAGGCATGAATGCAGAGTTGAGAGTCAGCAGGGCCAACATGCGGACCTTGAGTCACTCAGAGGGGCCTGTAATGCCAGTGAGAGCTGAGGTGACATGAGTCAGTCAGACACCGAGCTGAGAGGGAGGTCAGACCAAAATGTACAGTGGCTGCAGCCTCAGCCATAGGCCCTAATGACCCCATTGCAGGTCATTGACAAGGGGGGACAAGGGACATTGCTGGGGAGCCAGAGGACCTTACATGCTTTTGAGGACTCTTGCCCCCAAATCCACAAGGTCATGGATTCTGGAGGGATTCTGTCCCACCATGCACGGTCCTGAGGACAGGGGTGGTGCCTGAATCTAGAGACTAAGTGTGTCCAACCAAAGAAGCTGAGTTCTATCTAAAATGAAGTTTATTTATTGTTTTTTTCCTTTTTTAAAAAATTGAAGTGTAGTTGATTTACAATGTCGTGCCAGTCTCTGTTGTACAGCAAAGTGACTCAGTTATACACATGTAGACATTCTTTTTTAATATTCTTTTCCATTATGGTTTATCCCAGGAGATTGGATGTAGTTCCCTGTGCTATACAGTAGGACCTTGTTGTTTATCCATTCTAAATGTAATCGTTTGCATCCAAACTCCCAGTCCATCCCTCTCCCTCCCCTAAAAAGGGACTTCAAATGATTGTGTTGGTCTAAAGGTTATCCCCTGGCTCCTTTTGCTTTCCTGTCATGGGTAGGAACTGGTGAGCAAGACGAGATCAGCTCAAGACCAAGTGGAAGTCCAATTTCTGTGCACATTTGCATTCTGGGGTTAGTTGGTTGCAGCCCTGCTATGCTGGTTGCTTCCTGTTCCTCTCCTCCCCCCACCATACACACACTGCTCCTGCAGTTCCTACCCCACACAGCAGGTAGAGCAGGCCTTCCAAGTGTGAGAATCGGATCCTAGCTCCCATCCAGACCATCCCAAGGCCTCCTGTTGGGCACAGAATGAAGTACCAGCACCTCAGCATGGCATACAAGGCCCCGCATGATCTGGCCTGGCTTCCTCCCTGCCCTCCTCCTCTACCTTGACCACTACGCTCCAGCCCCATGGCCCTTCTGTTCCTTGAACAAGCTATGCTCTTTCCCGTCTCAAACCTTTTCCCTTGCTGTTTGTGCTGATGCCTTCCACTTACCCTTCCACACCCCATTTCCACGCTTTCCAACCGTGTTCTGTGCCCCAGCAGGCTGACTGTGTGAATTGCATCAATGGACATTCTCACCTTCTGGTTTCCTATTGGAATTAGCCAATAGGAAGTACTAGCGGAATATCAGAGAGAGAGAGGAAGGAGATTTTTTTTTAGGGTATTTATTCCCCCTGCTCCTTCCTGGCTCGGTCCCTGGGGATTGGCCAAGGGCCATGACTCCTACGGGACCTTCTCCATCTTTTGGCAACCCCTCCTCCCTTTGCCCCTGCAGGCCTCGAGTACTCCTATTCCCCCCCCCAACTTTTTTTTTTTTTTTTTTGCGGTACACGGGCCTCTCACTGCTGTGGCCTCTCCCGTTGCGGAGCACAGGCTCCGGACACACAGGCTCAGCAGCCATGGCTCACGGGCCCAGCCGCTCCGCGGCATGTGGGATCTTCCCGGTCGAACCCGTGTCCCCTGCATCGGCAGGCCGGACTCTCAACCACTGTGCCACCAGGGAAGCCCCTCCCCCCACTTTTGGTAGCCCTGGGGTATTCCCTCTCTCTTGCTAGTTTCGTTAACGTTCATTGTCTTCACTTTTGTACAGAGTCACTTTTGGGTGTCTTCTGCTTCCTGTCAGACCCCCGGCTGTCGCACTGTTCCTTCTGCAGGCTCCCCTCCGGGCTTTCTGCATGCTGGTTTCTTCCTTCCCTTAAATCTCAGCTCAGATCTCACCACCTCAGGGAGGCCTTCCCCGACTACCCACTATCTCATTGTCCACCCCTGCATCCTGCCTCCTGCCTTTCACTCTTTATCACAACATATTTTTAATTTCTTGCATGACAGTGACTATAATCTGATGCTATCTTTTGTTTTGTTGTCTCATATTTGTCTCTTCTAACTAGTTTGTAAGCCAGGAACAGAAGGAACCTTGTCTGTTTCATGCCCCACTGTGTCCCCAGTGCCTAGAACAGAGCTTGTATGAAGTAGGCAGACAATAAACATTTTTTGAAGAAATGAATGAAAAGCTGATTTTTCTGATTCCTGAAAAGCCTGGATCTCAGGATGGCATGTATGTCAGGGTGTCATAAGCAGGTCAGGAAGTTGTCTCATTTCCTTAAAATTTTATTGCATAAGGTGCCAATGGTGCTTCTCAGGTATTACTTGTTAACTAGCTCAACCACCAATAGAAGAAGTAGAAAGGAAGATACATAATAATTACATTTCAAATTTAGCCCTTTTAATGGAAACATGGAAGGGGATCCCTACCATCCTATCTCTCTGTCTCCTTTACCCTAGTTCAGATGTATCTAGTCTCAGCTGGGTAAGGAAGCTGCCTTGTAGTTCTTTCAAATCTTGAGGCCATGGAGTTGGGGGTAGTGCTAAATGAATATCAAAAACTTCTTTCATGCCAGAAAATGGAGAGTGTGCTCTGAGAGGGCTATGTTGGAATGTTCAGGCTGCATAAAAATACCAAGACAAGTGCCAGGCGGTGTAGTTCTTACCATTAGCTGATGGTGCCGAGTCACCGTGGAACTTACACAGCTCTCTGGGCTGCATCCCAGGCCCACTGAGTCATACATTCCAAGAGATGTGTTCAGGAATCTGTACTTTTTAAGTTCTGTAGATGATTGTGGGACATGGCCGGGGTAAAAGCCACTTGACTGGCGTAAGAGGATGGGTTCTACTTGGTTCCATAAATTCAAGGAGCTAATTGTGTGGGTTTTTTTCTAGCTTCTAAGTTTTTTTTTTTTTATTGGAGTATAGTTTATTTATAATGTTGTGTTAGTTTCAGGTGTACAGCAAAGTGAATCAGTTATACATATACATATATCCATTCTTTGTTAGATCCTTTTCCCATATAGGCCATTACAGAGTACTGAATAGAGTTCCCTGTGCTATACAGTAGATCCTTATTAGTTATCTATTTTATATATAGTAGTGTGTATATGTCAATCCCAATCTCCCAATTTATCCCTCCCCGCCCCCATAACCATAAGTTTGTTTTTACATCTGACTCTATTTCTGTTTTGTAAATAAGTTCATTTGTACCATATTTTTTAGATCCCACATATAAGTGATATATGATATTTGTCTTTCTCTGACTTACTTCACTCAGTATGATAATCTCTAGGTCCACCCATGTTGCTGCAAATGGCATTATTTCGTTCTTTTTATGGCTGAGTAATATTCCATTGTATATATGTACCACATCTTCTTTATCCATTCCTCTGTTGGTGGACATTTAGGTTGCTTCCATGTCCTGGCTATTATAAATAGTGCTGCGAAGAACATTGAGGTGCATGTATCAAAACTACAATTAGGTATCACCTCACACCGGTCAGAATGTCCGTCGTCAAAAAATCTACAAACAATAAATGCTTGAGATGGTGTGGGGAAAAGGGAACCCTCCTACACTGTTGGTGGGCATGTAAATTGGTAGAGCCACCATGGAGAACAGTATGGCGGTTCCTTAAAAAAACTAAAATTAGAGCTACCATATGATCCAGCTAATTGTGTTTTAAATTTCCTGAACAATTAGCACAAGGCTGATGGGCCAAACACATTTTGTGTTTGAGTCAATAGATGTTTCCTTTCATGTCTTTGGAATTATTTCTCATAGCAATTGGGGTCTTGAGAACTTGGTGTTTGAAGGCTAATGTTATTTTTAGTTTATAAAGTAAGCAACTGAAAATTGGAGAGGTTAGCAAACTTATTTGATCACAGTGGCATTGAGACCATGTTCCTTCTACCTGTAAGCCTCATTATAACTCAATAGTCCATTGCATAAAACTATTTTAAAATGAGACACCCATCAGGACCCTATAGAGTCTTCTTTGTTTCCTCTTGACCCTTCCACTATGCCTATACATATTTCCTTAAAAGGCAGCCTCATCAATGAGTTTGGCATTGCTGGGTGGGCCCTGTCTTCAGATGTCCTCTTCAGTGCTGTCTTTTCTGTTTGTTGCTTATAAAGTAGCAGGCATCTGTGAACCAAACTGCTGTGTTCACTGGTCCATGTCAGCTTCTGGTCCTTATGTGTGCATTCATGTTGTACAAATTTATAGTAATATCACATCTAGAATTCTATGATATATATCTTCTACTTATATCATGAATATTTAAAAAAATCAACTTTATTCAGGTATAATTTACACATAATAAACTGTACCCATTTAAGTATAGGTAGTTGAGTTTTGACATTACGCACCTTGTAACCACTACCACAATCAAGATACCAGATATTTCCTTTACGCCTAAAAAATTCCCTCATACCCTACTACGGTCAATCTCTCCCTCCACTTTTGGCCACAGGCAACCGCTGATCTGCTTTCTGTCACAATAGATTAGTTTTCATTTTCTAGAGTTTCACACAAATGTTATAATACATAGGTATGATTTTGTGTCTCCTTTCTTTTACTGAGCGTAATGTTTTTAGATGTAATTTTTTTTCATTTTGCCCTAGTTTTTTTTCACCTAATTAAAATTTATTTTTCACCTAACATCTCTAGTACCACCACCAAAACCCCTGCTCACTTAAACCAGATAACTTAAGCTTGGCATCTGTATTTTCTATCCCTTCTGTCAATATTCATACAGCCATATAGACATACAGGGGAGCCTACGTAGTTCAGTCTGTAAAGGTCATCCTCCATGGACACAGAAAAGAACAGCAAAGGGTAGAGAATGGATTTGGAGGGGCAAAGGGAGACTAATCAGCAGAGGTAGGTAGGTATTCTCACTTCACAGATGAGGAAACTGGGAAACTCAGAAGGAGCCTACAAATGGTCAATGACAGAGGCCCTCCTGACTCCAAGTCCCACATCTCATTTCCTTCCAAGAGTGTTTTTTTGCTCAATAAAATTATGAAGGTCCCAAGGGCAAGGATATTTAGCACCAGGAGAAAAGATAATGTTAATGATGATTATGGTGATGACTATGATGATGTTAGTCATGGTGGAGACGATGTTGAAGATGGCAGTTATGATGATGATGGTGGTAGTAGTGGTGATGATGATATGATGATGATGGTAGTGGTGATGGTGGTGATGATGAAGGTGATGGTGGTGGTGGTGGTGATGATGATATGATGATGATAATGGTGATGGTGATGGTGGTGTTGTTAATGGTGATGAGGAAGGTGATGGTGGTGGTGGTGATGATGGTGATAATGATAATGGTGATGATGATGATGGTAGTGGTGATGGTGGTGATGATGAAGGTGATGGTGATGGTGGTGATAAGGGTGGTGAGGAAGGTGATGGTGGGTGTGGTCATGATAGGAAGGTGATGGTGGTGGTGGTGGTGATGATGATGATAGTGGTGATGGTGATGGTGGTGTTGTTAATGGTGATGAGGAAGGTGATGGTGGTGGTGGTGATGATGGTGATAATGATAATGGTGATGATGATGATGGTAGTGGTGATGGTGGTGATGATGAAGGTGATGGTGATGGTGGTGATAAGGGTGGTGAGGAAGGTGATGGTGGGTGTGGTCATGATGATGGTGATAATGATAATGGTGATGATGATTATGATGGTAGTGGTGATGGTGGTGATGATGGTGGTGATGGTGGTGATGAAGTCGATTGAGGTGGTGATGGTGATAATGATAATGGTGATGATGATGATGGTGGTAGTGGTGATGGCGGTGATGAGAAAAGTGATGGTGATGGTGGTGGTGATGATGCTGATAGTGATAATGGTAATGGTGGTACTCTAAACACTGAGATCCAGGGAGAACTAAAGAGAATAGAAAACAACCCAACCTTTCCACAGTGCTTTCACCTATTTTTTTCTCATTTCATCTTATAACAATCCTGTGAGATGTGTATTATTGTCATTCCAATTTTAGATGGGGAACCTGAAGCCAAACTGATTTCTCAACCACTGTCAAGAGAAGCAGGTATTAAGCATTTAGTCCACTCTTTACATTCAGGTGTTTGTGAAAATCAATAAGCAAGTGTTTTAGTGGCATATATTAGGCATTCAACAGATTTAAAAAATACTGCCAATTTTTCCTGCTTAAACCAAATTTCCTTCATGCCGAGTTATTAAGCCTGTTAGAAGGAATGAGTTGATCTATTTAAACTAGGAGAGATTCCTATTTTGTTGCTGTTGTTGTTATTGTTGTCCTTAGGTGGGGAGATGAAGATGCAGATAAATGTATATGGTAAGTTCCGTTTTCATTAAACGACCATTAAACATACTGCCCTCCGACTTCCAGTTTGGTCTGGACAAGCTGCAGCAGTTTCAGGAAATCAGCAGGTGGGAGGAGCGAGACGTCAGGGGGTTATCCCCCAACCCCTGCCCATCCCCTCCTTGATTAGCCCTGGTTTGGGCAGCTGGCCACAGTTCCCACTGGGCAGCCCCTCTTCCACAGCCATGAGCCTGACAAGGTCCCTACGTGTCATGATCCTTCATCTGAACCCTTAGGCTTCAGGGTGGTAACTGCCACCGGCTGTTTCCAGTTGCTGCTTGTTTTATCATTGCCTTAACCCTGCCCGCACCTTTTGTGAAACCACACCATTATTAACCTAATAATGCTCAGCCCCTAACCACCCTGTGACCTGCTTCCCCCCACCCCCCAGTTCTGCACATGCGCGGTGCGACAGGGATCCTGCAGGGGCCGAGAGACGTGGTCTTCCCTTGGCTTGTTCTTCCTGTTCCAGTCGTCTCACAAAGGCAAGTTCCCCAGGCACCGGGGTCCAGCCTCCTTTTTTCTGACACTCCCAGGAGCGTCCTCATTGTGCCCGCTCTCAGGTGCTGCGTTATAACTACTCCGAGCTCTTTCCCTTGGTTCCCTGGCCCCAGGAGTGCTAGCTGCTATTTTCCAGTTACTTTCCTGTGTTATCTCAGTGAACCGTTTCACGTATTCAGATCTCCAACCTGTTTTTCGTTTTATTGTGGTAAAAATAACATAACATAAAATTTATCGTCTTAAACATTTTTTTTTTTTTGCGGCACGCGGGCCTGTCACTGCTGTGGCCTCTCCCGTTGCGGAGCACAGGCTCCGGACGCGCAGGCTCAGCGGCCATGGCTCACTGGCCCAGCCGCTCTGCGGCATGTGGGACCCTCCCGGACCGGGGCACGAACCCGTGTCCCCTGCATCGGCAGGCAGACTCCCAACCACTAAGCCACCTGGGAAGTCCTCGTTTTAAACATTTTTAAGTGTCCAGTTCAGTTGCACTAAGTGTATTCACATTGTTGGGAAACAGATTTACAGACCGTCTTGATCTTTTATTTATTTATTTATTGGAGTAAAATGGCTTTACACTGTTATATTAGTTTCCACTGTACAATGAAATGAATCAGCTATATGTATACCTATAGCACCTCCCTCTTGGACCTCCCTCCCACCCTCCCATCCCACCCATCTAGGTCGTCACAGAGGACCCAGCCGAGCTCCCTGTGCTATACAGCAGGTTCCCACTTGCTATCTGTTTTACACATGGTAATGTATTTATGTCTAACCTTGATCTTTTAAAACTGAAACTCTATCCATTAAACAATAACTCTCCTTCCCTGCTCCCCAAGCCTGCAACTACCATTCTGCCTTCTGTCTGTATGAATCATGTAAAGAACTCTGATTCTTTTAAACATTCTCTTTATCAAAATAATTGGCATGGTTTCTGTTTTCCTGATTGGACTCTGATGTATCTCTGTAAATAGTTCCTTCTTTAAATAATTTTCAATTAAACTCCTTAAATGTGCCCCCTGACTCCTGCTGAGATCCCGACTGATACATTATCTTGGGAGAATAACAATTGTTAAAATAACAGTAAAGATGAAAGCCCTTTTTAAACCAAAAAACACTGTATATTATTACCATTAGTACTAATATTAGTAGTGGTAGTATTTCAAAAGAGGCCTCCCCTGCAGTGTCCCTTGAAGCACCAGCATCCAGAGAAGAAGGATGACAAACATTAGAAAATGTGGCTTCAGAGTTTCGACAGATCCTTTGTGGCTCTAGGCCTGAAGGTCACAATGAAAAACCAAGACAGGAACTCTGTCCCCTTTTGTGAGAGAGGGTGTGGGGAACATAATAGAAGTCTCATATTTATATTCACAAGTTAATGTGGGGAGGAAGCCAAAGTGTCTGTGTCCTTAAGTGATACTGAGGCTCTGGCTCCAATCAAGACAAGGCTCTGATCCCAGATGTCCGTCCCCAGCGATTCAGTGACACTTCAACATCCTGACTTAAAATGAACCATCTGGTTGCTTTTCCAGAGTAGTAAATGACTGGAAAATCCCCAAACACCAGGCAACTCACAAATGCCAGTAAGTCCTTGCAGCCATAGCCCTGGCCAGAGATTTCCCTGCAGGGCAGGGTCTCCTAACCTCTTTAAGAGGAGCCCTCCTTTCTGCATGGGTCATCTGGTAAAATGAGGCTTCAGTGTCTCCCAGGGTCTGGAAAGGGACGAGGAGGCCGGGGTATTGTGGGCAAGTCCAGCGAGGAGAGCCTTGGCTTCCCTGACTAGGGCACCCTGGCTGGCTGTGTATTCTGGTGGATACAGTCATCCCCTGTCAGGAAAGAAGGCCTCAAAACACCAAGTCTGAGGGTGAAGAGTAAGATGTTTCTGCAGCAGCTGTTGATCAAGAAAACCTGGGCAAAAAGGGCAGGCTCTTGCTTTCTTCTGGAACTATTTGACTGGCTTACTCTCTTTGTACTCGGATGGGGTAACTGTGAGGAAAAGCTCATTTGTGTGAGGTTTGTGGCTGGATGTTATGGGACACACACATGAACTACTCCTCCAATGTCCAGGAGCTGTATAAGCCCCAAGAAGTTATTTGTAAAATCGTGTGTGTGTGCATGGGGATCTGGAACAATTTTCTGGGGCCTGTAAATGTCATCTGATTCACAAAAGGGTCAGTGTCACCTCCCTGCCTCTTTCCCCATCCCCAAGTTGAGAACAGCCCTAGATATTGAATCACTGGAGGGCAGGACCATGACTTTCATCCCTGAATCTCCAACAGCATCCTTCCTGGTATGAGTTGTGCATAGTCTTTTCTTTTGTTTTTGTTTTTTAAAATAAAATATAGGTTTTGTTTGCCTCTGGAAATCTCAGTATTTTGTTTTTCTCTTTTTCCTGTAGTTGTTGGCTATATATAAAATTGGAAAATGTTATTTTTAGGAAAAATCTTATAGGCTATTGCAAGCACACTTTTTTGTTTATTCTTTTTTTTAATTTTTACTTATTTTTTTAATTGAAGTATAGTTGTGTTAGTTTCAGGTGCAGAACAAAGTAATTCCATTTTTTTTCAGATATGTTTCCCAATTTGTGCATAGTCTTTTAATGAGTATTTACTAAATTGAGCATAGATTAACAGACTTCAACTTATAAGGAATCCACAATACATCCTTTGCATCCTGAGGTGGGCTTGTGATGGGGTATCCTTTCCAGGATCTCAGTAACAGTTTCTTCTGTTTGTGGACTGGCTCTTCCCACAGGAGTCAGCATCAGAGAAGATAAACACTAATGTAGGAGGTTGAGCGCTAGTACTTGTTTCCTCACCAACACTCCATGCTCCCCCTGACCCCCCACTTCATCATCTCAAAAATCATGGTCTCTTCCTGTCTCTACTACTCAATGAAATTTTTATGGGGAATCATGATACAAATGAGAGGAAGGAATTTTATTATAAACTCGATGTCAAGGTACTAGCATTAACAGATGTCATAGGAGTCGGGTAGTTACTTATACTTCCAGGTTATTAGAGAGGAAAAAAAGAGACAAGTTGAGGGAAGAAAAAGAGATGTAGTGAGATACTGTCTTTAAGATCACTGTAAAGTAATGTGACATAGTGTAGGGGAGTAGGGAAGAAAGATAGCTTTGAGGCCCTCGCTATAAGATAGAGCAATGGAAATGAGTCAGAACAGTGAAATGAATCAGAATAGTGAAAAGACTATATTATTTTTTTAACCATTATCTTCTTCTTGGTTGGAATTATTTTCCTCCTAATTTTAGTTATGACTTCTGGTCTAAGTGAGACGTTAAGAGGATGGGATGGGGTAGGGAGAGGGCACCATATTTCATTATTATAGAAGGCACATTTCCCACCTTCCAGCATCTCTGGGGATCAGTTGATGGTGTCGGCTGAGCTCAGTGGAGATGCAGTTGTAAATGGTGCTCCAACTTGGACATAGTTGCTCATATTGCCATCAGCTCAGTCGAATTAAGTGCACTCTTCTTACTGCAGGTGTTGAGTTGCCTTTTAAAAGGCTCTCAGAAAGATTACACTATGACTTGGCATTGAAATGAAAAATTATCACGTGTGCAAAAAGGTGTAGAAGCAGAGCAACAGGGCTTTGATATTGGTGAAGCAGATATACGTGGTTGGAGGAATGAACACAAGTTCATAGTTTTTGCAATGCAACAACTGAGTGCTTTCTGGAAGCAAAGAGAGGAAGAACCGTCCCTGAAGTAGAAGAAGCTCTTACTGAGATCCACGATAGGGTTGCCATCACAAGCCCAGTTGAGTGACCGGAGAAAATGCCAACACTTCTTGAATTAAAAAAGTCAAAGCAAGGAGAGGCTTGCATAACTGTGGAGTCTATTGTTAAGGCATTGTGTCCTAGTTGAATGGACAGTGTTTTTTCCTTCAGGGTACGTAAGGAAAGGTGTGTCTTAGAATCAATGGAAAATGTTATAAATGCAGGCTTATGACGTTCAGGGAGCCACTATCATTTTACAGAAAAGGAAGACAGACCCCAATGCCTTCTCTGCTGGTGGGCTCACTCTTAGGAGATTGGGCACAGAGTTGGCAGACAGTTGGCCAGGGCTGTGAGAGTAGGAACATGAGTATGCAACCCAAATGACTAACAAACAGGAGATAGAACAATCTCAAGTATAGAGGGGGAAAGAACCAGTCCTCCTCTTAGACACATGAACTTGAGATAGACAAAGGATTAAAAAAAAAAAAAAAACATAGTTTTTTATTTAAAGAAAATCTTTGCCGTTCTGGGGTACTTCTTATAAAATAGTGAAAATTAAACGTAAATTGTTGAACAGTATAGTACTTTCATACCCCACCACAAATATAAAATATTTTAAAGTCAATTCACCTAGTAAATATTTAATTGTCTTGAAGATTATACTTTTAAATTTGCCAAGCGTGATTATTTATAAGCAGGTTAAATTTCATATAGTCAATTATTAATGTCCCTAAAATAACAAAATCACTTCAGTTTAATAAAAGGGCCAGAAAATTAATGATTGCATATATCTACATTTCTGCCAAATTTCTGTTAACAAACAGAACAGGAATAAAAAGAATACAGAAAACTTTTCTCCTTATCCATCCCAACCCATCCCCACCTTGACTATCCTCACATGTGGATGAAAAAGCCTAGACATTTCAGGTTCTTAATCCTCCATCATGTTTATGATAGTTCTTAATCTGGGGCTCAAGGATTATAGGATGGGCTCCAGTTAGCCTGTGCACCTCTGAAATTATGTGAAGAATCCTGGGTATTATGTGCGTTTTGTTGGTGTGGAGGAGAGGGGTACCGGTTGTCATCAGTTTCTCAAAAGTGTCCATTTTTTAAAGAACAAAAGAGTCCGTGAACCCCTGGTCAGCATTGTGGGTCAGTTGTGACCTGGCCCTGGGCCCCTCCTGACTATGGGCACTTTGGTGGGAGTTTTGCCTCAGCAGGAGCCTGGGCGAGACCCAGCAGCATCTGAGGGTGACTCCTTAGGCAAAAGATACCTGGGAGATGGGCTTTGTGATTCTGTCTTGATTTGGGGATTTGGCTGCCCAGATGTCCCTGCTCTTCCTCAAAATAAACAAAGACAAACTACTGCATTCCTGTGCCATCCAGGTTTAATCTGGCACTTTGAACTGTGTTTTTAAGTGACATAAACCAGGTCCTAATCCTTTCGTTTTCCTCTCCCTCTGGCAGGTCAGAGATACCCCGACTGTGATAAGGGTAAGCTTATGGGGGTGCTGAAGGGGCAGAGCTCCAGGCCACTTGCCAGGGGTGGTGACTTTTATGCTCTAATTTGAAAATGTAAAAAGGCTAGTTTGGATGGATTCTCATTAAGTTCCATGGAATTCCTCTGTCTCCCAGGCCTGGCCTGGATTAAACTGATGCTCAGCCTCTGAAAATCCTAGGTTAAGGGGGGACTTGAGAGCTAAGACTGTCCCACACTTAACATCAGGATTTGTTGGAGAGCTTGTTAAAACCACAGATTTCTTGGATTACCCCCAGAGATTCTGATTTAGTAGGTCTAGGGTGGTGTCCTGGAATTGTTATGTTTGTTTGTTTTTTAAATAAATATCTCCAAGGGATTTTGAGAAAGGGGCCCTAAAGAGTTTTATTTTTCCAAATGTTGAGAGCTGGGATGAAGATAAGGACCTCTGGGCCCTCATACATTCTGTCCTTCTTGAGTTGATTTTGTTGGGTCTTTTGGGTCAGCACTTCTCCCCACCAAGAGAAGGTACCCCTGGAAGGGGACTGAGTGTGGCGTGAGACATCGAGGCTAAATCCATAACCAAGATTTGTCTGTCAGGGGCTGCACTTTTCCCAGCCCTGGATCCCACCAAGACTGTGCATTGAAGACCGAAGAAGAGAATGTCCCAGGCAGCAGTTTCTGTAGCCTTCTACCTGGGAGGAGGCAGGGGATATCGTGGAAAAACTCCCATCCCAGAGTACTAAGTCATTCATTCATCTGTTCATTCATTCACTCAACAAACACTTGACTGCTTACCACATGTGCTAAGCACTGTGTCAGGTGGTGGGATTCAAGGGTGAACAAGACACAGTCTGTGCCTCAGTGGAGTGCTTACTCTAATAGAGTGAAAGACACTAAAAAACGGTTCTGAAGTTTCTATAGGGAAAGGGACAGGGGCTTCAATATGATTTTAAGAGAGAAAGGGAGTGGCATAGAGATTTATGCTGAAGGCGATCTTGTGTTGCAAAATGACTGGTCTCCTCTCATGTTATCCGTTTATTTGGGGTAGATGGTAAGGAAAAGCTGATGGGGACTGTCAAGTGGCCCTCTCCCCCAACATAACACTGAGCCACCCCTTGGTGCCAACATCAGAGAGTAAATAAGACGTTATCTGATTTATTTAATCAATCATTCAATCAGTCAATTGGTTAATGACAGTTGCAAGTGCTAAGAAGTATGCAGCATTCTGGGAGTTCTTAAAAGAATGCTTAGTCTGGGATAGGGCTTGAGGGAGAGATTTCTTAAACAGGTAACTTTTAACCTGAGACCAGAAATAAGAGGTAAGAAATGGAATGGAATGGGTGGTGGGTTGGGGCCCGGCCAGAAGGGCTGAAGCTGACGAAACGTGAGGGAAAATATCACAATGAGGTTAGAGGGAAACAGGGTAAGATGCTGCAGGGGCTTATGGAGTTTTTCCTTTCTACCTGTTGGTATGTGATCTTGAGAAAGTTTCCTAATTACTCATCTGTAAAACGGGGGACAGACCCAACCCGACAAGGCTTCAGTAAGGATGAAAACCTGCTTTGTAAAAATGTAGCTTTACAAAAACAAAACGATTATGAGGGTTCGGTATCTGAGAACTCAATTTACTCACTTGAACGTGATAGACTGATTGGGCAGGAGCCCAGGTGGGCGCCTCCTTCACTCCAAAAGCCTTTCTGTGTTGGGGCAGGAGGCAAGTGTGTCCTGTCCCCTCAACCCTGGCCCTGACGGTCATGCCTGTTCAGAATCTTCCGTGGGCTCAACCAGAGGTGGCATTTCCTCCAATAGGCTGTCTAGCTTCTGGAAGTTGTCCTTATTTCTGGGTGTGCTGTCGCTTCCATTTACTCTTGTGATTTCTCTGACTTAATAAATTCTAGCTCATTCATTTTGTTGATTTTTTTAAAAGTAAGTTTGGGTAAAAAACAAGGACCTGCTGTATAGCACAGGGAACTATATTCAATATCTTATAATAAACTATAATGGAAAAGAATCTGAAAAAAGAATGTACATATATATTCTATATATTCAGACATATATATATCTGAATCACTTTGCTGTACACCTGGAACTAACACAACATTGTAAATTAACTATACTTTAATAAAAAAATGGTTAAAAAAAGTAAGTTTGGGAACAGAACCCTGCGGTTAGACAAGCATGCATTTTTTATAACTCAGTAAATCCATATTAATGGAATCTTTGGACACTGAGGAATCAACATGACATTGGTGGTGGTGTCACGGAACAGGAACCTAGAATTTATTTAAATTGTATATATCAAGTACCACATGGTACACAAATGGTCAGTGGAAATTTTTTGATGAAATGGGGATCTGTCTGCTCATCACTCTCTCCTCTCTTCATTGTCTGTCTTTTTAAAGGTTGGGTAAATACACACATGCAGAATTTCTAGATTGAACCTGATTATCTACCCTGAAGATCTTGTCAACTTTAAGAGAGTTTATATAACACCTCTCTTCTCATGAACAGGTGCATCCTCACATAAGTGCTTCTCCTTCTTGATTCCATATGTGTTTATTAAAATTTAGCCAGGAAGGAGATTTCTCTGCTTTAATGATGAAAGAAGCATAGGAAAAAAATCTTTGGGCTAAGCGTCAGGGGCCCTGAGTCCTAATGTTGCCTTAGCCATTTGCTAGCTGTGTGACACTGCATGGGATGGATTTGACAGCAAGTAGCAGAAAACTCTAAATGTGGCACCTTACACAAAGAGAGACTTTTTTTTTTTTAACATAACAAGAAGGCTAAAAGGAGGAAGTTACTGGATTGATTCAGCCGCCAGCTGAATGATGTCTTCCAGATACCCTGTGTCTTTCCCTTCCACAGTCCTTAGCATTTGGGCCTTTTACCCTCATGCTTGTGGCTTTATTGTCACAAGATGCCCACCCCAGCTCCAGACTACGCAGAATAAACAGGGAAGGATGATACATCCATAACTGGCTAACATTCCCAAGAAAGCAGATTTCCAAGAAACCCTCCCATTAGATGCCACTGGTTGGAACTGTCAGATAGCTACTCACAGCTGCAAGGGAGACTGGGAAAATATTTAGATGTTTCACCTCGTAAAGTGGAAAGTAGCAAGGGATGAGGGGGCTGGAAATGCCTATAGGATTAGTCAAGGGGCAGCATCTGCCCTGGTGTCCTTGGACAATTTATATTATTTTGGAATCAGTTTCCTCAGCTATAAAATGAGGTGGTTTAACCAGGATCTAGATGGCCTCTGGAGCTCCTTGTAGTTCAAAAGTAGGAATTCTCAAACTTTAATGTGCATACAAATCACCTGGAGATCTTGTTAAAATTCAGGTGCCAGGGGTGGGGCTGCGATGGGGGTAGGGTGCCTGAGAGTCTGCATTTCTAACAGGCTCTCTCTCAGGTGATGGTGATGCTGCTGGACCACACTTTGATTTGCAGGGTTCTATGAGTCCTTAGATATCTATCTCTCTGCTTTCCTCAGTAGACAAGCCAGCTTAAGGCAAAGACCATACAAATTCCTTAAGTTGCCTAGAATGACTTTGAATTCTCAGAACTGTGTATGCACATTCCTCCAGTTTTTTCGGCATTTCTAGGCACAGAAGAAGTATAAGAGCTAGAGTCTCAGTCTTAAGGGCAGTGTAACTAGTTCGAATAGAGACTAGGACAGAGGAAAGAACTTTTCTAATTGAACTCTCACAACCCTGTGAGGCCAGCCTCATCGCTCTCATCTCACACATGAGGAATCCGAGAATCAGAGACTCAGGGTAAATCACTTTCTTAAGGCTGTGTACCCAGGTCTCTGACTGCGAGGTCCATGTTTTCCATTTCACCATGCAGATTGCTGCAGAGGCCCATGTGTGAGAGACAACAAGGGCAAATACAAGAGAGCCCCCAGCTTAGTGATGATTAGCTCCAGTCTCCATTTGTCCTTCCACATCCATTCTCCACCCTCTGCATTCCCTGGGAGACTGACCTCTGCCTGGCCACTGGCCTCCAGTTGGGACTGGCCAGTGGAATCACCCCCAAGAGACTGGAGTGTGGGAGAGATGGAGGTTGAGACATTTGTTCATCCCCTTTCCCCATGCTTTGGCAGTTGCTCTTTCTCAACTTTAAAGCCACGACTGGGGTGCCCACTTCTATGCCTCTCACTGGTTCACAGTAAGTACTCTCCTCCCCGTGCCCTCAGGCCTGGGGGAGAACTGCTTCCCCTCTTGATGGTGCTTGAGTGCCTCACTGTCCGTTTGTGTTTCCCTTCACCCTGCACACCTCCCTGTAAACAGTCCCTTGATTGCCTTTGTGAGGTGCTGCCTGTTTTCTGATGACACTGTGATTCACTGACTCATTTCTCCAAAATTTCCAGGTAGTGGTAGATATGGTCAAATACTACAGATGGTAGCAGGAGATTTGGGAGGCTGCAAAAGGCAGACCTTGGGGAGAAGGTAGGGCTTCACCTGGGTTCTGACAGGTGGGGAGGATTTGCAGAGACAATGGAGACAGAATATTTGAGAAGAGCATCAGGCAAAGGCAAGGATTAAAGGGGCACAGGATCTGCCTGCGTTGGAGGATCAATAGTAAAAAAATAGAGCTGCCTGGGGTGAAACCAGATAAGGGTGGGTTATAGCAATAATGCCAAGCTATGTGTCACTGTGTTCAAAGTGCTTTACTTGAACTCAGTCATCTTCAGTGGCCCTGGGGTTAGCCTTGTTTTTAGAGGGGAGGAGGAAATGAGGCACAGAGAGGTTAAGAACTAGTCCCAGGTCACCCAGCTCCAGGATTTGACCCTTGGTGGTCTGGCTGCCAGCCTGCCCTTGGAAGCACCATGCTGCTGGGGCACAGATACCACTGAGTGTGTTGCAGCAGGGATGAAATCTGAAGGAAGCAGTGTCTAGGAGAGGGGAGCAGGGTGTGCAGGGCAGAAAGTGTTTGGGGAGGGCAGAGGGATCAGCTGGGCTGTCCCCTCCCTGCTCTCGGCAGAGCCTTCAGTTTGGTGTCCTCCCTTCTCTCTTGATGTGTCCGGGAAACTGGCTGTGCGTCACGTGTCGTAGTCAATGGTTTATGATTTTCATCCTGCCTTTTTCTGGATGTGATGACAGAAGTCAGCTTCTCCTTTTCATGTGCCCCAGGTCAAAATTCCTGTTCCTTTACCTCGGTGGGGTGGCAGGGAAATGGGAAGGGCCTGGAGGAAGAGGATGCCCCAGTCCTGGCAGAGCCCATGTGTCTGCTTTGTGGGGATTTAGAGGCAGCCCATTAGGTATTAGCATAATTGCTTTTGTTTTTAATCTGCTCGGAAATGAATTTCTTTAGCAGCCAAAATAGCTCCAATTGGCCAGTTTGTTCTCTTTCTAGTTTCCATGTGGAAAAGTAGATTTAACCCGAGTCTAATTTTCTTTGTCTGTAAAATGGTGGCAATTAATACCCACCTGCCCCGCCTGCTGCGTCACGCAAGTGCACGGAAGGGCACATCGCAGAGGCTACCCCAAGGGTGCTGTTCACAGATATTAGTGGTAAGTTCTCTCTTCTCCTAACCCACCTCCCTCCCTTCCATTTAAATTCATTATGAAACGATAATAAGGGTGTTGGAGGGTATTCTTTCTCCCTTCCTTCCATCCCCTCCTTCCTTGACACTTCTTATTGGTGAAAACTTTCAAACATACCTAAAAATAAGGAGATAGTGAAACGTACCTTCCTCATCATCTAAATTTAACAGTGTTCAATGGCTTGCCACATATGCTTATCTAGTTCATCTTTGCTAAAGTATTTTAAAAACAATCTCAAATGGCATAAACTTCACTTCAAGTATATCTAAAAATATGCATTTCTAAAAAAAAGAATATTTTCTTGACACAAGGCCATTAATACACCTAACAAAATGAACAATAATCCCTTAATAGCAAGTCATATCCAGACTGTATTCAGATATCTCCAATTGTTTTTCTTTTTTTAGTTTTTTAAAAAAATTGTTATCTATTTATTTTTGGCTGCATTGGGTCTTCACTGCTGCACACGGGCTTTCTCTAGTTGCGGCGAGCAGGGACTACTCTTCGTTGCTGTGCGTGGGTTTCTCTGCGGTGGCTTCTCTTGTGGCGGAGCACGGGCTCTAGGCACACAGACTTCAGTAGTTGCAGCACTCGGGCTCAGTAGTTGTGGCTCGAAGGCTCTAGAGCACAGGATCAGTATTTGTGGCGCATGGGCTTAGTTGCTCCTCAGCATGGGGGATCTTCCCGGACCAGGGATTGAACCCATGTCCCCTGCATTGGTAGGCGGATTCTTAACCACTGCGCCACCAGGGGAGTCCCTCTCCTATTGTCTTTTTGTAGTTGAATTGATTGAATCAAGGTCCCAACAGGGTGGGGCATATAGGAAAGAGCAACCAGCGACACAGGGCCCTGTTTACAGTTCTGAGAGTTTAGGGATTTCTTCGCCTTTTGCAAAGCATGACTCAGCATTGCCAATAAAGTGCACCCTAATATTTGTGGTTTTGACTGTCTGGAAGCAACTGCAGATGTCCATGGCATTTAGCAATGTCTGTCCAGGCACAAAGGTGAATCCTAGACACTTGCAGGGCTGTCCCTGGAGTGAATGGTCCAGCAAGAGAGTGTGCCCAGCTGGGCGCTGGCACTGGAATTTTTCAGTGATGCTTTTTTGTTCTCTTTTCTGGTTCTTTCCTGATTTGGGATTTCACAGATTGGTACAATTGAAAAAAGACTGGAGTCATACATAGAATTATTGATTTTTTTTTATTTTGCCAAGTAAGGACATTAAAAATGATCTCCTATCACCATTATTTCATAAAAGGAAGGGCATTTTAATACTAAAATGGCAGGACTGATATTATCTCAGAATAAAGGGGCATCTTCTCTGGGAAATGATAGCTGGCCACCTGATGTTGAGGTATAATATGGTTTCCTCATTTTGCCATGAACTGGTAAGCATTTTGTCATAGTTTGGTATTTGGGAAACATTCTTCTACTCAAAATTGCTTGGGTAGTAAAAACTTGTAAAGTGATAAAAATGTCATTCTTTTTTGAAAAATAGTCATTGAGTGGGAGACGAAACTTCAGTAAATGTTGAATACAAACTTAGCTTGCTATGTGGGGTAGCACAGGAGAGATGCCACTTGTTTTTTTTTTTTTTTTTTGCGGTACGCGGGCCTCTCACTGTTGTGGCCTCTCCCGTTGCAGAGCACAGGCTCCGGACGCGCAGGCTCAGCGGCCATGGCTCACGGGCCCAGCCGCTCTGCGGCATGTGGGATCTTCCCGGACCGGGGCACGAACCCGTGTCCCCTGCATCGGCAGGCGGACTCTCAACCACTGCGCCACCAGGGAAGCCCCCCCCACACACACATTTTGATTGGTACATGCTGGACTTTGATTGCCTTGAACACGCAAGGCCTTTTCCTGCTTCAGGGTAGGGAACACATGGTGTTTCTTTTACTTGGAAAGTCCCCCACAACTTCCCCACTCCCTGCTGTTCCCCCTGTGCAACTGTGCTTCCTGAGGACAGACCCTTGACTCTTCCTCTCAGTAATGAAGAGCCACCATCTAGCATAGTCCCAGGCAGGGAGTGCTTGGTAAACCTCCGCTGACTGAGTGAATGACTATTCCAAGTAATATCAAAATTCTTCCCTCCCTATAAAAGTACAGAAAGGAGGTGCTGAAAATATTTTAAAAAGAAAAAGAAGGCTGTATTTTTGCTATATCAGCCAAATTGGTATTTGGCCTTGAGGATTCAAGCCAGTATTTATTTTTATAGTTATAATAATGGACCTTTCTGTAAAATAAAGTAAACCACATTTTAAGTGTGTGCTAAGATCAGCTCCATTTCATTGGCATTCCCCAAATTGCCAAGGTTCCTGTAAAACTCCTGTAAATGATGACCCCTCTGTCTTTAATAGGGTGCTAAATCTGTCCATTTCTGAGGGACAGAGACCTATAATATATGCATTTAAAAAAACAAAGTGCCTTACTAGTGTTGCTTATTAAAAAGGCTAAAATCAAATATAGTTAAAATGGCCCATAAGTTAGGTTCACACTTTTATTGCAGTTTTAAAAGAGAATACAAAACAGAAGTAGAGTCATGGATGTAGAAAACAAACTTATAGTTACCAGGGAATAAGGAGGGGAAGGGATAAATTGGGAGGTTGGGATTGACATATGTACACTACTATATATAAAGTAGATTACTAATAAGAACCTGCTGTATAGCACAGGGGACTCTACTTAATACTCTGTAATGGTCTATATGGGAAAAGAATCTAAAAAGAAAGAGTGATATATGTATATGTATAACTGATTCACTTTATTATTCACCTGAAAATTACACAACATTGTAAATCAACTATACTCCAATAAAAATAAAGAGTAGACAACATATTTGTAGAACCATTTTCTAGAATATTTTTCAGTAAATTATATAATTTTCTTTTGTTAATCAGAAATGAGATGTCTTCTGAGAACTGTCATTCCATGTTGGACTTCCCCTTTTCTAATTCCGTTTTAATGCTTTGTCTGAGTGACTCACCTTTAGCACCATATCTTGTTTGCTGATTATTTCTACTTTCCAATTCAGATTTTTACTCTATGCTACTTTAGTCCCTACTTTTATTTTGTGGGTATGATTTATCTCTTCAACTATACTATGAGCTTACTGTGCCCCAAATCTCAGGGGCTTTATTTCCTACTCCACCTGCACGTCGAGTGTGGGCCAGCAGGGGGCTTCGGATCATGTGGGTCACTTGTCTCTCAGGGACCCAGGCTCATGAAAGGCTTCATCTTGACACCTGCTTCCCAGATGAAAACGGCAGTGGGCAGAAAACAAGACGAACCACACTGCTGGCTTTTAAAGCTTCTGCCAGGATACAGGGCATATCATTCCATAGGTGTGTCAGTGGCTAAAGCAAGTCACATGACCATGCCTAACTTCAAAAGGGGTGGGCAAGTGAAACCCTGCTGTGTACCTTGGAAGAGGAGAGTCAGGCACACCAGAGGAATTGCACTAATAAGTCACACTCGCTGCCTGCAGGTTCCTGCTCAGTTCCAGGCTCATGGTGGGAATTCCGTCATACATGCTTGACTGAAATTTGGAAACACCTGAAGGAATATATGTGGGTACAGGTAAAGGAGAAGGCAGTTGCTGGTTGAAAATGAAGAAAGTATTGCTTCAGTGTATTTGCTCTCTCCTAGTTTCAACTTCCCTCCTAAAACCTGGAAATAGGAAAAGCCCTGGAGAATATCTCAAAATAAAGGACCCAAGTGAATACCTGTCTCTATGCAGCCAATAGCCATGCACTGGCGGATGATCTGGTCTTCCTCCTGACCTCGTACATATTTATGCCAATGATTTGAAGGACTTCAGATGTTGATGCACAGAAAACACTTGCTGACAAGATGAACCTGGGAGGGGAGCGAGTGATTTGGGTGAGAGAATTATGATTATGGGCTGCAATAATGGGTTCATTCTAAGGGATCCTGGTGTGATGTTTGGGTCTAAAGACCAATTACATAACTACAGGATGGCAGAGCTTTGAACAACAGTACGTGTGAAAAATCTCCAAGGCGTTTTGTTGACGTGAATCATACTGTTTTTCAGGAGTGGGATGTGGTGGCCAAATGAGCCAAGGGAATGTCAGTTTGTCGGCATGGAACCCCAATGCCCAGGACAGGGGAGGGGCTCAGGGACTCTGCTCAGGCAGAGTGTGGAGGCTTGAGCTCAGTTTGGAACGTCACCATCTGAGGGACCTGGACAGATGAGCTTGCCTAGAGGAGAGTAATGGGGCCACCAATGAAACAGGAACACTCAAGGAGTGGATGGAGGAACTGGGTCAATTTAACCTAGAGAATAGAAAGACTGGACTGGGGAAGTCTTCGAATACTCGGAGGGCTACCAGATAGAAGAGGGAACAAACTTTGTTTTGCTGCAGAAGGCAGAGTAAGGATAGGTTATAGGGCCACTGATTTGACTCATGATTGGGAATAGAACCCTGTGAAGGTTAAGTCTCTTGTAGGTTCCGTCCTCGAGGGGATCTTTGGATCCAAAGAGGTGAGTGAACAACTATCCCAGTTTGCCTAAGACTGAGGTTTTCAGTGTTAAAATCAGAAAAATCCCAGGCAACCTGGTTAAAGGGGTCACCCTACCAAAGAGGATCACCCTTAATGTCATCTCAGGTCTCTTTCAACTTACAGATTTTGTGATTTCTGAGATAGATACTATGTTGATTTTCCCAGAAGAATTTCAGGCAAAGCAATGATTCCTTTTTTTTTTTTTTTTTTGCTGTACACAGGCCTCTCACTGTTGTGGCCTCTCCCGTTGCGGAGCACAGGCTCGGGATGCACAGGCTCAGCGGCCATGGCTCACAGGCCCAGCCGCTCCGCGGCATGCAGGATCCTCCCAGACCGTGGCACGAACCCGTGTCCTGTGAATCGGCAGGTGGACTCTCAACCACTGCGCCACCAGGGAAGCCCAAAGCCATGATTCTTATACAGTAATTTTGGTTTCTAATCCCTGCTTAACTTAATCATGTAGGACTTTTGCATGCTCGCTGAACAATTGTCCCACACTTGTGTTTAAGATTTAATCATTGCTGCTAGATTCATGCCCTAAAATTGTATCACATAATCGGGTGAATATTCCCCTGCAAGTTCAAGGTCATTCACTACATAAATGAGCATTTTAGAAACAGAGCTGCACCTTTCTTAAGAAATCACAATGGATAATTTCTTGATTGTTTGAATATCTGTTATTCTTAGAAAAAGCATGAAGGAGGTGAATAGCAGTACAGGAAGTTAAATAGTTCCATCATGATGAAATTTTACTTATATTATGCACAATGAAAGAGCTGTGTGTGTTCAATACATCCATGTAGAAGCTTTATTCTTTTCTTTTAATCAGTTATTGTGCTTGTGATTCTAGAATATAAGCTTATGAAATCAAATTGCAAGCTTGCAGGTTTAATTATTCTTTGGGGTTCAATGTTTGTCCCTTCAGGACCAAGACCTCTACCAAGAGGTTTTGTAGTTTTCTCGTAGCAATGCTTCTTGATGATGTACTCCCGGCCCATTCTGTTTAACTTCAATGAAACCATAAGAGATAGTTACCGAGGTCAGCCAACTTTCCTAAG
This sequence comes from Neophocaena asiaeorientalis asiaeorientalis, assembly GCF_003031525.2. NCBI lineage: Eukaryota > Metazoa > Chordata > Mammalia > Artiodactyla > Phocoenidae > Neophocaena > Neophocaena asiaeorientalis. The sequence goes on from NW_020185330.1 coordinate 391,158, forward strand.
CCTTTTCCCTTTTAACTCATTCGGTAGAGCTCTGTAAATAGAACCCTTTGAGAGGAGAAGAGTAACTAGTGAATGGGCTCTATTTTTGTCTGTTTGGTGATTTATGGAGAAGAGAAGGAGTCCTTTCAGGTTCCTGGCTTTGCACCCAATCCCAAGAATAGAAATCCATGGAGGTGAGAGAATTATGGAAAGACTCTTCGTGTGGCTTAAGGGAAGTGGCAACTGAAAAACGTTCTGAGTGAGAGGAGAGTAGTGGGAGACCAGCTGCTCAGTGAAACCCCTCCACCACATGCTCCCTCCTGCTTTGGTTTGGCATCCAGTCTTCTGGGAGTTTCCCTTGAGTATGCACCTGACTCTTCTCACTGTCTCTTTAATAGACATCACCCTCTGTTCTCAGACCTGTGCTGTTCATTGTAGTTTTTGGTGATAGACTTACTACAGGGCCAGGAAAAAAAATCTCTCTTGGTACTCATTTTTTCCTGGATTCACATCCATGTTTCACACTGTTTATGTTGACGGAAGGTGAATTTCTTCTCACCATTTCCCTGGATTGGGGTGGAGACGACACCTGGTTGTAGAATGGAAACCAGCTCCCAAGACTGGTAACTGGAAGTGCGAGAAGCTGAGAAAGAGGATTGAGAAATAATCTGTGGCATAAAAGAATATGAGGGAGAATTCTGAGTGTTGGGTCTGAAAACACAAGATGGTGAGGGTGATGTGGATGAAGTAACTCAGCATCAATGGGTAAGAGAAGTCGAGAAGGATGGTGGTGTATCTCCTGCGGCAGACCCTTCCGTAGACCCCTTGTGGTGGGCTGTCACTAGCCACCTATTTGTGATCCTAATGTCTCCTGCTGTACTGGATATAACGGGATCTCAGACTTACTGTGATTGCACTTTTCAAAGAACAGTGTTTTAAATTTACAAAATTATTATGAAAGGTAATGGATTGAATTTATACCACCCATTAAGAAATTCTCCTTCACAAATATGCAGGGCATCACGGAGCACAGTTCTCTCCATGCCCAACTGCTTTCCATATCTGCGGTGTTTTCCTATAGGCTGCCGAGTCAGCATGATGCTTACACGCCACCTGTCCTGTCACCTTTAATCCATCCCATGCCTGAATTGCACTGTCATATTATAAATCCACCCACGGGTTCTTGTATTATTCAAACTGGTATCAAAGCAGAATTATCCATAGACAGCCAAGCTGTTTTTCCTTTACTCCACTTGCTTTCAAAAAGCTTTATCAAATAATAACATGCATAGTTTACATTTATAAATTTAATTATTCTAGGAGAAACAGTCTCCAGGTTATTGTTTGGCCTGTAACTTTTTCCCTCACAACATCATCAGATGCCTGAAATAAACAGCTAACAGCAGCACACCCTTTTATTTCCTGTGTGGTTTTGTCTGTGTTCCCTATATGATTCTCAAGCACTTAAAACAAGTTCATGCTCCATCTGACCTTTTCATTAAACCCACAAAATCACTGCAGGTGGCATTTTCTCTTGTACACTAAAATTTCAAATGAGATATTAGGTCCAATATCTGAGGTAGTCAACACAACCATGATGCTTCCTTTTTTAAAAAATGCCTGCAGGCTGCACAAAGATAGGCCTCTCATCTCATTTGTATTTATCATTACATACAAAGGTTTTACTAGAGACAATAAGGTTTGCTTAACCCTATCTCTTTGGTTCAGAGAATGAATGTGTGTGTGTGTATTTTAACAGAAAGAGAAAAAGTAGCATCGAGAAAAGAAATTTTCACCAAAATCATTTGGAAGGTAATAAGCTGGTATCATTCCTTAACATAAAGCCAAACTACTCTGATGTGCTATGTTCCTCCTACATCCTAGGTTGGCTGTGTTGTAAACCGGGGTTATGGTGTACTGATTCATCATCACTCTTTGGCCCTTATAGCAAAATCATTCTCCTGATAATTAGCATTCTCTCTATATGTTTGTGGATTACAACTTTAACCCTGAACATATTTCTCTTCAGATGAATTACTTTTTGGTTCACAGAAGAATTTCTTCGGTTATGTATATTAAAATCTGTCCTGCCTTCACTTTTCTTTTTCAGCAGCAAATACTTATTGAGCTTCCTAGTACACATACGAGGCAGTGGGAGGGAGGGGACCCCTGTCTCCAAGGAACTTATCATGTAGTGGGAGAACGTAAAACACGTGATTTGTGGTGTGCTCATTAAATTTCCACATGAGTTCATATATGAATTAGAAGCATGAATATGAGATTATTATTGGATAAAAAGAGGCACTTTAAAACCTCTCGGTGAAATGTTTCTGCTTCCTGTGAACAAGGACAAAAACATATGTTGCTGATTAATAGGCTAAAGGGATGCATGTATTTAGTTAGGCTGAGGTCATATGAAAAGTTAGGTGGTGCATACCCCTTGTACAAACACACGCGTGTGCACGTGTGTGCACACACACTTTTATTTAGACCAGTGGCTTTCAAACATATTTTATCTCCTAAGTAGTAAAGACTGGCTGAAGGGGGTAGGAGGCAGGAGCCTTACCCATTTACCTCTTTATGCCACCTCCTGTCTACATGCAGTAGCCTCAGAGCTTAAACTAAAAAGCCCTGGTTCGGATTGTTAGATATCCAAATATTTATCTTAAATCATTAAATTACTACAACTGTGATTGATTTACAGAAAGATGATTCAATACACAGCCTTGAAATAGTCCTATGGGTTGATTGCCATGTTGCTTAAGTAATCTTGTTTCTAATGAATTTGCTTTTCCTCCCTAATTCATACCTTCCACTTCATTCAGCCTATTTGGTCTTTGAATTCTGCTGTCTCTGACAATCGATGTTTTGGGAGACAGCAGTGATGATGCTTTAATCCCTGGATATCTATCAACATCTATTGTAAACTACTTTTATCTCTTTGATTTTTGGCCCTTTCCCCACCCATCTCTTAAGCTTTTAAAAACTCTTTTTAAACTTTCACATGGAGTCAAAAATATTTACTGTCAGACATAGGATTCTTTTGTTATTCTTTTCAAATTGCTAGCTGTTCTACAATTTATGAGAAAACTCTAGCAGAGGACTTGGCACAATGGCTAATACTTTAGCCAAATCTGATTGTAAATGGAAAGTTATAGCTACAAGATAAGTAGCTTCAGTGGGACTTGGAAGTGGAGAAGAAAGCGTGGTCCAAATCTGTGAAGGGAGTGAAGGTAGAATTGTCGTATTTGAAATGTATTTCATTATAAAATACTATTGAGGAAAAGTTGGAATATACGAAGAAGTAGATAAATAAAAAGAGATATAAAAATCATATGTAGTCCTACCACATAAACAACTACTTTTACATTTTGGTTAGTCTTGATGGAGGAGTAGAGGGCATGTGACAGACTAACATTGTCCAATAAATGTTGACCCTGGTGGAGAAAAGGGTGAGGTGTCTGTGTTAGAAGTTTGAGACTCTGGCCAAATAGATGATCAGGCAATGTGAGGCAAAGCGGGGTAGGACATTGACCATTGACATTTTAGTTTAGAGGATTCATGGGCTCAAGATGATACAATGAAGGGCAGTGTTAGTGGTGAAGTGGCTGGGGTTTTGAAGGCCAGGGCACTCAACCTGTGCTGAAGGGAGAAAGAGGAATCTGAGCAGAAGAAGCTGATTTGGGAACAGGCTTGGATCCAGGACAGAAGTGTCTCCTCCATGGAACTTCTGTGGCCAAAAATGGGGAGATTCAAATAACTCTAAGGTAAACAATCTTATAAAAAGGCTGATCTTGGGGTTCAGACAGAACAGGCAGCTTTCTTCTCTGATGACCCAAAGTATGGCCTAGAAGGTGGCAAGATGGTGAACTCATCTGGGGAAAAAAAGAGGACCCCAAGGAATGGTGTCTAAAGTAGGACGTTCAGACTAAACATTCAGGGAGTTGGAAGAGGGGAGTAACTATAGGGTCCCCATAATTTATCACCCAAATTGGGACACTCTTGAAGACAAATCGGTGCTGCTGTTAATAATTGTACCAGGACAACCAGTGAAATTCAGGGCTGTCACCTTAGGTACCTATTTTGTCACCTAAGTACCCCAACCATGTACAGTTTATAGCTTTGTTATAGAAATTGTGTATAACCAAATTGGCTGTTGGACAATACATACCTAATTTATTTTCCTGATAAATAACTGTGCTTAGTTTAGGGTCTCATCATTTTTCTCCTGAACTATTAGGAGAACCTCTAAACTGGCTTTCCATTCTCCAAACTGCTATGTAAGCCATTACCAGAGGGATATTTCTAAATCATTAGTCATGTCTTGTTCCACTCTGCTTAAAATTCTGTGCTTTGCATGCTCCTTGAGATAAAGTTCAAACTTAGCATGGCATACAGTTCAGTTCATTCAGTCTCTGGTGACGTCCAGAAATCAGGGACCATGTTAGAGACTGGAGCCCTTCCTCTGACCTCTTCTCCCGCCTCATCCCTTCCTGTGTGGGGAGCGATGTTTTCCAGCCTCCATGCCTTGGTACGAACTGTTCCCTCTGCCCGGCACAGCCTTCCACATGCTTGACCCATTCTACTTTTTTTTTTCCTTTCAAAACTCAGCTTAAGTTTCACTTCTTTGTAGAATTACCTCCTGATTGTTCCCAGACTAAGAGCACTTCCTCTCTGTTCTCCCTCTCCACTCAAATATGCGCCAGCATATATTTTTGTTAGAATTCTATGGCACTGATTAGTAATAATTTTCTGTCTTCTTTCTCAAAAATTTATCCCTTTGAGGCCAGGGTTGTATTCTGTTTATGTTTCTTTTTCCCCTTCTGTATTATATCATCTAGCAAGATAACTCTTCTATATATTTTATTATTTTTTTAAAATGTGAACTTGAACCTATCTCAATATTAATCTCTGAAGGATTCCCTTTGTTATTGACTGAATGTTTGTGACCCTCCAAAATTCATATGTTGAAGCCCCAACCCTCATGTGATGGTATTTGGAGATGGAGCCTTTGGGAGGTAATCACGATTAGATGAAGCCATAAGGGTTGGGCCTCTATGATGGATTAGTGCTTTTATAAGAAGAGACACCAAAGGACTGGTCTCCTCCATGAGCACTCACCAAGGAAAGGCCATGTGAGCATCAGGGAGAAGGTGACTGTCTGCAAGCTGGGGAGAGTCCTCAGCAGAGCTCAACTATGCTGACACCCTGATCTCACTCCTCAGCCTCCAGAACTGTGAGAAAATTAATTTCTATTGTTTATACCACCTGGTCTATGGTATTTTGTTATGGCAACTGAGCAGACTAATACACCTTCAGAGGGAGAATTGCTTGTTTATCATTTTGTTTACTGTCTCACTGTAGGAAACATTTCTTTTTGTTCCATGATAACTCAACATTTAAAAACATTTTTTTCCTTGATTAAAATAGTATATGCTCAATGTGCAAGATTTAGAACATACACATGTACACACACACATACACACACACAAACACATACCCCATAAAGGAAAAATCACCTAGAATCCAGCACATAGAATAACTGTTAATATTTTGGGGTTTCATGAAACTCCTAGAGGAAAGCATAGGAACAAAGTCCCTGACGTGGGTCTTGGTAATGATTTTTAGGGTATGATACCTAAACAAGCAACAAAAATAAAAAATAAACAGGGGCAACTACCTCAAACTAAAAAGCTTCTGCACAGCAAAAGAAACCATTGGCAAAGTGAAAAGACAACCTACAGAATGGAAAAAAATGCAAACCATATATCTGATAAGGGATTTATATCCAAAACATACAAAGAAATCATAAAACTCAATAGCAGAAACCCAAATAATCCAATTAAAAATGGGCAAAGGACCTGAATAGGCATTTTTCCAAAAAAGGTACTTGAAAGGCCAACAGGTACATGAAAAGATGCTCAACATCACTAGTCATTAGGAAAATGCAAATTGATACCACACTGAGATATATCTCACATCTGTTAGAATCACCATCATTAAAAAGACGAGAGATAAATGCTGGCAAGGATGTGGAGAAAAAGGAAGACTTGTGCACTGCTGGTGATACTGTAAATTTTTGCAGCCACTATGGAAAACAGTATGGAAGATCCTCAAAAGCTTAAAACTAGAACTACCATATAATTCAGCAATTCCTTCTGAGAATATATCCAAAGGTAACAGAAAGACTAATGTGGAGCAATATCTGCACCCTAATGTTCATTCCATCATTATTTACAATAGCCAAGACATGGAAACAACCTAAGTGTCCATGAATGGATGAATAAAGAAGTTGTGATACATCTATATCTATATCTATATATCTATAATGGAATATTATTAACCAATGAGAAATGAGGAAATCCTACCATTTGCAACAACATGGGTAGAACTTGAAGGCGTTATGCTCAGTAAATTACGTCAGACAAACACAAATACTGTATGATCTCACATGTGGAATCTAAAACAACAATAAGAATCAAACTCATAGAAAAAAAGGTCAGACTGTGGTTACTAGAGGCAAGGGGTAGGGTTGGGGAGGGGGAATTGGAGGAAGGTGGTCAAAAAGTACAAACTTCCAGTTATAAAATAAATAATAGGGATGTAATGTACAGCTTGATGACTACAGCTAACACTGCTGTATGATACGTAGGAAAGCTTTTAAGAGAGTAAATCCCAAGATTCTCATCACAAGGAGAAGTCTTTTCCTTTATTCTTCTTTCTTTTCTTTTTAATTGTAGCTAGATGAGAAGATGGGTGTTAGCTGAACCTACTGTGGTAATCCTTTCACAATATAAGTAAACCGAACCATCGTGCTGCATGCTTTAAACTTATACAGTGCAGTATATCAATTATTTCTCAGTAAAACTGGAAAAAAATGTTGGCATTTGGTTTTCTAACATTACACACAACATATAATATATTATATATGTATACACTCACATGCATATTCCACAAAAAGGGGATCATACTCTGTATAATTTTAGAGACTGCTTTTGATACATAGTACACTATTTCCTATAACTAGTTATTCTTCTGCAACATTACTTTGGCTACATAATTTTCAGATGTAACTCAACTTTAGAAATAATTCTTGGTGTATATTCTTCTCAGAAGTGGTTAGAATTTTATTAGTTTACTAGTTTCCTCAATCCAATGGTTATTTTACTCCCACAAAGTTGAGTCTCCTCTGGTTTAAGCCTGGCAATTTCTAGCAAGAGTATTATGGAGAATCTTAAAAATAATTTGCTCATTCATTGATTTATACACTGCATAGTAGTACTATGTTTGTATTTCTGGAGAAAAATTCAGCAATATGTAGCAAGAATCCTAAAAATACACATGACCTTTGTTCCAGGTATTGTACTTCTAGAAATTTATTGTAAGGTAATAATCGTAGATGTACAGACAAATTTATAATCATTGCAGCATAGAGAGTGAAAGAATGGATGTGACATAAACCACCACCAGTGGAGCAATAGTTGAAATAATTGTGGTCCATCCATACAACGGAATAGTTTTCAGCCATTAAAAGCACTGTTTTCAAAGAGTATTTAAGGATATGGCAACTGTGTAGAATAAGTAAAAAAAAAAAGCTACAAAATTATGTGTACGATATGTGATCCCAGTTTTGCACAAAACCAAAAGTCTATTCTTAGAAAATAAGACAAAACACCAAAATAGTGATAGAGTTTTCTCTAATACCTGGATGCCTGCTAATTTTTAAGTTTTTCCTTTATCATTCTCTGAATTTTCCAGAGTACCTATGGAAAACACATATTCCTTTCATAATTAAAAATGTTTATGTGATTAAAAAATGTTCAGGAGATTTTATTGATTTCCAAGAAGTGGAGCACCTTGTATTAGAATCATTGTTTCATTTTGGTCAAATGAAATGCTTCAAAAACAAATTGAGGACTCACCTTTATGGGGATACCACAAAGCTTCTGGAGTGCTTTTGATGAACGGAAGAACACTAAGGAACCAGGGGAGCACTATATATACTAAATATATTACTATATATATTTATATACTACACACTTGTTCTTCAAGATCCAGCTTAAATGTCACTCTCCTGGGAAGTTTTCTTCACACCCTACCCCAGCACCACAAACACAAATCCAATCTAGCCACTGATCATGCTGCATTGCAATGATCTTTCTTTTCCTTCCTAGATTGTTCAGGGTACCTGGTCTATAGCACTCAGTAAAATGTTGAATGCATATATGAATGACTCATTGAATGCCAGTATTACTCAGTCTCTCTCTGAAACCCCAGTACCTGAGCAAGCCAAAGTTGGTATGTTGGACTTGGTGGAGTGATATCAGCTCTGCCCGGGAGAGAAGAAACTCAAGTTAGGATATGGGACGGATGGTGTCATTACAACCTTGATGAATATTTTTCATTTGTTCCCCTTATCTTTGCTCTCCCTAGCTCTTGCATTACCTGTATTAGCCTTCACCTTTCTGAAGTGAGAACTGTTAAGCAGAAAGGAGCCTGCCTGCTCTGTAGGTCAGCTTCCTACATTATCTGGTCCTGAGCCCTGTAGGAGAGCTGATCTGTGTTCACACACTGAACTCTCATTTCCAAATGGGTTGGGGGAGGTTGCTGGGGTCCCTGATAAAAAAACAGTCATATAGTAAAGACATTGGGGAGAGGGGCTATTGACCAAGGTTTTTTATGTAGCAGCACAAAAAGATGGGAGTAGGGGCTAGAAGTAGGGGCCTTGCTAACAAACAAGGAGCCCTCTAGGGATCTGGTTGTTCTTCTCATGTGAACAAACAGGAGTCGATGAGCAGAGGGCTGGAGCACAGGACTCTTTCTGTTAACTTCAAATTCCATTCCTATGTTGTAGGACTGATTAATTAATAGGACATGGGTCACATTCTGGCTCCCAATGCCATGCCCACAACTCCTGCTGGAATCAGTGGGAATGTGGGTTTATAGCTGAGGGCAGTTTGGTTTTCTTGGATGACGTGTGTGTGTGTGCGCGCGTGTGTGTGCGCGTGTATGTGAGAGAGAGAGAGAGAGAGAGAGAGAGAGAGAGAGAGAGAGAGACTGAATATTAGTCTTCAAGAGAAAGGACTAAAAACATCCCTGTGTGTTTGGGGATGGCCCTTTCTTTGCTGTTATGAATGGTTCTACTAATAGAAAGAATTAACAAGTATTCCATCTGTCATAAATTTCATTTAATATTCATGTCTGACATAAACTGAGTTCTTGTCCTAATTTGGCTTGCTGACTGTTACTTCTCAGCCTCAGGGAAAGGATCATCCCAAAGGGATCTCTTCCAAATTGGAGAGAAGAGGGTGGAGGTAGAGAAAAATGAAAAGACTGATTCTGCCTTCCAAGGAGTTTAGTTTTTAATGCCACTGCCCTCTAGCCCTGAATTGCTTTGTGGCAAATGGCTCATCTTGGTTTTCTGAAGCATACCACCTCCTGTTAACAAAGGCCATTCAAGGTCACCATGATTGGCCTTCATTTCTCAGAAGTCTTTCCCTCCCCAGCCAGGGCAATTCTCAACCTCTACTTTTGTTTCCTGATAAGGCTGCCTTTCTGCATGGGATTCTGAAAGACTCTTACATTTGATACTCAGTTTACAGATTATTGCCAAGAAGCTATTTACATTGTCCAGACACAGAACTGAATGCTTTTTCTATTTTGTTTAGGAGCTCTTCATGAAGGGTAGCAGGGAATTCAATTTTATGATTTTGGAAAACCAAGCTGACAGTAGATTTGTTATCAGTAAACTTGGGCAATGCAGGGCCTATAAAAGTGGTCCAGGTGAGTTGCCCCACCCCCTCTCAAGGTGAACCTTAGTGCCAAGAACTCACTCTCTTAATTAGTATAACTTGAAAATAAATGTCATTTTATAGGACAAATGTCTACACCTTGTTTTTCTTCTTTAAAATTGTTTTCAATATTTTTGTTTCTTTGCTTTTTCACATTAATTTTAAAATCATATTGTCAAATTCCAATTAAAATTATTTTGGGTTTTGATTGCACTTTTATCGAGTTTATAAATTAATTCGAGAAGAGTTATCCTCTGTAGGATATTAAGTTCTCCTATCACATGATATATTGCTCCATTTATTTGGTCTTCTTTCATATCTTTCAGGAAAGGTTAATAATTTTCTCCATGAAAGTCTTGTACCTGTTATTCCAGTGCAGAATTCAGTGCCTGGTACATGGCAGATACTCAATAAATTTTTATTGAATGTATATATTTTTGTTACTATCGTGACTAGAATGAGTTCAACGAATGTTTTTTATATTAATCTCTTATTTAGGAATCTTTCTGAAGCAACTTTTTCAATTCTAATATGGTACATTTTCTTGGATTTTCTGTATATATAATATCGATAATATAGTCTGAAAGTCAGAAGTTTGTTTTTTCTTTCCAAGTCTTATGCATTTAATTTTCTTCATTGACTTATTTTACTTGATATGATCTCCAGGTCAATGTTGACTAGAAATGGTGATGGGGGAATCCGTTTCTTTTGCTGAACTTAATGGGAAGTCAATCACCATAATATGTATGATTTTTAGAGATGCCCTTTGTCAAATTAAGGAAGTTCCCCTTCTCTTCCTAGTTTTCTAAGTGTTTTTCCTTAATATTGAAATCATGGATGGGTTTCCAGTTTTATTAAATGCTTTAAAAATTGCTTGATTAGAAGTGCTGATATTTATAGATAGATAGATAGATAGTATCTATGTTGATTTGTTGTTCATTCTTTAGTATTTGCATATTGGCCACATGCAAAATTGGGAGGAAATATAGCATGATGGTTAAGGATGCAGGCTCTGAGGTAAGACTTCTATTTTGAATCCTTGTTTTATCACTTCCTGACTCTCAACTTGGGCAAGTTACTTAAACTGTCTATGTTACCTTATCTCCAAATGGAGTTAACAACAGCATCTACCAAATAGTCTATTTTTTTTGAGATATTAAATGAAATCATGAGTAAAGCTCTTAGAATAGTTCCCAGTGCTTTATGAACATTCAGTGTATCTCAACTGCCATTCTTTTTCCTATTGCTACCATTTCTTAGACTCTACTTGTGCAGTTTTGGTATCAAGATTATAATAGCCCCTACAGGGAGACCGAGAAATTGCTCTTTTATTTTATTTTCCAATATAACTTGCATAAGATTAGAATTTTATGTTTGCTGAAGCTTTCGCAATACTCATTAATAAAAATAGTCATGCCCTGGAAGTTTATATGAATATGTATTTTTGCTATTTAAAAAGTTATAGATATATACAAACTTTTAATTTCTTTTTGAGTGAATGTTGACAAATTTGTCTAAAAATTATAAATTTAGCTCTCAAAATTTCACTTCATAGCATTCACTTAAGTCATTTCTTCAGTCTCTATTTCACTTGAAATGATGATCTCATTTCTACTCCTATCATTGTTTAATTTGTGCCGTCACTTTTTCTTGATCAGTCTTATCAGAAAATCATCTATTTGATCTGCCATTTCAGAAAAAACTTGGTTTTATTATTCTTTTGGCTTATTTCACTTAGCATAATGGAGAACTTCCACTTTTTAATTCAGCTCTTCTCCCATATCCATGTTGTTGGCACCTACTATTTTCTTCTACCTTGTTTTTAATTCCTCGTTAGTTATTCATATTATTATTAAGCTTTGTTTATAGTCAAGCTTATTTAGAATTAATACTATATATACTGATATTTCTGTTCATCATTACATCTGGCATCGTATTCCTTTGTTTAGCATTTAGAGAATGGAGACCCAGAGAAGGTGAGGACAGATTCAGCAGGAATGAGAGAGCTGTAGGATGAAAAGGAAAGGAGATTTAGGTCAGGAAGAGGACTTTTTCAGCTTGAGACCTTGGCGATGGAGCAGATCTCAGTGCTCAGCACACCAAAATTATTTGTGGATCCTTCATTTCCTAAATACTTGCTATCTGGAGGAAAAGTTAGTTGCTCTGAGCTTCAGCGTAGAAGACTCAGTTCCATTTTTTTCTTCTGAAAAAAGTGGGAACAACCAGGCTTGCAGAACTATTATCCTACATAAAAAAAAAAGTTATATATTAGGTGCTCATCAATTTACAAAAATCTCCAAGGGTTGTGTCTAAAATCTTCATAGCCTTTGAACTTTGTCTCTTCAAGTCCTTGCCTCCATTCTCTAGATGCTTCTCTTGTGTCCTCATTCATCAGTATCCTTTTGGCTTCATTTGCCCCCTACCCAACCTGGACTCCATCAGAAATTATTTAAACAGGATTTTTGCCAGAACCTTAGAAATGCTCTCTCCCAAGCTATGGCTGGATTGTCAGTCATCAGATCTGGGAAACCCTTACCTTTTCTTCTACCTGTTCCAAAGTAGTGTGGTATCTCTGCTTTTGGGCTGAGGTCTTGGTTTAGGATGCGGAGCAGATATTACAGCCACTCCCTGAGAGCAGCGCAACCTCCCCTCCCCTCAGCCGTGACTTACTTTTTCCTCAGCGAGCCAGCTGCCTTTGGAGAATTCCTCCAGAGTAGTGAGTGTCAGCAGCAGCGCTGTGGCTTGGCTATTGTCAGTGCCAACTGGGGTCACAGCTCTCCTTTTCCATAAGACATATTGGCTGACTGGGTGCTCTACCAAACTGCAACAGGCTCTGTGGGTTTCTGTCCGCATTTCTTCTTGCCTCTTGGTCTCAGTTGTTTCTAGGAGGGAGTAGAACTTTGTCACTGAGTCTTTGCTGGCTGTGATGCGAGAAGTCAGAACAGCTTTTAACATTTTCCTGTTAATGTGTGACCCCTGCTTTACCCGCTGGAGCTCTGAGGGTGTGTTGAGGGAGAAGATTCATAGGAAGGAATTGATTTAATGGGGATGATAGCCTGGGATGGGACATAATTCCTCCCAGCCCAGGCTTTGTGCCCACCTCACAGTAGGGAGGGGTTGGTTCGTGCCCCTTTATTGGGACTTGCTTTGGTGTCAACATAAATGAGATAAATGCAGGAAATGCAAAGATGGAATTGCATTCATTCTCGAAAGAGTGCTTATTTGTGACTGGCCTACTTAGAAAAATGGAGTGGAAAAAGAAGGAAAGTTTTGAGGCAGAAAAAAATAAGATAATGGAAGGTAGAAATAGAGGACCACAGTGAAAGGCCAAGCAGATGGGCTGTATCAGCTCTAAAATGTCCCTGGACAGGATTCCTCCTGGCTCCACCCTGGGTTTTCCATTCCTGCTGACATTTCCAAGTCATAAGTCAAGGGAATGACAGTGTTAGAGTGTGCATGTCAGGGAAAGCCTCTAGGTGGAGTAGGCTCAAAGGTGCTGGAGGTGGGAGGGCAAGGGTGGAACAGCAGGGCGGGGCATTGGACAGGGTGGCCACTGCCTGTGTAGTCCAAGATCTCTCCTTTTTAAAAGAAATTTTGGGGTTTTGACCTGTGAAGGACAGCCAGGTGAGACAATTCTGCTGAGCAGGGGTGGGAAATTGCAACTTTGTGTTCTCTTAGATTCTAAAAGTCTGTTAGCAGATCTGCAAGGGTAGATCTTTTTTATTCCCGTTTTATTGTGCTTTTTAAAAACTTCACAATTAACAAAACCTTTCCCATTCTTCCCCTGGGGGATCAAATCCTTTTTCTCTCATTTGACCCACAATAATCCTGAGTACCATCTAGGTACTTTTCAGGTGAGGAAGCTGTGTATTGCCCCCAATCCTGTCCCAAATGTCAGTTTTTTCCTCAGTTTAGGACCAATCCCTGATCAACTGCTTCACATTTTCAGAGCAGTCATGGCTTCACTTTTTGCATGTCCTGACATTTGACATGGACATTTATCTAAAGGGCTTTCTCTCTGGAGCCCTTTAAGGGCTATTCTTAATTACTTGATGCCCTAGTGTTTGGGTTGTGACTATGTGGCATGCTAATCTCTAGATAGCCATAGTTTTATTTAATTTTTACATCGCTATGAAGTAGGTATTATTATTATTATTCTCATATTATAGAGGACTGAAATAAAATTCAGAACAGTCATGGAAGGGAACCCCAAAGTCATGTAGTTGCAAATGCCCGAGGCAGGATTTGAACCCAAATCTGTCCTACCCCAAACCTAAGTTCCTAACCTGTCTGCTGGGAGCTCTCAATCTGGAGTCAGTGATGCTGTCCTCCCTAAATTCTGTGTAAACTTTGTGTATGTGTTTTTTTTTTCTGGGAACAGAGATCATGGCCTATATCAGATTTTCAAAGGGCTGTAGTCCCACAAGTCACTGAACCATTAGAGCTGGTGGATCAGTTAGGATGCTCTTGGCTGCAAACAAAAGAAAACCCACCTCAAACTGGCCATGTGTCAGTTTTCATGCACGGTTTCATTAGGATTCCTGCTCCATTTCTCTGTCACGCTCTTGGCTTTGCCCTCCTTCGTGTGTTGGCTTGGTCCTCTGGCTTCCCTTCCTGGTAGCAAAATGCCTGCAGCAGTTCTGGGTGCAATGCTGTTCACCAGAGGTCCAGAAGGGGAGTGTTTCTCTCCTCTCCACCATCCAACAAAACTTGTGAACTTCACTCTGATTGGACCACTAAGGTCATGTGCTCCTGTCCCGCCTGATCCCTGGGGCTGGGGGATGCCATGTACTGATTGGCTGAGGCCTCTGTTCCTTGCCCATTCCTGCATCAGTCCCAGTTGTAAAGAGGATAAGATTACACTGAGTGCCTGAGGCTACTGGGGACACACTCCTGGGGCTGGGGGAAGGGTCATTGTTACCCAGACAACATGGCTGTTTCATAATGGTCCAGGGAGGGGTGAAATGGATAATGAGTTGGCATCCAGCAATACCTGATATAGGTAGTATTCTTCTCTTGTTATCTCACAGAAGACCTTAGAACAAACTTCCTAATCCAGTGGGACAGAATGAAAGCAAATTCAGCTTCTAGTAGGAAGCGTTTTGGCATTTCATTGTTCTCTTTGATTTGAGGAGTTTAATATCCTGCCTTTCTCCCATCCCCAATCAGAGTCTATTTAGTGAGACAAGATGCCGCTACCAACTCAGAGATATTTCCTTTTGGTGCACTTCTCATTAGAGTTGCTGCTTCTGAGAAATGCTTCCATACCCTGAGTTACAGATGCCTTTGGCATATTTTCCACTTGTTTAAGAGCATATAGTCTCAGACTCCAAAGGTGGGTGGGAAAGAGGAAGAGTATTTGAAAATGAGAATGTGAAGGAAGACAGCAGTCTTTCTATGAGAAACCAGAGTGATGACAGCATGCGTCTGAAAATATAATTCTCCTCTTTTGTTTGCTTGATAGAGTTTTGATAGATAGAATCTTGACAGCTCTGTTATGAACTGTTAAAATGTAATTTAGCTTAAAAATTGTAATTATCTTAAATTATAGTCTGAAGTCATTTTCCAGGCTTTGATCCTTTTATCGTGTGCGACACAGCAGGGGCTACAGGTGCAGCAAATCCAGCTGCTGTGTTTGCATAAAAGAATGAAAGAAATGGTTGATTGGCTCACTGGACACCCCTGGGGTGGGGGGATAGAGGTAGGCACAGAGGGAAACCAGTGGGATTTGACTCCTGCAAGGAAATCCCTGGATGATGCGCTTAAATTTAGAGATGAGGGGGCATTGTGGGTACTTCCATCTATTAGCGAATAAAGCCCAAGCTTCTTAGAGCAACATTCAGGCTCTTGAGGACATGGCCTTCAGTCACTTTCTCAGGCTCCATGAGATGCATGGTGCAGTGGGGAGAGTGTGGGCTGCAGAGTCAGAGAGTAGACTCTTACCTCTCTCTCTCTGACTTGCTGAGCAATGCAGGATTTACTATTTAAGATCTCTGAGCTTGTTTCCTCTGTTTATTATGAAAGAGAAAAAGACACACTAACTTTCCCTGTGGCACTAAATTGTCCCAACGGCCCTCTGTCCTTATATCCCCTCCCTCCCTTATATTCCCCTACTTTTACTTCCCGAGATCTCTCCCTCACTTGCCCTCCCATCAAGGAGACTGAACGTTCACTGGGGCAGGGGCCACATGTCTGACCCTCCCTTCTTCACCTCTAGTCCCAGTACAGTGGTTTGTACCTTGGTTCATGGTTAAGTGCTCGGTACAATTTTGGTAAAATGGATGTTCACTAACATTTTTCATTATCCACTTGTCCTTCTTAGAACATGTCGATAAAAATAAATAAAATACTTAAGTGAGTCAGAAGGAGAGTGGGTTGGTTAAGGTGAGGCATGGCTTTGTAGTGTGGGCACTTGAGTCAGGAAGTCCTGGTTAAACTGCTGCCTTTGGGCAAGTGACCATTCTGGACCTCAGTTTTCCTCTGTAAAATGCGATGATAACAGGACTCACGTCATTGGGTTGGTGTGAGAAAAAGCTAAGATAATAAATATAAAATAGACTGGGGAGAGTACATACTTAACATGAAGTAATTATTGTTCCCCAGCAGGTCAGTTCTGCCAGGTAAGAACTCTACTGTACACTCATGAAATTCAATGAAGGTCTTAAATTCTTTCATGAAATGAAAACAAAAGCAAGGGTGGAGAAAGGCTTCCTCTTCTCTTTGCGCGAGGTGGAGGTCAAGATATGTCTCCATCGGATGTCTCCCTTAGACCATCTGAGCATTACTGGGGTGAGCTGTTGCGGTGACAGTTGTACCCGATCACACTGCCGCCAGTGTCACCATGTCAGGCAGCCTCTGAAGCATTGTCTCTTTTAACATCCTCAGAAGATACCCATCACGAGGTGTCTTCTAAATCCTGCATCCATGTTCTTTAAATAGAGTCAATAACTGATATTGATTCCACGCTTATTATGTGTCTATTGAATATTTTTACATAGATGAGCTCATTTAATTCTCACAGCAGCCCCCTGAAGTTGTTCCTGTCGTTATCCCAACCTCACAGACCGGGAAACTAAAGCACAGGGCAGTCAGGTAAACTGCCCAAAGTGAGATGGTTAGAGGTGATGGAGACAGGATTTGCCCCTAAGCAGTCTCATTGTGGCCCCTGTGCTCTTCACCACTGGCCCTGCTGCCCCTCCACTCATGATGTCTGCACCCCAGAAGGCAGGTCCCTCAGGATGGTACCCAGGCCATTGATACCCACCAGGCTGCCCTTCACCCCAGCCTGTGGGTGCTCTTCACCCCAGCTGACTGACTCAGTCTCTGACCCTCTATTGAATGGTGAGCAAAGTTAGTGCACCTTTGGACTTTAATGCCAGCAGCTATCATTTCAAAGGGAGAACTGTAATTTAAAAGAGGCTTGGTGAAGTTTAATGAAAGGTGACTCTCCTCATGCTTGAGGTGAGTTGAAAGAGAATTCAACATAAGCCAATCAGCTGCATGCAATGGCCTTGCTTAGGGCCTGGACGAGTCCAGTGTGAAGGCAGATGAAAAGGGCCAAGTGCAAAAATGGGTAGGCACACATTTGTTTCCCTTCCTCCATCAGATGGGGCATCCTTACTCTCAGTCTTCCCAGACACTTTTCCTACTCTACGACCTGCCCCACAGCTCAGAAACCCCGCACACCTGCAGGAAAGCAATAACCAGTTTTTCCAAAACATATTGCACATGCTTATGCGAACCCCAGAGTGGAATCAAGCTTTGGAGGAAGAGAGAACAGTTGTGTACCCTGCAAAGTTCTCACTTGCCAACAGAATGAGTGCTAATAATCCCACAAAAATTGTGGAAAACCACTTGGTCTCAGGCCTCTGTAAACAACATGCTAAGACACACAGAAGGGTTACTCAGCCAGGGTGCCAGCAGGATCTAGGGGAGCTGAGATGCCTATTACCTGGCTTTGCCCTGCCTGCTCAGAAAGTTTCTCTGTTTCCTTGCTTTTGACATGTGGGGCTCTAAATTTGAGAGCTTACTGAGATGTCCGCTATGAGAAGCCGGATTCTGTGTAATGCTGCATATGTGAAATTCCAGACTTGAAGCCTTTAAAATAAACGGAGGTATAAGTACGGGAAAGGCCAAACGAGGAAAACTATGTGCTGAAGAAAGGCTGCAACAAGAGGTGACAAGCCTCATACAAATTATTCATAAATCCATTCTGATTCATAGCAGGAGCTAGAACTGCCTGTGAGCCCAGAATGGCTGCTGGTTGAGTGAGAGCACTGGTGTGATGATTTGTTTCCTCCAATGAGGGCAGGGCCAATGGACGCCTTCAGGAGGGAGATTGCCGAAGATAAAAATGATCCTCCAGGCTTCCCTGGTGGCGCAGTGGTTGAGAGTCCGCCTGCCGATGCAGGGGACACGGGTTCGTGCCCCGGTCCGGGAAGATCCCATGTGCCGCGGAGCGGCTGGACCCGTGAGCCATGGCCGCTGAGCCTGCGCGTCTGGAGCCTGTGCTCTGCAATGGGAGAGGCCACAGCAGTGAGAGGCCCGCGTT
>NW_020185330.1:409905-418827 GCF_003031525.2 Neophocaena asiaeorientalis asiaeorientalis
GAGTGGCTGGGCCTGTGAACCATGGCCACTGAGCCTGCGTGTCCAGAGCCTGTGCTCCACAACGGGAGAGGCCACAACAGTGGGAGGCCTGTGTACTGCAAAAAAAAAAAAAAAATTACTTTATATGTGAATGGACTAACTAGTCAAAAGACATATGGTGGCCAATTGGATAAAAAAAAAAAAAAAGATCCTTCAAGGCCAAATGCTCTTTTGGCTGAAGGGCTCCAAGATTTGGTGATCAGAGTTGGACTGAAACCAGGAAGGAGGCTGAGGAAATTCTCAGCCAGAGGCCACCTGCATAGACTTGTGAGGGGTGGTGGGCCCTCGCCCGCCTTTGCCCACATGCTGCAGTGTCTCTGGAGAATGAGGTTCCCAGAGTCCAGTTTTCCTCAGAGTAGGGGAAACTGTCTACTTCACAATCACCTAGGCCACTTATTCAAATGCACATTTTAGGTCTCACCCCAGACTCCCTGATTCAGAATCTGTGTCAATGCAGCTGGGGAATTTGCTTTTCTAGAAAATACTCCAGATGACTCTTCGTACTTAAAAGTGTGAAAACCACTGCTGAAGTCTAATAGGCAAATACTTTCTTGGGCTCTGGCATAATCTAACCTTTTTTTTTAATTCAGGGAGGGAAGTGTCTGTTATGGTCCAGGTCAGACATACATGGATGAGAATTTGATGCATCTGAGTAGACTTACTGGGTAGTTAGAAAAATGAATTAGTGAACTTGCTTTACCGAGCACTTCTGTCATAGACTAGGTGCTTAACCGTGTGTTTATTGATTTGTTATGTCACCAGTGAGAGACATCCAGGTTCTGTGGCAGTTTCTTGTCCTCAAAAAATTTTCACTCTAGTTGAGAAGTGAAGGTCAACACTGACAAAACATTTATGAATCCTGTGAAATAACATATAATTAAGTACTAAATTTCCTGATGTAAAAGTTAAATGTTAGGTGAAAACTGAGGCCTGGTATAGTCAGGGGAAGCTTCGTAGAGGAGATGGGATATAAGCTGGATTGTGAAGAATTGGTAGATTTGGGGTCTAAGAAAGGACAGGAAGTGCCTGGCAAAAGGAACATAATGTCTGGTGGCCAGAAGCAGAAGGGGGTTTGGGAGCTGATCGCACAGTAAGAAGACCTGAGTGAGTTGAGTTGAGGGTTGGGAGGTGTTCTGGAAGGTGTGTAGGATGGGCTGGGTCACCAAGGGCCTTAGAAGCAGGTAGAGGAATACAGATGAGAAAAGGGAAGTACTGAAACCATTGAAGGCTGTTGAATAGCAGAGATAACACTGTTTCACGGACCCAGGAGGGCCAGGAGATTCCCAAAGCTGGATGCCACTTTCATGCTCATGGGCAAAGTGGTGAGAAGTCAGATACATCAGGGGAGAGTCAGTTTAGAATCTGCATTTGAGTTGGATGCCTAGGGGAGAGGGGGCAACAGAGAGCAGTTCGGGGCTGCTAGGCCCTGCCTGGTTGGTGAGGGAGAGAGGCACCAAATCAGCCCAAGATGGCTGGAGCCAGATATGGAGTTGAGTCAAGGTCATGTGCTGTGGAA
Source organism: Neophocaena asiaeorientalis asiaeorientalis (assembly GCF_003031525.2). Classification (NCBI taxonomy): domain Eukaryota; kingdom Metazoa; phylum Chordata; class Mammalia; order Artiodactyla; family Phocoenidae; genus Neophocaena; species Neophocaena asiaeorientalis. The sequence continues at coordinate 411,461 of NW_020185330.1, forward strand.
TCTACAGTGGAGCAGGCCAGGGCTTCACAGGCAGGGCAGGAGGCCAAAGCAGACACTGAAGCTAGCAAGTAAGGAAGGACTTGGCACAGTAGAATCTGTGGAATTAGTCTGATTATCCATGGTGAAATGAGGCTCATGGGATATGTTCTTTGGAAATTCCAACAAAATGTCAGTGTCGTCTTAAAGGGCCAGACCCCGATGCACGGGTGTGGTTGGGGAAAACTCCACCCAACTGTGAGTTATAGTTAGGATTGGTTTTCCTTCGCATGGCACACTGGCAGGACCCATCCCTAGTCTTCCCAGAGCTGCAGTGTTAAAGGGCATTGGACTGTAGGTGTGCATGGCTGATTTCTAGGAAAGTCATGACGCCTACTTCTTGGTGATGCTCATCAGCGAGCAAACCTGTACTTGGAGGCAATCCGTGTCATAGAGGCAGAGACTGGTTGGAGAATAAGGGAGATTTCTGATCGTAGCTCGGGGATTGCAAAGACGTTTTTGTCTCCTGTGCCAATAGCACTGGTTTGATGGTGGCTGTGTGGAGTGCTTGGGCTAGTCTGGGTTCCACAGGAAAGACTGTACTGAATGATCAGGGATGTTTGCCATGGGCGTGGGGGGAGGGAGGGAGTGAATGACGGCAGCACTGCTACCTATTTGCAGTGTCTGATTTGGTCCCGACCTCCTGATCTCATATGTGAGGATACTGAAGCCATACATAGGAAGTGTGTGACCCACAGTCACAGAACTCAAGGGTAGAGCTAAAACTGGACGTTAAGTCTCCTGACTCCTGGTCCAGTGTTTTTCCTGTGGATCACACAGCCTTCTTTCCCTCCCCCTTGCCACAGGCTGTCACACTCACTTCTTTCTCCCAGTCCCACCCTTGGCTTCTGTTAGACTTTGCATTAGGAACTTGGCCCACAGAATTGATTTGCACAACGGCTAAACTTGTTTCACATGTGATCAGAACCCTGGGGGAAGGATTCTAGGAAGAGGAATTGCAGATTGATTCAGAATTCCCAAGTGCTGGAAAAGCTAGGGGCTTGGCAAGAGTTGGCTGAGCGGAGGAGCAGGACTAATGAGGAAAGATTTTCTAGGGCAGCAGCAGTGGATTGCCATCACCATTACACAGCCGAAGATAGAAAACTGAAGTTGGAGGCTGCGAGCTGCTCAAAGTTGGGGGTGGGCACGTGTGGGGAGGAGAGAACCTGATGTTTATTGAACAGCAGCTGCGAGAGGTAACCTGGGGTCTTGAAAAGCACAAGGGCAATGGCTCTGCTGATGTAACGTAGGCACATGGGAGATGTGAGCCAAAAAAGCCAGCTGTGCTTACAGCATTTCAGCCTTACAGCCACCCTGGGCGCGGATATGATTAGCCCAAGTTTTACAGGAATAGGAAGTGAGCTGGGTCTCCCGATGGTTGACTAACTCATGCAGGTCTGCAAGTGGCTGACTGCGTTATAGATCCCAAATCTCATCTCCTTCTCCTGGAACTGAGAAAGCCTCTCCAGGCACCCCACTCCGCAAGAGAAAGAAAAGGCTTGTCTCTTCTGCTAATTGCCCTGCTCTTGGCAGGGGAAAACTGTCAGCTTCGAGTCTATGGGACGTAAATCCAGTCTTATTCCTAATTCGTAGAGTGGAGACCAGGTCTGTGTTGTGTTTGTTCTTGAGTTGTGTGTATGTTTTACTGAGGAATTAACGTCAGAGGAAAAGGGTATGTTTGGAACTTTCATACCTGCATCTGTCATTTCTGTTAGTGTCACTCCTCACCTCCCCTACACTGGGTTTTTTTTTTTTTTTTTTTTGCTAAAAGAATCAGCGATAAACTATTTGTTTAAAGAGATGTGCATAAACAACAAGGTCCTGCTGTACAGCGCAGAGAACCATATTCAATATCCTATGATAAACCATAATGGAAAAGAATATAAAAGAAAAGAATGTATATATATGTATAACAGAATCACTTTGCTGCACAGCAGAAATTAACACAACATTGTAAATCAACTATACTTCAATAAAAAGTATAATAAAATAAAACAAAGAGACATGCAGCCTGCTAAGTCCAGACTGCCCTCAATTGCTTGTGGCATTTTGAGACATAAAATGTTGTTATTTGAAGCTGTTCAAAGAGGCTTCCAGCACATGCCCAGGCAAGGCCTCAGGGTGGGCAGAGCTTAACTCCACCACTGGCTTCACCAGGCTAATAACAGGGTAAATGGCTCCCGTCTCACTACCAGCATCAGAAATTAAACCTGCACTTCTGGGGCCTGGCTGGAAACCACCCTCTCCTTCGCCTGATGGGCAAGAGCTGTGCCCTCAAGGCCCATCTGCAGAGGTAGTGTGGCCACTTATGGGTGTTAAAAGTGAGCCGACTGGTCTAAGCCGTCTGTTGTTGCTGGTGCTGGCAGTGAAGCCGGAACCTAGATGGGGACTCACCCCTATCTCTCATCAGTCTCACAACCATGCTGTGTCAAATTGAACTTAGTCAAATGGTCTTAACAACCACACTATTGGGTGGGGAGGGTCCATCAGTCTCATTTCACAGGCGAGAAAACCAGGACACAGACCTATTAAGTGTCCTATTCAAGGCTACATGGAAATCCTAACATTTGTTTTTTGCTTTTAAATTTTCTTTTCTTTTCCAGTTTTATTGAGATATAATTGACATATAACATTGCATAAGTGTAAAGTGTACAACGTGATGATTCAATATATGTATACATTGCAAAACGATCACTACACTGTCTAGTTAACATCCATCCCCTCACATAATTACATTATTTTCCTTGTGATGAGAACTTTTAAGATCTCCTCTCTTAGCAACTTGCAAATATGCAGTACGGTATTGTTAATTATAGTCACCATGCTGTACATTACATCCCCAGGACTTGTTTAGTTTACAACTGGAATTTTGTACCTTTTGCCCACCTTCCCCCATTTCGCCCACTTCTACCCCTCGCAGCCACCAATCTGTTCTCTGTACCTATGAGTTTGGATTTTTAGATTCCATATGTAAGGGAGATCGAACAGTATTTGTCTTTGTCTGTCTGACTTATTTCCCTCAAACCCTAACATTTAAAAATAGAAGGCCAGCTTCTCCATATCTATAGAAGTGATTCTTTAAATGAATATAAATGATCAGATATTATTTTAATTACACTGCTCTTTTCTGGGAGGAGATAATTGCCATGCAAATGAAAACAAAAGAAAAAAATTTAAATACTTTCCTGCTTTTTTCTTTTTTTGAGTAGAGAACTAAGTAAAGTCTACCAAATTAACTCAGCCACACGCTATGTCAACAGTTTCTACTGTCTTGCTTTAAAGACTTCGCAAGTGTTACATATTTTCACTTTTAAAAGGCTGAATCCCAAAGTCTTTGCTATTATGATTTTTTGAAGTTTTATATATAATTTTATTAAAAAATAAGTTCACAGTAGAAAACTTGGAAATTGCTATAAAGGCAGAAAACAAACGCTATCCTAAAGTAAAAATTCAGAAATCACTGTTTACATTGCTATGTTTTCTTTCAGGCTATTTTTCTAGGCCTAAACATGTTTTGATCTTTGAACAAAATTAAGATTATGCTCTATACAGTTCAGAGCCCTAGATTCTTCTCACTTCATATTACATCATCCTATTTTGTAACATTAAGATTAAAATACATTATTTTTAATGGCTGCATCATATTTTAACATTCGTTTTTTGAAACATTTTCTTCACTTGGCTGGGACATCTCTCTCTCTCGGTTATCCTGAGAATCTTCTAAATCTCTTTTGTGGAAGATCTTCATCTCTCCAATTCCTAGCAGTGGGAGGTGCCCCAGAACTCAGTCCTAAGGCCTCAGGCCTCCTCCCTTCCCCAGGTGCATTCACTTGCCAGGTGATCCCATCAAGTACCATGGCCTCAAATACAATCAATCCACTGCCAGCTCCCAAATTCTAGCCTCAAAACTAGACACACGTACAGCTGTCTATTTGCCACCTCCACTTAGATGACTAATGGACACAGTCAACTTAATATGCCTAAAGCTAAACTCCTAATGAACCTGCACCCCAGGTTCCCCGTCTCGGCAAATGGCAACCCCATCCCTGAGCTGCTCATGCCATGTCTGAGGTTTTCTCTGACTCTTATATCACACATTCAACCCTTCAGCCAATCCTACCATCACTAAACTTATCATGGGAATCATTTCACAATGTGTGTAAGTCCAGTCATTATGCTGTACACCTTATACAACGCTGTATGTCAATTACATCTCAATGAAACGAGAAGGAAAAAGAAGACCAAAGCTAGAGAAGGGGATAATGTCATACCAAGATGAGGACCAGGCACTAATAAATCACCTAAGGAAAAGCAGTCCTTGTGATGTGGAAAGCTTTAAGAATACAATCAGATTGCTGTTTTCTTAAAAATAACCTCTTTTTTTTTTTTTTTTTGCGGTATGCGGGCCTCTCACTGCTGTGGCCTCTCCTGTTGCAGAGCACAGGCTCCGGACGCTCAGGCTCAGCGTCCATGGCTCACTGGCCCAGCCGCTCTGCGGCATGTGGGATCCACCCGGACCGGGGCACGAACCCGCGTCCCCTGCATCGGCAGGCGGACTTTCAACCACTGCGCCACCAGGGAAGCCCTATCATTATTTCTTGATAATAATAATCTTATTTCTTGATACTGGGATTAGTTTTCACATGTATTAGATTTTCCACATTACACAAGCTCAAACTTGTCGTTTGACTTAATGTGACATAAGTGATTGAGGTAGGCATCTTCTCTTTTAAGTGTAAACCTTTTAGTCTATGTGCATAAAAACAAACAGCAGTAGTAAACAGAGTTACTGCTAACATTTTATTTTATTTTAAAAAATTTTTATTGAAATATAGTTGATTTACAATGTTGTGTTAGTTTCAGGTGTACAGTAAAGTGATTCAGTTAGACACATATATAAATATATATATTCTTTTTTTATATTCTCTCCCATTATAGGTTATTACAAGATATTGAGTATATTTCCCTGTGCTATACAGTAGGTCCTTGTTGGTTATCTATTTTATATATAGTAGTGTTTATGTTTTAATCCCAAACTCCTAATTTATCTCTCGTCCCCCTCCCCTTTGGTAACCATAAGTTTATTTTCTATGTCTGTGAGTCTATTTCTGTTTTGTAAATAAGCTCATTTGTATCCTTTTTTTATATTCCACATATAAGTGATATCATATGATATTTGTCTTTCTCTGCCTGGCTTACTTCATTTAGTATGGTAATCTCTAGGTCCTTCCATGTTGCTGAAAAAGGCATTATTTCATTCTTTTTTATGGCTAACATTCGATTGTATATATGTACCACATCTTCTTTATCCATTCATCTGTCGATGGACACTTAGGTTGCTTCCATGTCTTGGCTATTGTAAATAGTGCTGCAATGAACATTGGGGTGCCTGTATCTTTTCGAATTATATTTTTCTCCAGATATATACCCAGGAGTATTTTAAACAGTCACAAAAGAAACCATCTGAAAGTAATGCTGAAAGCATTTCAGAATGTTTGTTTATTTTTAAAAATTTCTGTATCCTCATATATAATCTGGTGAATGCATTTTATTATGAAACCGTGTTATTTAAAAAAATGATTTCTGGATTTCCATTAACACTCTCTTGATTAAAAAGAAAATCCTACCAGTTCTCCAGTCTGCCTTTCAAGTATGTCCAGAATCTGATGAAAGTCACCTCTCATTTCACCTTTGCTGCAGCCACCCTGGCCCACACCATCATTCAATCTCTTGGTTGAATGATTTCAATAGCCACCTAATGGGTCTTACCCTGATTCTATCCTGGCCGCATGACAGTTAATACTCGAAAGGATTCTAATCTCACTGCTATTTAAAAGCCACCATGTTCCATCACTGCCTCTAACCCCACCTCTCTGGCCCTCATCCGCTCTGCTCCAGCTGCACATGCTTCTAGCTTGCTCTCCCCTTGGAGCTTTGCTTGGCTGTGTCCTCACCTGCTATGTTTCCCCGCAGATAGCTGCCTGTCCTCCCTTGCTTCAAGTATATGTTCAAATACCATTTTATCTGTGAGGCTCTCCCTGAGTAATCTTTATAAAGAGCATTCTCTCTACCCAATACTCTCTCCCCACACTCTTATTTGTTTTTATTTTTCTCCATATTGCTTTTTCTATGTATTTTGCATATGTATTAGTTTCCTAAGGCTGCTATAACAAAGTACCACAAACTGGGTGGCTTGAAGAACATAAATTTATTCTCTCCCAGTTCTAGAGTCTAGAAGTCTGGCATCAAGGTGTGGGCAGAGTTGGTTCCTTCCGTGGGTCTGAGAAAATATCTGTTCGTTGCCTCTGTCCTAGCTTCTGGTGATGGCTGGCAATCCTTTTGTATTCCATGGTTTATACTCTGGTTTATAGTTCCATGGTTTATATTCATGGTTTCAAACTCTGCCTTCATCTTCACATGGCTGTATTCCCTCTGTGTCTCTCACTTCTTCATGTAAAGATGCCGTCCTATTGGATTAAGGGCCCACCCTACTGTAGTATGACCTCAATTTAATGTAACTAATTCCATCTGCAATGATCCTATTTCCAAATAAGGTCACATTCTGAGTTAGGATTTCAACACATCTTTTTTGGGAACACAATTCAGCCCATAATAACGTACAATGTATTTACTCATTTATTTGATTGGCACCTGTCTCTACTCACCAAAATGCAAGCTACTTCTGTTCACTAATATGTCCTTCATGCATCAGATGGTATGTGGGACAGTGTAAGAACTCAATAAATATTTTTTAAATGAATGAATGGCCATAAATATGACATTTTCTAATCTTTTCTCAATTTGCTAATTAAATAATGTTGTGATGAAATTTTTTTTTTTTTTTCTTTTGTGGTACGCGGGCCTCTCACTGTTGCGGCCTCTCCCGTTGTGGAGCACAGGCTCTGGATGCGCAGGCTCAGCGGCTGTGGCTCACGGGCCCAGCCGCTCCGTGGCATGTGGGATCTTCCCGGACCAGGGCACAAACCCGTGTCCCCTGCATTGGCAGGCAGACTCTCAACCGCTGCGCCACCAGGGAAGCCCGTGATGAAAGTTTTTATGAATAATTTTCATCTGCTTCTTGAATTGTTTCCTTGGGTATATTTCCAGAGATGGATAAAATCCAATCTGCCATCCCTTATTCCAGTGCTGGTCCATACTGAATTAACAGGGAACACTTATTCATTCAGATATTACTATTATTTTTTAATTTGTGGAGGAAGTTTGAAGGAAAGAATGCCCTGGTTCATTGTGTTAAATGTTTGATAAATAAATTAAGGGTTGAGTCAGAGTTTTAGTGAACAGTAACACCCCCCCCCCCCCCCCCCCCCCCC
>NW_020185330.1:419079-487830 GCF_003031525.2 Neophocaena asiaeorientalis asiaeorientalis
GACAAACTGCTGGGTTTCCCACCCTGGGCCAATCATAGGATCTGCTGATTCTGTGCCTGTGTCTGGGCTGCTGAAGAAAAATCACTAACCACAGAGATTAGTGCCATTACTCATTTATTTTATGTACTCTAATCTCATTCAGGCCCCATGTTGCCTGGTCATTTTTCTTCATGCCCCTGGTTGTCTTTCTCTCTGATTCTCCACAGTGCTTGGTTCAATTTTCTTCTACCCTCTTCTATATCTTTCTACCCTCTTGAGGACTCTCTTCTTGGCTTGTAGACAGCCATCATCTCCCTGTCCTCACATGGTGGAGAGAGAGAGCAAGCTCTCTGGTATCTCTCCATATAAGGGCACTAATTTCATCATGAGAGCCCCACCCCCATGACCTCATCTAAGCCTAATTACCTCCCAGGGGCTCCATCTCAAATACAATAACATTGGGGATATGGGCTTCAACATATGAATTTTGTAGAGAACACAATTCAGTCCATAGCACTGACTATCCCTTAATTGATTCTATTTCCCAAGAGTCTATCCTTGGTTCTCCCCTCTTCTCATGCTATATGTTCTCATGACTTCAGAAAATCTAATGCTGGTTCTCAACTCTGTATTACCATGTTTTTGCTACGTTTTAAGTTATTTATATATCAATATCTATATCTATGTAGATATTTTTCCCCCCATCTAGGAGTTGGTTTACCTTTTCTTTCAAGTTTTTACATGGTTTCATAGTTACAGTTAATGGCTAATGATAAAAATGTTCGCTGAACATCTATTACTGGGAATTTAGATTGTTTCTGATTTGGGGGTATTATAAACAATACTATAACATATTTTCAAACATATTCTTTTCTCTCATGTTATTTTTCCATAGGGTAAATTCTCAAAAGTCAAAGACTTTCAAGAAGTCAAAGAGATTAAATATTTTTATAGTGTTTGATACACATGTCCCTCATTTGAATCACATGGCCTGAAGGAGATATTCATACATTTTTAAAGACCATTCACCTACCCATCCATCTTTTAAGAAAAATGGCCTCCCAACTTTTTGCTATTGTTATAATCATTAACTAGTTCTTGTTCTCTTAGAGAGTGGAGCCTCGTATTAACTGGCTACCACCTACTGGGCCAGATTCAGAAACTGAAAGCCATGCTATATGGGCTTTGGATGAGGGAACCAATCACCTTTGGGAGTTTGGGAGAGATTGTACCCATTAAGTCCCTCCATACCATGCAATGCTATATGGCCCAATCAAATCCCTATTCTAAAAATTATTTATAAATATGAGATGATCAAAGAGATTGTTGAAGGTTGTTGCTTTGTCTAGAGTAATAGTAAGCAAATGGCACTAATTATTAATGAAGCTGCACATTGCAGTTGGCCCTGAGTATCTAGGCTGCTGGTGGATAATGCCCCCCTCTTCCATTTTGCTGAACCTTCCCATGTTTCTCTGCAATAAACTTTTTTGTTTGTTAATAATTGGTGCACAGATCCTCCTTATAACCCTGAAGGACTTGACTAGCAAAGCCAGTACACTACCACTTTACAGAAGGGACGTGCCCCTTGACAATCTCACCCGTGGTAGTGTCTGTGGGTCACCTGGCTCACCACAACTTATCCATTCTGGAGGTTGTCATGAAAACATTTTCTGGGGGGTTCAGTTCAATAATTGTAAAATGGTAGCTTAGGGTTGATTTATTTGACTACTAGTTTGAAAAACTCAGTGTTTAAATGGTCTTAGTTATTATAAATCAAGTTCACTAATAAAGAATCTGGCCTATGGAAAGTTAATCATTAGCGTTCTGTTCTAAACAATATTCTTCATTTGCTGGGAATTCATCTAATATTGATCTCAGATTGTTTTAATAATGAAATCACAGAATGACCATGGACACAAAAGTCCTCAGACTTATAGAATTTGAGGCTCCACATTGTCTACTTGAATCTCTCATTTGATTTCTGTTGTGGCTGGTTGTTTGAGCTGTGGCCAATTGGAATGCTTTCATGTTCCTTTGTAGTATTGACCCCTATGCAGAAGATAGCCTGATGGTGGCTGATGTGAGAACCAAGAAAATAAAGGCCAAGTTGGAACCGGAAGAGAGAGCGGGAAGCCAGAAGTTGAGGCGGCAGGGACAGTAGAAAGCTGAGGATAGGCTGGATTTGAATTCTAAATCCAGTCTGAGAAGACAGCGTGATGAAGCCCAGAGACATTTATGCTGATGCTTCCTCAGAGAGCAAGGGCTCTTCTGAGGTGACAGGAAGACCCCCATTCTCTGGGGATTAAAGAGTCTGATTGTGCTGCAGCCAGGACATGGGAGCTCTTCATACCATCAGTGATGTTCCTGATAGCACATTTATGTTCTTTTGTATAGAAGGAATTTGGTTGTTCCTGCAGCATTGAATTGAACTGATGAGAGAGAGAGAGAGAGAGAGAGAGAGAGAGAGAGAGAGAGAGAGAGAAGGCTGTAACTTCTCTCTGAAATGCATATTTAAAAATTTAGGCATTTGTTTATCTGATTGTCTCCAGTCATAACATTCCATTTAGGAAAGGAAGGGGATCTGTTTTTTGAGTCAGGAATTTTAGTTTAACCATCTCATTTGTTATTCGTCTCACAGTAGAGGAAAGCAAAGTAAGTTGTAAAAAATGGAATAATTATATTTCCTATTCTTGGGCGGCACATTTGTTCTTTCTTAATAGCATTAGAACAAATTCAGTGAAAACTCTTCGCATGAGTGCAAAAGTTAGCAGCTGTTTATAAAGTAAAGACTAGAAGTCTTCATAGTGGGAAAGAGGCTGTACCCATCCACAGATCAGAGAGATACAAACCTAGAGAAAATGATTTTTGAAACTTCTTTAAAGATATTCCTCCAACTTAATCCATAATTATAGCATTCCCCACTTATTTTGCTGGTGCTTCATCATTCTGTCCCCTCTAGAGAAGAATCATCTCTTTGATAAAATAACTCTCATTTACCTCCAGTGTTGCTGGGATTCCCACACATAAACCTGCGTAATTAGGGGCCCACAGGACATTCCTTCCCTGTTTGTCTCTCAAAAACTCTCATTCATTTTCAGTTTCCCTGAAACATCACACATGTTCTTGCCTTCCCTTCATTCTGCTCAGGCCCCAGTGCCCTGCCTCAGGGCAGCACACTTTCTAGAACTCTCCTGAGACATGGCACCTCTGTCAAAATGCCTGTGGCCTGAGTTCTGGTAAACAATGAAAGGCATGTGAGGGCTTGTGGGCATAAGAAGAGTTTTGCCTTTGTGCTTTTTGTCAGTGGGAAGCCAAGGAGGCTGGCTCCATTTCAACCTCCAGACTTTCTATTTATGAAGATAATGATGATCCCAGAGTCATATTATTGGCCTCCCTGCAGGCACTGAGAGGCAGCCAGCCTCATGTGCTCATGTTCCTTTGCCTTTCATTTGAAAATGACATGTCGGGGCACACAGACTTGGTCAAGAAATTTTAAGAGAAGAATTTCTAAATTTAATTAAATAATATTTAATAATAGTATCGTTAGTTCATTTGTACAGTGTATTGCAATGCGCAAAGGCCTTTCACATGTATTATGCCATGTCATACTTGACACATTGGACCTGTCTTCAAGACCACACAACTATTACAGCAAATGTTTTCCTCTGTTTCCATTGGGAAGTGTGACAGAAACTGAATATCTGCCCTTGACTCTTGCATTTGCCATCCTATTCTCATGCTTTTCAGTATAGACTAAATCCTTCCTTAATCTAGTGCCCCTTGTACTTCTCCTTTTATAGCCTAGAATTTAAGCTAAAATTAGGATTCAGGGCCATATTCTTGTTAATATCCCTTATAAGAAGGTGTGTTTCTGTTGTGTTAGCAACCTGTGTAGCTCATTCTTAGTCTGGACTTGCAACCAGCAAACTCACAGAATGAGAGCAAAGCACAGGTGGGCTGGCCTACAGGCCATTCTTTCCTCTTCTTTTCTGCAACAGCTTGCATCTCAAACAGTCCCCAAGAGGATTATTTGATGAAATTTTGGCATATGGAAAATATAAATAGACTTTGTAAAATGGTATGGATGAGCAGAGATTTTTTTGAACTAATATATGAGAGAGAAAATGAACAACATTGAAATGGGAGTTGGATCTATAAACTCAAACTGAAGAACTGCTTTCTTTCTCCACAAAGACTTCAAAATACTAAATGGGCTTTGTGCCAATAGGTCCTCAGTGGGCTATGCTATTAGGAGTCTAGGAAGCAAAATGAAGGACAGAATGTTCAACAAAAAAACCTTCTTATCGACTATAACATACATACAAAAAAGTATGTTGTGTATGTGCATTGTGTATGTGTGTGTGTGCATATTTCCTAGCTCTGCTCATGGAAAAGGCTTAGAAACAATGATCAAACCAGTAGCAATAAGCATGCTTGAAACTGAGCAGGACCCTGTAGGGCCCTCCTGGGTACAAAAGTCTTTCCCTGCCTCCCATTTCGTGTTTTTAGGAAAAAGGCTTTGGCCTCCTAGACCTTACCTGAGTTCTAAAGAGCAGATTCAAACAGTTACTAATTAGGGAAGGGAGGGAATGCAGAAACAAAGCAGGAGCAGACAAGAAACAGAAGTGCAGATGAAGCAGGGTCCTGGTTCCTCCTCGAAGGATATACATAACAATATATCTCTGAGTTCTTCTACAGGAACTAAGATCACCACCCAGGTGGAGGATGGTAACTTCAGGCTGAGCACAAGATTCCTGGAGCACTGCCCTGTTACCTCACCACCAACCAATCAGAGAAACATCATGCACCCTGCAGCCCTCCCTCAAAATTTTGCCTATAAATACTCTTGCCTGAAAACCATCAGGGAGTTCAGGCTTTTTGAGCATGAGCTGCCCGTTCTCCTTGCTTGGCCCTTCAATAAAACTTTTTCTGTTCCAACTCTGACATTTCAGTTTGTTTGTCTTCACTGTGCTTTGGGCACATGAACTTGGATTCTTTGACATCCTTAGTGCCCAGATTGTCTTGAAATGCCATTTCCCACTAAAGGGATCTAGACAAATTCCACGTTTGGGGTGGAAAGGGTAGGATATGCACCTGGAACATCTTGTTATAATAGATAGTGAGGAAGCTATCAAACACCACCAGGGCTATGTCAGAAACACCCTGGAGCCAACTCGAAAAGGCTTCTATTGGCCAAAGGGTGACAATTTAAGCTTTAAAAAGGATAATAATTATAATTACTTGAAGCCCATCAAATAAGTTGAAATCCATGACTTCATAATGATATTTTAAAAAATTGATATCCTTCAGAGGATGGTAGGGAACCAATTATTTTTGTGAACATTGGTAGATGAAGGAAAAGAATCATTTATTCTGTTTTTCCTATATGAATGGTATCATGGGGTAACCAAATAGTAGATGAGGGAAAATGTATATTTATAAAAGTGTTCCAATGGATGGATTAATAAGTAGAAAAGAAATGATAGAATATCACCCTTTTGCAACACCCTTTGGATGAATAGGTCTTGGCATCAAGCACCAACAGCTGCTATCATTGCAAAAAGAGAGACAAGCAGACATACCACATGGCTCTTGGTGAAAGGACAAATCAGCACCTAGAGTCTTGCCAAGAGATCAAACCTGAGGTTGACCAAGCCTCTGGATTCACCTGCCCATTTGCAGAAAACATAGAAGACAGAGGAGCATGGTGAACTGCCCCGTGAGTATACAATCAGTAAAGTGCTGATGGTGGGAGTTCTACAGGTCAGATACCCAGAGAAGTTGTAAGAGAAAAGAAAGGGATGGAGGAGAGAACCTGTAGAATATAATAGACTTAAAAGACATGTCAAATTTACAAATGGGTAATGCTGTACTGTAGTATACCAGGATGCATACTTAGGCTATAAAACTATAAAGAAACTCAAGTAGGATATGATTAGCTTAAAAGAGTAGTGGTTAACCTTGCGAGGAGGAAGACATATTGACCAGGATGGGACACGTGTATGGGCTTTGGGGGTGGCTGGCAAAGTTCTGTTTCTTGACCTGGATGGTGGTTGCTAAGGTGTTCACCTCGTACCAATTCATTAAACTATACATTCATTTTGCGTTGTTTTCTGAATCAGTTTTATTTATAATGGAAAGGTTGAAAGAAGAAAATAGAGTAGCAATTTTAAAAGTTACATTTCATGAATGCCATAAAGAACATTGACAGTCAAGAGCAGTTTGTGTCAAGAAGCAGTATGATGGAATGATAGAGAGCATGGGCATGGGAGCCACCCCAATAGGGTCCGAATCCCAGCTTGGCCACTTAGAAGCTGGGTAACCCGGGGCAAATTACTCAGCCTCTTTGTGTCTCAGTTTTCTCATCTGTAAAATGGATGTCATTATAGTTTGTAAATCATGAGGTTTAAGTGAGATGATACATGTGAATGTTTAGAATATTGCCAGGCACAGAGTAAGAGCTGCATATGTTAGCTATGCTATTTCTTCTTCTTTTTTTTTTTTTTTTTTTTTTGGCGGTATGTGGGGTCTCTCACTGTTGTGGCCTCTCCCATTGCACTCCGGACGCGCAGGCTCAGCAGCCATGGCTCACGGGCCCAGCCACTCTGCGGCATGTGGGATCTTCCCGGACCGGGTCACGAACCCGTTGTCCTCTGCATCGGCAGGCGGACTCTCAACCACTGTGCCACCAGGGAAGCCCAGCTATGCTATTTCTTAAAACTTTCCTTTCTTTCTTCTTAGTTTTCCTCACATACTGCAGCACTGTCTCCTTCTCAAAAATCCCTGGCGGCATGGAGGCGGGGACATTGTCCCCTAGCCCTAGTCTGTGCCTCATTGTCCTTCTATCCTCTGCTCCCCATTCTGTATTTAAAGACCCCCAAGGAGGAACCTAGCAAGGCAGGGAAGGAAAGATCCCACCTGGGCAGAGTCAGAATCTGTTTAATGGTGAGAGAGGAGGGAAAGAGACTTTTCTTATTTGCCCCTGGCTCCTCAGTGCCTAGAACAGTGTATGACACCACGTAGGCATGTAATAGACATTTGTTGAAAGGATGAGTGAAAGACCTTGCAGAACATGATTTAAAAAGTGCTGTTCAAGTATTTTTTTTTTTTTCACAAAGAGTCTGAAGTGGTCCATGGCTTTACTTCTGCCTCCCTCCTGCCTTGCTTCTTCCCTGCTGCCCCATTTCGGTATTCACGGCTCTGTATGAGTCTGTTAGTCTAAATGTATCTTTTGGCAAAATGTATATATTGCACTCGTTCTCCCTTTAGAAAGGCACACATTGACCCCAGCCCTATACCTGCTGATCATCTTGCTGCTGCCCCTCGGAGCGCCTTCCTGCCCAGCAGACCTGTTCATCCTGTCCCCTCTCCCTCTGATGTCCTTCCTGTCATTGTTCCCATACTTGGCACCTTCCCATCCTATGGGTACAGTGTAGACGAGTTCATTACGGCAAAGCCTTTCTTGGCTAGCCTCTTACAGGTCAAGGTCTCTGTCCCCTGCCTGTTGAATCTTCCTGTTCTCTTTCAAAGCACTTACCATGTGTTCTATTTGTTGAATACATGGAGGAGCAGATGGCCATTACGACAAATGACTAGATCCAGGTTCAGGAATGGAGGTGGGAATGTGAGTTGACCCTCACATTGTCTCTGCCATAACTTTCGTGAAGGTACTAGGACCGTTGAGCTGACTAGTTTCTGGTTCTCAGTGAGTGCTCAGTAAAAACTTTGTGAATGAATGGATAAAGTGGATAATAGGTGTAGCCTCAGGCTTAGAGTTGGGCAGGTGGTTCTACAAGGTGAAGGATCAGAGTCTCATGAGGAGGTAGAGCAAGGAGATGGGGAATCCAGGGCAGGGCTGTTCACAGCCTTGAGGAAACATGCAATTTTACTATAGGGAGGGGGACCACCCCATAACTTTATCAGAGGTGGGCCGGGAGGCAGGGCTTAGGAACTGGGGCTGAGGCCAAAGCCAAGGACTAGGGCCTGGGGTTGGTGAGCAGAAATGCTGGACCTAATGGGTGCCCAGGGGGCAGTCCTTGAGACCTGACTCTGGTAGGCATTTCTGATATTCCTGAGAGTGACTGATGACTAGATTCCATCAGGGGTGTCAGCACGGCCTGCACCCTGTCAGGGTGCTGTAGGACTTGGGGTGGCCTGTATTTGCAGACAGAATAGAGCTTAGAAAGGCTTGATTTTGAACTTCATGTCACTTCGTGACTTTTTGTCACTTCATGACTGTGTGACCTTGGGCAAGTTCTTAACTCCTCTGAGACTTGGCTTCATTGTCTATAAAATGAAGATCAAAATACCTACCTTCTGTGGCTGTTTTGAAGATGAAATGGGATAACGTGAAATACATTGTCCAGTATTGTTCACGCCTAGCTATGGAGAGTTTTAACAAGGCTCACACACGTGGGCCTGGCTGTTGGAGATTATTATGACTTAGTAACTCTGGGGTGGGTTCCAAGCATCTATGGTTTTAGAAAGTTTACAGATGATCACAAAACTCAGGCTGACTTGAGCAGCATTGGATTGCCATAGTAGTAAGGCAATGAGAAATGGTAGCTTCTTTACGCACCTCCTCCTTCGTTGCCATCACCTCCAATTCTTTCCTATCCTTTTCTCCTTTTTTTTCCTTTGGTATTAGGTGTGGACATGAGTGGACTCAGTCATGGGGTGCGTGCGGAAGCAGAGACATGAAAAACAAGTAAAGGCCGACAGTGTTCCTGTTGGACATTGATTCTAGCAAATGCTGGATGAAAGCTACAAGACTGAGGTCCTGCTGCTAATTAGTCGGCTTTAAATGTCTGGAACAGCGAAGGTGAAGGTACGAAAAATGGTGCTTTCAGTACTTTGTCTGAAGGAAATAAGTCTTATACATGCTTTTCCAGCTTTTCTAGATTTTAAAAAATAACTAGAGAGCTTTTGTCAAACAAAGCACACCCATTTTAAAATAAAGGTTGTAGAGTGGTTTAATTTACTTGTTCAGTGAAAATTTACCGAGTGCCTACTGGGTACGTGACACTGGGCTAAGAATCATGGAGATATGATTTCATTCAATAAATATTTAATGAGCATGGCTCTAGGGTGTTGGGATGTATCAGTGAAAAAAGTAAAAACCAGATAAAAATCACTACCCTCTTGGAACTTACATTCTGAGAGGGAGAGAGAGGCAATAAAAAAGTAAGCATAGTAAGTAAATTATAAAATGTTAGAATGTAATAAAATGTTAAAGAGTATTTTATATAAGATAGTTAAGGAGATTCATTGAGCAAGTACTTGAAGAAGGAGCAGAAGTTTTACTATGTGGGTATCTGGAGTAAGAACATTTGAAGCAGAAGGACCAGCCAGTGCAAAGGCCCTGAGGCTCCCAGGGGATGTCTGAGGAAGAACAAAGAGGCCAGGGTGGTCTCAGTGAAGTGAGAGAGGTTAGGTAAAGGGGGATGAGGTCAAAGAGAAAATGGCCAGATTATGTCAGGTCTTGTAGGGCATTTTAGGACTTTGGCATTTATACTGACTGAGATAGAATGCCACTGCGGGGTCAGGAGCAGAGGGGGCTTGGACTTGTATTAGAACAGGATCACTCTGGCTGCAGCATTGAGAAGAGATTGTAGGAGGGCAGGGCTACAAAAGAGGAGACAGTAAGGAGGCTCGCAGAGGCTTGGACTAAGATGGTGGCAATGGAAATGGTGAGAAGTGGACATATTTTGGAGAAAAATTCAGCAGGATTTCCTGACAGGTTGAAATGGGTGTAAGAGAAAGAGTGGAACTACTGACTCTACAGTTTTTTGTTTTGTTTTGGTTTAGTTTTTTTGTTTGTTTCTTTGGTTTTGCCTGAGCAAAACCAACTGAAAGGATGGAGTTGCTTTCAAGATGGGGGATGGTGGGTAAAGATATTTGGGGAAGGAATACTAAAGTTTTCTTTTGGTCATTGTAGTCTGACTCTCAAGTGGAGATGTCCGGGAGGCACTGATTGACTAAGGGTCTAGATTTAGGAGAAGCACCTGGGATGAAAGGCACATGTGGGTACCCATCAGGGTAGAGATGGTGTGTAAGGCCAGGGACTGCATGAGATCACTGGGTAGTGCAGATGGAGAGCAGGACAAGGGCAAGGCCTAAGCCCCAGGCTCCCCAAGAGGTCTGGAGGAACCCACAGAGGAGTCTGATGAGGAATGTCCGGTGAAGTGAAAGGGAAATCAGGAGAGTGTGGTGCCCTGGAAGCCGCGGGAAGCAAGCATGGAGGGAAGAGGGTGAGAGGATCTGCGCCAACCTTGCCGGAGGGTGAGGTTAGAGGAGGGCTGAGAAGTGACTGGTGGGTCACTCTGACAAGAGCAGAGTCTGTGGTGTAGAGGCTGAAAGCCAGTGTGGATGGGTTTAGGAGAGAAGGTGAGGGGAGGAATTGGAGACAGAGTAGAGGGAATGGAAGTAGCCAGTAGTGGAATTGGGGGCAAAAGAATTTTCTCAGTTTGTTTTCGTTTTTTAAATGGGAGTGACTATAGCATTTTTGTGTGACAATGAGAATAACTGAATAAGAAGAGGAGGGATTCTTGGTGCTGGAGAGAGAGGAGTCGGTGGACCTATGTTCTTGAATAGGTGGGAATGGATGGATCTAGAGTACGGGGGTGGGGGGGGCATTAAGTGGATGACTATAGTCTGGGCGGGGGAGAAGGCAGGACACACAGGTCCTGATGCCAGAGGGTGGGTAGTGGGGTGAGTCTGTGGATTTCTTTTCCGCTGGCTTCAACTTTCTCAGTGAAATAGGAAGCAAGGCCATCATCTGAAAGTGAGGATGGTGGAGAAGCTGTCAGAGGCCCGAGGAGAGTGGATAAGGTATTATTACGTGGTTGTCTAGGAGAGTGGAAAACAGACACGGCTGCCTGACAGCAGCAAGAGCTCACTGATGTTCCTCATCATGAAGCTGAAGTGGGATCACTGAGTTTGGCTGTGAGTTCTCCCCCAGCTGTGTTTAGCTGTTCAGGTGTAGGCAGTTTGCTGGATTTAACCAGGGTTGAGGTTTTGCCAAGTGCAAAAGCTAGAGTGGCCAGGGAGTCATTACGATGATTAACCAGGTGATTTCAGTGGGCAAAAAAGGGAAGAGGGTGAGGGACAGCAAAAGGTGGTGGGAACAGTGGGTCCGTGCTCCCAGTGGCTGAAGGCTTGCTGTAGTTGGGGCATGAGGTGAAGTGAGCTGGAGAGCTAGGAGGTAAGGGGTCAGACACCGGGATGGATGAAAAATGAGAATGTGGTTGGTGTGGTCATTGTTCACCACCAAACCTGACTGGACTACACTTTTTATTCCTCCTTAGAGTTAGATATGGCCAGTGACTAGTTCTGGCAAATGAAATGTGAGTGGAAAGGACGCACCCTGTTTCTAGGGCTGGCCCATAAGAAATCCTCTCCTGCTATCCCATATCCTCCCTCTCTTCTGTCTGCCAGCTGGATGCAGAGAATCCAGCAAAAGAACTGTTAGACCTGGGAAAAGGTGGCACCTCAAGTTAGAAGGATCCTGGATCCCTGAATCACCATGTGGAAGGCTGTCCACCCAACCCCAGTACGGTGATGTGCCACGAGCCAGCAATAAGCTCAGGCTGTGCTTGTTTTATTAGATTTTATGATATTTATAAAGCATCGATCCTACCCTGGCTACATCAGAGATGCTGAAATTATTGTTCTGGGAGGGTTTGTTCATCGGAGTGAGTAGCCGAGGGGAGATATCAAACACAATTGTCAGAGGAGAAGCGTTCAAGTGACTAAGAGGACAGGTTGGATGTTCCATCTATGTGTGTGTTGAAATCACCAAGAGAAGGGAGAGAAACAGTGCGGGAGAGCGTGACAGTGAGCCAGAAGCTAAAGTAATCAAGTGACGAGAAGGGTCATAGCAACTGGGAGAGGTAGTGAGTGATAGAAGGTGACAGCTTGAGAGAAAGGCTGAGGGTTTTAGCAAGGAAGGAGGGAGAGTGGTATGGAGGCAGTGTTGCGGGGCAAGGAGGACACCCACTCTGCCTCCAGGCCCAGAGATGTCAGAAGAAGGAGGGGAAACATCACCGCTGCCTGCGAGGGGAGCAGTGCCCTCAGCAGGGGCCCCAGCTGGAAGGAACATTCAGAGAAGAGGCTGAGGATATAATAGATGTTGCTGAAGAAGGATTGTGAATCCAGAGGGCGCCCTGCACACTGTGGGGGTGGGGGGTGTCTTGTGAGGATCTTGTGATTGGAAGGTGGATACAGCATGAGGGATGTGAGGAGCCTGATGGGAAGTAAAGAATGAGGGAAGTGGGGCGACCTGGGAGCCTGGGCTTCTCGTGGCCAGTGATACAGGCAAGGATAGCAAACATGCTACAATTAGTCCTGGGGGACCCAAGGCAGATAGTGGTGGCTCCCTGGGACTCAGTTTTGAGTCCTGTCAGCAGATGCAAGTATGTCTGGAGAAATATGGAATTAGTCCCACTCAAAGTCTGTTCTCCAGCTCACAGGCTGCTTCCTCAGCCCTGAGGATGGGAAGAAAGTAGGTCCAGGGGAGTTAGGTCTAATAGATGTGATGAAGATACCACCCCCCCCTCAGGACCCTCACATTTATAGAAATAGGTGCCCATGTAATGATGCTTCAGTGGACAAACCAGAGCAGAAAGTTTGTCCATTGAAGCATCATTGAAAAGTTTGCTCTGTGCATATTCAGAAAACAGAGTCAGCGTGCCGTTGACTTTCCCGTGTGTGACTGGGCAGCTGTGCACGAGCCCCACCTGCCCAGGTGAGTCATAGCTAATTCCCTAAGCCCTGTTGCTCACTTGGACATTTGAAAGAAATGCAGGACTTGGCCGCCCCCCAGACCAACTGAATCATCATCTGTGTTTGAACCAGATGCTCAGGTGATTTGTAGGCACAGTCAAGTCTAGAAGCACTGTGAACGCATTTCTTGTTATTAGCAGGGACAAAGCAGGTGCTTCCAAGAAGAAAAGGCAAGTGTCAGAAGCAGCCCCAGGAAAGATTACATGTTATTCATCAACCTTAAAATCCCAAATTCAGTGCTTTTTTTTCTAGCCCTGGCAGTGTGTTGGATTCATGTGAACTTCATTAAAAAATAAAACAAACAACTTCTAACTTGCATGACTCGGAAAAACATTTCATTGTTTCTTTAGGGAGAAATAGATCAGAACAGACAAAGTTGATTATACAGAATAAGGAAAAAAACAACTCTGAACTTTTAACCTGCTCTCTTGTGCAGAATCTTAGAATCACAGAATTCCAGAATGTAGAGCAGTAGTTCTCCATGTTGGCTGTATATTAGCATCACCTTGGAAGCTTTCAAAAAGCAAAAACCAAACAAAAAACCCCAATGCTGAGCCCCAATCCCAGGTATTCTGATTTAACTGTTGGGGGTGAGAGCCTGGAGTCTGGGAGTATTTAAGAGCTCTGAGTGATTTAATGCAGCAAGAGTTGAGCCTCACTGGTAGAAATAAAATGCAAGGCATAAACGTAATCTTAAATGATCCAGTAGCCAAATTTAAAAGGTATAAACAAAGTATAATTAATTTTAGTAATATATCTTACTTAACCCAATATATCCAAAATATTACCATTTTAACATGTAATTGATATAAAAAACTAATAATGAGATTTTTTTCTCAGTAAAGCTTCGGAGTCTGGTTTGTACTTTACACTTGGAGCACATCTCAATTCAGATTAGCTGCATTTTAAGAATTTAGTAGACACCTGTGGCTAATGGCTTTCATGTTGGACAGTGCAGCTTCAAGGAAAACCAGTAGCGCCCGACTATGAAAGTTCGATTGCCACCTGTGGGAAACAAAATGAGTGCCCATTTAACATAGAAGTGATGGTTCAGGAGACAATGAGGTGTAATTCAATATTATTTCCTGTTTGCCAACAGCTTCTTAAAGATCATTGCAGAAGTGTCTGAGGAGGTAGAATCTAGAAACTTTGCAAAGTTTCTTCCAAAAAGGGAAATGTTGTCTGAGATTTAAGTGATACGGGCTAATCCTCCCGTGATACTATATTAAGGTCCACAAATGAATACTGTGCTGAGTTTCTCAGCACCCTATGATACTGGGAAATACTGAGCTTCCACTGACTTTGATATAGGAAAAAATAAGGATGTAGTCATTGGCTACGTTTTCTTTTTCTCTCCTGGAATCAACCGGTAGTAAGCACAAGCATCTTTTGAGATTTTCATATCTGCATAGCTGAGTCAGTGCTGGAATCCGGGATGTGGAAGGATAAAATTCTGAGGTTTGGCATTCCTGTCCCAATCTTCCTTCTCTTCTTAGAAAAGAAGCCTCATTCACTGATCTCCCAAACCAGTTGATGAATATAATAAAGATCTTCCTAGATTGGATTCCTAGGATCTGATTTTTACCATGGGTTTTTGGGGGTTTTTTTCCCTAAAGAATTGAGAGAAATCACTTAGCCATCGGCATGTGTTTAACTGTAACCGGGTCATTAGCTCTTCTGAGCCTGAGGCAAGTAAGAAGAAAGTGTTAGTGACGTGTGCTGAGAACTAGGTTAAACACATTTCTCAGGACAGATCACAGAATAGTTTCCTAATGCTGACAGGGAAGGGTAGAGGCACTAAGGAAGGATGGTCATCCCCCAACCCTCACCTGTCCAAGTACCTCTCTTCATGTTAAGGCTCCTTTACACCAAAACGTCTTTGCTTCCATCAAAGATACTTCCTTCCCAAAGCTGACTAGGGTTTTAAAAAAGAAAACATCAAGATGGACAAAATTGATCTTTGGCCCATCTAGCCCCTCTGTTTTGTGCCCTTCCCTCACCTTTGCCAGTAATACCCCCTTCTCTTCTGAAGACCCTGGAGTGTGTCTCTGCTGTCAAAACCTTCTCAGCAAAGAGTTGTGAACTTATTCACACCATGGAGTAGCCTGTTGATATCAGGTGTACACGATACATAGCTTCTGTCTCTCCCAGTGCTTTATTCCCCAAGTAATAAAGGGACTACCTGAAGAACATCAGGCATTGGCTAGGTGGTTGAGCTTTTTGACAGATGGGTGGAAGATAGAACTAATGGCCCCTGAAGTAGCACTGTGTAGGCAAGAGTGTCTATCTAGAACTTGGGAAAGGGTGAAACTGGAGAGCCCTCAAGGAAGTATGAACCTGCAATAATGATAGGCTGCCACCAGGGGGCACTTCAGGGCCTTGATTGAGTGGCCAAACTATCAGGCTTACCAGAGAGAATAAGGTAATTTTTGCTTCTTTAAAAATATAGAATTTAAATAATATTACCAAAATTAGGTTTAAAAATGATTCATATGAGTAAGTTCTTAAATCATAAGCTAGGAAAAAATTTGCTACCCTCCTCACTACCCTTAGGCTGCTTTCATCATTCAGGGAAACCCTGTTTATAGCACCGGATGTCATGACTACAATCCTTCTGACTCACAATGATTTCTTATTCGGGAACCATACTCTTTTATTAGGACAGGGAGAACATTTAAAGGGATTTTCACAATTTCAATAGCTCAACAGTATTCTGTACCTTTCTCTTTTCCTGTTCTGCTGCTACATGGAATGGAAGGAGCAGCTTTCTGTGTTAAAGTGTGGGGATTATTTTGTAAATGTAACTGTGGAGAACAGTTACATGACTTACTTTTTTAAAGGATGAAGTAATCTTAGCTGATAGCTGCAAGATGTTATAGGAAATTTTCAGGCCAAATTAAAGTCACCCATTGAGAAGAGTCTGACAATTGTTGAGACAAAATGCATGTGATTTAATCTGCCTGAAACCCTCCAGTGGTCCCCTTTGCTTAAAGATGAGGCATAAATGTTGTCTAATGTGAATGAGTGTGGAACACACATAGTGAATTAACTTAAATGAATGCTGAAAGATAAGGTGAAGACATAAAGAAATCTTAATGTTTGATTCAGGAGGTTGCACTTAATTTGGTAGGTAGTAGGGAGCCATTGAAGGTTTTTGAAGGAGGAGGATGATATTCATGGAGTATGCTTTAGCTGCAAGGAAAATGGAAAGGGGAAAATAATCTCAAAAGCTTGGTGAAAGTGGATCCTAGAGGACAAGGCAACAGATCAAATGTGGAGACTAAGGAAGAAGGAGGAATTAAAGATGACTCAGATTTTGAGCACAGGAGGATGATAGCACCCTGAAAGAAGAGAGGCCAAAAGTTGTTGGAGAGAAATGTAATTAACTTGACCTTGAACATGTAGAGTTTGAGGATTAAATTTTAAAAAATGGGTTGAAGCATATGCTCATGTACAGCACTACTCTCGTATAATAATAATACCATTAATTACACATGGGGCAAGTATTTTAAATGGACTCTCCCAGATAAAGTCTGAGCCCTCATTGTCATGAAATGATCTTTAAGTCCAGGAGAAAGAACCTCTGGGCAGAGGGGGCATAGGTCCTGGGCTTATTCATCAGTTGGGGCAAAGGAGAGAAAGCATGAGAATGTAGCAAAGGACACAGAAGAAGTGATTAAACAGGAGGTCACTCCAAGCAGCACAGCAGCTTGGAGATGATTACTTCGATTTGGTGGACAAAAGCATGGATTTTCAAGTAGGACTGGCTGAGTTCAAGTTTAGCTTCCATAACATAACTAGCAGGGTTATTTTGGCAACTTAACCTCTGGGTGTCTCCATTTCCCCATGTGTATAAACGAGGCTATTAAAATTACCTGCTCATAGGGTTGTTGGGAGGATTGAGATCATGCTTGAAAGCACTAAGAACAATGCCTGGAATACAGCAGTAATTCAAAAGCTGTTAATGGTGCCAAAGGCTATAGAGGACTCCATGCAAATGGGGAGAAGACAAAGACCATTCATTGCCTTTGGCAAAGGGAGGTAAGGAATGACATTTTTTAAAATTAATTTTTATTGGAGTATAGTTGATTTACAATGTTATGTTAGCTTCTGTACAGCAAAGTGAATCAGTTATACGTGTATATATATATATATATCTCCATTCTTTTTTAGATTCTTTTCCCATATAGGTCATTACAGAGGATTGAGTAGAGTTCCCGGTGCTATAATGTAGGTTCTTATTAGTTATCTATTTTATATACAGTAGTACATTTTGGAGGAAAGTTTTCGTAGAGTGGTGGTGAGGGAGGGCAAAGTTTGTCTTTAGAATGTTAAATTTCAGTTCCAATGTAGAGTAATAGTAATAGCAACAACAATGGGAACAATAACATTCATTTCTTTCAAAGCGGCCTTCTGATGGAATTTGTTATACATTGAAGAATTGTTTTCAGAATTTCTCATGCACATGAATTGAGTCTGATAAAAAAGTAACAATATGTAAAAGAGTAGATGTTTAATATTTATAACACTATGTAGTATGTTTGCTTTCCCTCAGAAAAAAATTTAACAGTATAATTTACCGAAAGAAAACAATCTCATTATCTTGTCCATTGCTGAATAGCGTATTATCACACCTGGGAACTGCATTGGTGAACATTTTAAAATATTTTCTCATTGCACAACTTCTAAAACACTGTGTACTCTGATATTATATTTCCTACTATAGTACTTTCCCTAGGACTTAAACTAGGTATAGGGCTTCCCTGGTGGCCCAGTGGTTGAGAGTCTGCCTGCTGATGCAGGGGACACGGGTTCGTGCCCTGGTCCGGGAAGATCCCACATGCCGCGGAGCAGCTGGGCCTATGAACCATGGCCGCTGAGCCTGCACGTCCGGAGCCTGTGCTCCGCAACGGGAGAGGCCACAACAGTGAGAGGCCTGCATACCGCAAAAAACAAACAAACAAACAAACAAAAAAACAAAACTAGGTATACATCAGTGATCTAATTGCATTTTTTAACAGATGCTTTCTTTTTTGGGAATCCTCCTGAGTCTTTAAATTCTAGTTGACTGTATGTTAGTATCAGAATTTGGTTTCTTGGAGTATGAACATTCACTATTATAGTTTTTGAGACTTGCTTCATTTAGAAAATGTAAAATTAGAAAAATAATAGAATCACATTTTAAAAAATACCAAAAGGTAGTTATACTACAATTCAATAAACCACTGTAAATAATTTGGACTATTTCTTTCAGACTTTTTTTCATATATTTCTTTTTACATTGTTGTGAGTATCCCATATATGCGATGTTGGCTGTGCTCTTTAATATAAAATTATGAATAAGTTTTAGTTGCCTGTATAGTCTCCAAAATCATTGCTTTAATTATTGTATATGAATTTATCAAGTGGGTATACTATAATTTACTTCATTATTCTCCTCTAGCTGGACATTAGTTTTTTTATTTCCATTTTTTACTGTTAAAAATCATACTATTTAACATATTTAAGGGTGTAACTTTTTCATATTTAATATTTTTTTTCCTTTTTATTGGAAGTTGAACTGTGGATCAAAGGGCATGTGCATTTATATAGCATTTGGTATATACTGTCAAATTATCCCCCAAAGGATACACACATACGTGTGTGTGTATGTGTGTGTGTGTGTGTAGGTGGGTATATATAACTTTACTGATAGAAAAAGATGCCTTGTTTTAGTTTGTAATTCTGATTGCTTGTAAGTTTGAATGCTTTCCTAACTGTATGCCTCTAATATTATTTACTTGTTCAATTCTTTTTGTGTTGGCCTAATTTTGGGGGAAGTGATTCTTTTGTTTAAAGTTGAGTTAAGGCAAATGATCACAATAAAATTAGGTTGTTCATTGCTTTCTGATACTCCTTACCCCCAGCCACCAAATATGGATTGCAATCTAGAGCTGTGCTTTTTACATGTAACCACAATATCAATGAGCTTTAACAGGGCTAAATAACGTTTGTACTGAAACAGAATTAGCCACCTGAAATACTTCCCCACCTCCCCCCGCAAAAAAAAATGCTTCAGCGGTCCTTAGGAAGAAAGAGATCTTTAAGAAGAAAAGTGTGATATAATATATGAGCAGCTCAACCAACTTACAGAAAACAGTGGGACAATTTAAACGCTTTTATGAAAAGTAATCAGGTTTTGACAGACTGATGAAAATCTAAATGCAAGATTCCTTGGCATCTCATTCTACAAAATTGGTTCCTCTTCCTTCCATGAACTGTACTTTTTTTCCATTGAAAAGATAGAGAGGGAGAAAATGGAGGTCATGGGGGATGGAAAATGACAGATGAGTGGGTTCTATGTTCTAGTGTTTGCTCCCTGCTACCTTTGACTCATTCATTACGTCCCTCTTGCCCTGGTGTATTAGGCCGTCTGCAAAGAGCAGGAACCAATTGTAGCAAAAAAGCAGGAGAGAGGGAGAAGGGAGAAGATTTACTGGCGTTTAGTGGGTTATCTCATAGACTCCAAGGGGAGGATGCAGCTGGGCCTCGGCAGGAGACTCCGGGGCAGCGGATCTCTAGGAAGGCCTCCTTTCTCCCAATCTCGTCTTAGCTTCTCTCTCAGTGCCATGTTTATTCTTTTCCTTATGGTCTTTCAATCATAGATCCAAAATGCCTAGGGAAGGAACTAGTTGGCCAGTCTTAGTAGAAAATGCTAATCATGTCCCAGTCGACTACAGCTCTGAGGGCACGGACTCTAGAGACATGGCCTTTCCTACTATGACTATTTGGGTGGTGAGTGAGTGGGATGAAGCAGTTCCTAGAAAAGAGGTGCTGGGCAAAAAATTAAATAGCATGTCTGCTATTCCTGCTCCCCTGTTTTCCTTTCTGCCAGCAAACTGCAATTTGAGCTTTGCGACTCTAACTTTATTAAACGGGCTAGCTGGTGGCACTTCCAACAGTATATATGTGTACATATGACGTGTAATCTTCTTTCTGTACATTTCTCTCCACTTACAAGCAGTGTCTTATAAATGATTTATCTTGTGTGTGTATAGAGAGAGAGAAAGGAATATTTATTTCCTCAATTGTGTCTGTGGGAAATTCCTCGGAAAAAAAGTAATATTGTTTGGTCAAATAAGTTCTAGAAGTACTGAGCTAAACAAAGATAGACAATTTCTCTATTGCATGACTTTTCAGGGTCATTTATGCACTACATACCTATAGGAGAAAGAGAGAGAGAACATTAGTTTCCTAAACTTATTGAAATATACATATCTGTGTTTGTGTGTATATATATATATACAAATAAATTTTTTTATTGTGGTACAAGTCGCATAATATAAAACACAGTTTTAACCATATTTAATTGAACAGTTCAGTGGTACTAAGTACATTGACATTGTTGTGCAACTCTCACCGTCATCCATCTCCCAAATTGTATGTATATATTTTAATTTGAGGAATTCTGTAAATACTTTGCATATTATCTAGAATGCAGTTTGGGAAATGGTGACCTGGGTTCTAAAATAAACATGAATTTTCCTTTGGAAGAGGAAAAGAACACAGAGTTTTGTGCCAAAGAGATGATAATTTGTTAATATAAAAGCCCAAGGGAAGAGGCAACCGGAGGAAATGAGTACCTTTGGGAGAAAATCAACCAGAGGGGACACCTGGGTTCCAGCCGTTAACATTTTCTGTTGACTTATAAAGACCTCCGGTGAGTTATGAGCTCTGCTTCCCCTAACATAAAACATTAGATTAAAATATCTCTTTTCTGGGCTTCCCTGGTGGCGCAGTGGTTGAGAGTCTGCCTGCCGATGCAGGGGACACGGGTTCGTGCCCCGGTCCGGGAAGATCCCACATGCCGCGGAGCGGCTAGGCCGGTGAGCCATAGCCTCTGAGCCTGCGTGTCTGGAGCCTGTGCTCCGCAACGGGAGAGGCCACAACGGTGAGAGGCCCGCGTAAAAAAAAAAAAAGTCTCTTTTCTGGACCACCAACTGTATTTTGCATGGTGTTTGCAATGACTTATGAAATACTCTGCCATGAAATTTAAGCACTCTTTGGAATATGTTTCCGTATAAGCTTAAGATCCCAACAGTGTTCAGAATTAACAATAGGTTTATCTACTCTCTTCAGTTAGAATTGTTGTATCATCATAATTGGTAACTAGATCTTTCAACCTCCTTCTTTCTCTCTCTTTCCTTGTTTTCCTTACCTGTGTCAAATTCTTTCCTTCTACATTGAGAAGGATCATTTTTCTAGGGGCTACTCTTTTCACAATAAATTCCTGATATAAAAATAGAAAGTATTGTTTCTAACATCCTGTGAGGCCAAATGACAATGGAGATATAGAACTTTTAGGAATCTTTATCACACCTTAAAACTTAGTCTAACCACACATACAATCTTTTATCCAACCACTATTTGTCCTGCACTCATTATAGGCCTGGCTTTGACCTGGGGCTGTAGAAGTGAATAAGACAGATAAAACCCTGCCCTCATGGAGCTTCTCTCTCTCTCTCTCTCTCTCTCTCTCTCTCTCTCTCTCTGTGTGTGTGTGTGTGTGTGTGTGTGTGTGTATGTGTGTGTGAAGACTGAGTACAAAGTAACAAGCAGATAGACAACATGATGTCAAATAGCTGAGTGCTAAGAAGGAAAATAAAACAGGCTAAAGGATAAAGAGTGACTGAAGGTGCTATTTGGGATAGGATGGCAGGGAAGGTCTCTTTATTCAGTTAACATCTGAGCAGAGACCTGGACTAAGTGAGGGAGTCAGTCACAAGGCTGCATAAGGGAAGAGAGTTCCAGGTATCTGGGAAAGAAGTGCAAAGGTCCTGAGGTGGACACTGCTAAGTGTCTTCCAGGAGCAACAAAGGAGCTACACTGCCTGGAGCCAGGCGACCAAGGGGGAGTTGGTGTGTCTGGGGTGGGGTGGGAGGGGAGGGGGTCTGATCATGAAGAGCCTTGTAGGCCATAGGAATAATTTTTTATTTTATTCTAAGTGTGACAGGACATAATAACCATTAAACGTCAGGAAAAATATCATGTACATTCTTTTATTACTCTTTCTTCCCTCAATCACCGTAGCCAAAAAATTCTTACATGAAAGGGAGAGAAACACATATACTCTCTGGCAAGTACGCTGGGATTAGGGCCACCAGGAAATAGCAGCACTGCAAGTATGAGAGCCACAGTGAATAGGCCCTTTCTAAATGGATGGGCATAGCTGCTGCTTTGGGGTTCAATTTGTTGTCTATAAATATCACTGTTAATACAACCCATTAACTTGGTGACGGGGTGAAGAAAGGCAAATAGCGCCAGGCTGGAACTGCCTAGTGATGAGTCAGAACTGCTCTGTTCCTACCTGTATGGCTGAAATGAATGGAGAGCTATTTGTAGACACAGAGAGGCACGCTGGCACAAGAGATAAGGAGCATAAGTCAAGTGACACTCGAGACTTACTGGTGTCAGGAGCAGAGAGTTTTTTCTGTACTCTGAGAAATCCACTTAAGATGTAAAGAGATTAGGCCTGAGGAAGTAAACAATTCTCCATCTTCCTTGTAACACACCCATTACCCTGGGTTTCAAGCAGGTTGCTCAGGCCGAACTCCTGGAAACATCTTTTTAATGGCACCTAGACGTGGTGACAGATTCCAGGTGCCACAGCCTGATGGTTGGTGCTCATCAGTTGTTCTGAACTTGGTAGCTTTTAGTTCTAACTCTAGCTTTGCCCCCGAGTCCTATTATTTCTGCCTTCCCCTTGGCCATTTCAGGTGGGGGAAAGAACCTTGTTCCAATTCGAGTTCCACAGCTTGGTCGCCATGTGTCTTGATTAGCAAGTACATAATCTTCCAGGGCCTCAGTTTCCTCAATTATAAAGTAGGACCAATAACATGTTGTATTAGGATGTAAAGGGCCCGGCAAAGAACTTGGCATTCCCAAAGCACTTGAGAAATGCAATAGACCTTGGAATGCAGTAAATAGGAATCTGAGCCTCCTAGAACTATTACTTGAAGATTGGTTGACCTTGTGGGTAGTTTTTACATATTGCTGGTATTTGAAAAATTGAAATTTAGCTATAAAATGTGTACCATCCCTATTCATGCTCCAACTAAATACTCCTTCCCCCCACCCATTCTTACAGTCCTGCCCCGTCACAGAAAGGGAGAGGAACCAAGAACTGTTAAGCCCCTGCTCTGCATGAGGAAATTTATTTATGTTGTCTCATTTGACCCTCACAACAGTGTAGAGTAAGCCTTATTACCCTCATCCAAGAGTGGAGAAAACAAAGCTCTGAAAAACTAAGAATTAAGAATTTACCAACTGGTAAAATACCAGAGATGGAGTTTCAACTTAGATCTGCTTCAATCCCAAACCTGAATTCCTTCCAGGGCCCTAGATGGACTCCTGAGAGCACATTACCATTATCAAATACTCAGTGTTGCACTAGAAGAATCCCCTGTAAACAAAACATGGGGGTGTGGAGCCAGGGGTTTTGCCCTTCTGGCCTGGTCTCTGAATCTCATTGGATTCTGTGAATAATTAATGTCCTAGAAATGAGGCCAGTTCTGTCGTTGATGATTGAGTATAAATCTGTTCTTGGGCAACACTGGAGAAAGAGGCGTCTAGCCTATTTTTTAAATCAACTCCCCTTTCTGTCAATCTGGTCTAGAATCTTACAGTCCTTATAGATGTACTCATTTTCTGCCTCAGTCCCCTTCATGGGGGAGCCACCACCACTCCTCTAATAGCCAAACCCAGACATCAAGATGATCTTAAATCCCACTCTAGACGTCTCTTTCATAGAATAAATAGCTTAGTTCTTTTAGATTTCTCATAAGACCTCTTTTCTTGGCCTTTTAATAATTTTCACAACTCTTGACACTTTCCAAAATTTCCTCTACTGGCTTAAGTTACTGAGTCCAAAATTGGATATTTAATTCTAATAGAACTGAGAAAAATGAACTAGAGGACCCATCCCATAGTCCAGTATGCTCTCCTCCTGCATATATGGTCCATGCTTATGCTGGAGCACTACTGCGTCGTTTTCCTCACTGTGAAGAAATGTCAACTTTGGAAAAAACAGTGACTCAGGCAGCCAGCGATTTTTAATAGTATCTCATAGAGCTACTTTTATTGCTACAGTAATGGTCAATCCCTGTACATACCCTTTTTAATTCTAAGAAGGAACATAAAAATAAGTGATTTTTTTTCCACTGGCATCAAGAACTTACAAAGGGTGTCAAACAAATGAACCAATTAAACAAACCTTATTACTATTCCTGGCCCAAGCAGAGCAAAATCCTTAGCTAAAAAAAAATTGGGGAGGGTCCCATAGGAAATAAGCAAATAAGCTAAGATAAAGACTCTATGACTCTATAGCACAAGTTGTTTTAAAGTTTTTTTTAAAAAGTACCTAGATTTGGGTTTTTTAATTTTTAACTTTTGGGGAATTTAAAAGAGAATACTTGGAATAAAGAAAGAAGCTGCTTATTACTTTTGAAATATTCTCGCATTTTTTTATTTATTTAGGCTGCACTGGGTCTTAGTTGCAGCACCCGGGATCTTCGTTGTGGCATGCAGGATATATATATATATTTTTAATTGTGACATGCAGACTCTTAGTTGTGGCATGCATGTGGGATCTAGTTCCCCAACCAGGAATCAAAGCCGGGCCCCCTGCATTGGGAGTGTGGAGTCTTACCCACTGGACCACCAGGGAAGTTCCTGTCATATATATTTAGCCACAGGGAAGCATGCTCATAATTTGATATTTGGAGGTTCAGTATTTGGTTAGTTACTTTGAGAGTTAGTATCATCATTTCGTTAACATTTTCTTTCAGTTTGAGGATTAGAAGATCTTTCAAAATTCTTATATGTGATGTTTTTATTGCATCTTTGATCAGTATTTTTTTTTCCTTTGGAAAGATATTTTCCAGTTTCATGGAGCCAGTGAAAAAACAAATGCTTCCATTTACAGAGATTTGTTATCGACCAAACTGATCAAAATAAGCAGACAGACCTGGCTACAGATCCTGTCTTCTCCACTGACCAGCACTGTGACCTTGAGAAGATGACTAAAACTCTCTGTGGCTTAAGGTTTTTTGTGAACATAAATGTACATGGAGTTCTTAATATAGGCCTGGAACGTGTAACAGCTCAAAAAATAATAATGTTCTTCTATTTGTTCAGTTAATTTGAAATCTAATCCAATCCTTCAAGATATTAGTCATCTCACTATTTTAACAATCTTGATAAGAACATAAAAGGTCAAATTAACAACCCTTTGAAATCCAGTTGAAATGTTGCGTCTTACAAAATTGAACTATTTTCTTGCTTTTTTCTGACTATACCTGAAAAGTCTTTATTATTTCTTCATGAACCTTTATTGACTTGTGACATTTCTATCTCTTATGACATTTATGTGTGCTTTATGTCTGTATGTGTTTTTTGCCAACCAGCATGCCATGATTTTCACCTATAACATATTCATTCCCCAGTCACATGTGCACCCCTTCCTTCCCTGTGGTTCCAGGATAGTTTTTGTTTGTTTGTTAGTTTGTTAAATAAGAACTTCTATTCTGATTTTATATACCCATAACATTTTTTTTTTCCTCTCAGAGAATTTTTTCCCTGAGAATTTTCCTAAGCCAGTTGAAAACTTAGGAAACATTGGTATTAAGTTTCTGGCTAATAAAAAATGTAGAAGTGGGCAGTTAACACCAATTTCCCGTTTTTCTCTACTATGGAAACAAAAATGATCATACTCTGTGGTAAAATGTTTCTTTGGTGGCCAACAATGGACCAGGACTCCTGGTTCTGGACTTGGTCATGGAACTGATCACACTGACTCTGGACTTTGTCATGGAACTGTCCTTGGACAAGGGGACATTAGCAAGTATAATGCAAGCGGAAGCTTGATAGGTGCTTTCATACTGGTCTTGTTTTCTGGAAATACTTGCTCTTGGAACCTAGCCGCCATGTTGTGAAAGAGCCTAAGAAGCCACATGGACAGGCTTCGGGAGGAGAGGAATGAGGCTTCTGGTCATCAGCCCTAGTTAAGGTCCCAGCTGACGGCCAGCACTAACTTGACAGCCTTGTGGGTGAGTCATCTCGGAAGTGGACCATCCAGCCCCAGTTGAGCTGCCCCAGCTGACGCTATATGGAGCAGAGACAAACTGTCCCCACTGGATCCTGACCAAATTACAGAGTTATGGGCAAATAAGTGATTGCTGTTGTTTTAAGCCGCTATGTTTCTGGACAGCTTATATGTGGCAGTAGAAAACCGAATCATACAATCACTCTCATTCCTGACCTTAAATACATAATCAAAAGAAGCTGGCAGCAAATTGACTCAGTGCTATATTGATGCTTGACAAATGTAAATCTCTCCCACCGAAAGCGTAACTAGAGCTTGAGAACAAGCAGGAGCCCGAGGCTCAGGTGAGCATCAAATGGCACTTTTCCAGTGGGAGCAATAGTTTCATCTCTCCTCTTCCTCCTCCTCATATTTCCTTTTTTCTTTTTCTTTTCTTTTTTTTTTTTTTTTTTGGGGTACGCGGGCAAACCTTTCCCCCTCCCTTTTTTTCTTTTTTTTTTTTTTTTTTTTTTTTTTTTTTTTTTTTGGCGGTACGCGGGCCTCTCACTGTTGTGGCCTCTCCTGTTGCGGAGCACAGGCTCCAGACGTGCAGGCTCAGCGGCCATGGCTCACGCGCCCAGCCGCTCCATGGCATGTGGGATCTTCCTGGACCGGGGCACGAACCCATGTCCCCTGCATCGGCAGGCGGACTCTCAACCACTGCGCCACCAGGGAAGCCCTCTTTTTTCCTTTTTTGACGCATATTCATGGAACACTGACAGTCAACAAGACACACAAAGTTCCTGCTCTGGCAGGGCATGTTTATCCTCCTACCACTTCAGTTCTTTCTCAGGATGTCATCACCTTTGATGGATTGAAGTCTGGCTTACTTTCTCACCCCTTACACAGTACTAAATTGTTGACAAATGACAGAGAGATGGCTGGCCAGCAAGTCATTAGCCCATGTTCAAAGACAACGACTGACACGGGTGACAGAAGAATTGAGATCTTACATGTACTACATTCGTAATTAACAGAGGATTCTTCCATACGTAGATCAAGTGAGAATGGAAAAGCTCTGCAGTTTCCTTTCCTCAGTGGGTGGTGTCTCTCTCAAAGGTCCCGTGACTCCAGACTTGCCTGTGGAATGTTTCCTGGCACCTCCTTGTTGGAGGGCACGTTTCTCTTCAGTACTCATCAAGTGTGTGATGCCTCTCCAGAGACTGCCCATGCCTTGCTATGTGAGAGAGTAGGTGGATTTTCGTAGCTGGGCCAGGCCTGAGGGGTGAAGCAGCTTTTGGCTCCAGCTGGAGAGAAAATAGAATAGGTGGAGGTTCTAGGTTCCTTGTATGCTGAGCCACTGACAAGAGGGCAAGCACTGGAAACCCTGGAGAGGAAGGAAAGAGTGGAAGAGAGTCTGTTGCACTATACATACTTTATTGACCCCAAAGCAGAGGAATCACCTGTCATTTCCTCAGACAACTGAAGGTTAAGATTTTCCCTTTTTAATCTGTAGGGAGACAGTGCAATGTAATACTTGGAAGAATAGGTAGGCGCTGGGGTCAGACTCCAGGTTCATAGTTATCCTCCGCTACCGGCAAATGCCATGACCTTGGTCAAGTTGTTTAATCTCACTAAACTTCAGCTGCCTTAATCTATGAAACAGGGAGAATAATAATACCCATCACATGAGTTGTTGGGAAGCGCAAACGTGCATAGTAAATGTTCAATAAACATTACCTGCTGGTGTTAGCTCCTAGGGCTTTCCTCAAAAACTTAGCATTTTCCTTCCACTGATTGAATATATCCTTAACTCCGCAAAGCAGAGAGAATCATTTTAACTATTGTACAGACAAACTTTTTTGGCATCCCGTTTTCTCCTAAGAAACCTTCTAGCTGCAAGTTTAAAATCTTCCAGCTTCAGAAAATTTTTATTTCATCTAAAAATACATACTTTCAAGCCATATCTCATGAATCTTTTCATTTGTAAGCATTTAGATGATCTGTGTAGTCAAGAATCTAAGGGAAAGCATATTCTTCATAACTCATTACAGTATAGAAGCGAGGTTTGTGTGGCAGCTTTGAGTTGTCTCTGGCTGTGGGAAGTTTTTCATCATGCATCCTTTTTGGAAAAGTCCACTCTCCAGGGACCACAAGGATCACTACTATATGGGGAATCTTCAAAGAAGTTCTATGTTAGAATCTTTATTATCAAGCCAGCCAAGGTCATCTATACGCACGCAGGCCAGATTATTGACAGAGCTTGACAATTACTTCCCTTCCCTTCCTTTCCATTCCCTTCCCTTCCCTGTTCTCTCTCTCCCCCCTCCCTCCATCATCCTCTCCCTCCCCTCCTTTCTCCCCTCCCCCTGCCTCTTCTCTTCTTCTGCCATCTTCTCCTTCTTCCTTCTCCCCACCTCCTTTCCTCACCCCCTCTCTCGTCATGTTAAGCCTTGCATTATTTTCCTTCTTACATACTTGGGGTTGCTGTTTGTTTGTTTTTTAACCTATAGAACAAGTGGCAATGAAGATCATCCATGTAATCTTTAAACTTTATCCTATAAAATGGGAACTTGCCCCCTTCTACACTCCATTCAAACTGTGTTGTAAAGCCTAGGGTGGAACTTTCTGAGTGTGTTCAGTCCCCCTTTTCCTTTGGTAATTGAGGCATGGGAAGCTTGCCCTACAAGTCCACACACATGCATTTGAGACCCAGGGACTCAGTAATTAGAAAACTGTGTTTCCATTTTATAACCACTCTTCATCAGTTACTTCCATGCCCAGTATCCATGCAGTGGGGATTTGCTTGTTAATTTCCTGATCTTAATGTTTTCCAGTTCTCTTACTTCTAGGCATAGGCCTAGCTTGGGTGCCAGATAAAGGCAGAGTCAGAATTTCAAGTACTTGTTTTGACCAGAGCTACTTAAAGGGCCCAGACCTTCCTGTTTATTCATAGGTCTGCCAAGCAGTCAACAAGGGACCAGAATCTTTCTGGCTGCCCAGACTTGAGAAGTGTCCTGTTATTAGCAGTGGATCTGAGTCCTGGAATCTGGAAAAGTGCTGTATGCCTTTACTGAACAGGTGAGAAATGGCCAATTAATGGCTCTGGAAGGTGAGGAAGTTTATTTTCACAATGGCTTATAACAGTATTTAACAGCAAAATGCCATGGCTCATTTGATGTAAGAAGCATGGTAAAATGATGGAATTTTCTTTTTACTGTCTAATATTCTATGAATTCTACCCTTGCCTCCCAAGAAAGAACTGTGTCTTATTCCTCCCCATGTGCAGCTCCAGCGCTTAGCACAGTGTCTGCTCAGCAAGAAGGCACAGAGCGAGTGCCGACTGCCTGAATGAATGCATGCTCTGTTCAAAGCTTCATCACTTGTCATCTAATAGATGTAATAATTTTTGTGATTAAGGCTCTTAAGGTTGATGTTGACAGAGAATTTATTGCCAGGGTATATCTCTGGGTAACAGAAGGTCTAACTCATCCAAGCTCTTTCACTCTCCTAGGACCCAGGGTAATGTTGCCCTGGGATGTGGGAATCTAAGTTTCTTGGATTACAGAAAGTCTGGAGGGGAGACTCAAATGAAGATTGTTGGAGAGGGGTTGAGGGGTCCACGCCAGAGTCCTAAGATCACTGCTAAAGGTGGCCTAGGAAAATGCTCTTCTTATCAATCATGGTAGCTACTACAAGGATGGGAATTTGGTGGAATAGGAAAAAAAAAAAGTAGAAACTTATGCTGAAGTCCCCAGTGTGACTCTGAAGTTGATCCATAATTGACATCTGTGGAAAGGAAAAGCAAAGAACCAGGAACACCTGGAGAAAAAATTAAGGTGGTTTTCAGCTCCCTGTCCCCCTACTTCCTTTTGTATATTGTCCAGCCAGACCTCTCATCATATAGATGAGGAAACTGAGGATTAGAGTGGCTAAGTGATGTCTCAAAGTTATCTAATCAGCTACAGAGCTGGAACTAAAGTCTGGCTCTCAACTCTCCAGACCACCCTTGTTTCTGTTAACTTCCCACTCTCTCTCTCCCCCAGTCCCATTCTCAGAGGCCTCCTCTCCTGGTCCCCTCACCATTATCATAACTACAATCTATGGAGAAGTCACCACATCCCAGGCACTGTGCACCTTCCACGTATTTTATTTAATGCTAAAAACTTTATAAGGTTGGCACAATTATAATCCCCACATCATGGATGAGCCTGCTGAAGTTTAGAGAGGTTAAGTAGCTTACCTGGGGTTCCATAGCTAGTGCTGATTCCAAAGCTCATGCCCTTAAACACTGTGCCCCAGCATCCCTGCAAGGGGCTTGGCTGGACACAGTCTCCGTTCCTGTGGAATCAACAGGGCTTACTTTTTTTCAGCTATCAATAATTCATGTTTGAGAGTAAATAGCCTGTGTTTTCTAATGCTGCCATAACAAAGTACCACAAACTAGGTGGCTTAAATCACAGAAATTTATTCTCTCACAATTCTGAAGGCTGGAAATTTGAGATCAGGGTTGGTCAGCAGGGTTGGTTTCTTCTGAGGTCTCTTTTCTTGGCTTCTAGATGGCTGTCTTATTCCAGTGTCTTTGCATGGTCTTCCCTATGTACATGTCTGTGTCCTAATGTCCTCTTGTAAGGACACCAGTCATATTGGATTAAGACCCACCCTAATGACCTTGTCTTAACTGAATTACCTGTTTAAAGACCCAGTCTCCAAGTACAGTGCCATTCTGAAGTACTGGGGGTTAAGACTTCAACATATGAATTTTGAGGGGACTTAATTCAGTCCATGACAGCCTGATATGTTGTCCCTTTCCAGGATATTTTCATCTTGAAGAAAGTCTCTTGGATACAAAAGTGCTTAAGCCCAAAGCAATAACCTGTGGTGGGTATTTCCAGCACCAGACAAATGCAGTTTGCATATTTAAGGGGAGGTGGTAAGAATACAAGTTTTAACTTCACTTCCCATAATATTGGCCAATCCTGACTCAGAGGTAACTTGAATGTATGAATTCTCAGATCACTTTAAGGGACTTGGGTTATAAGAAAAACAATTTAAACTGGTAGCGCCTGTTCATCAGACCCTCAATTGATACCTTGCATTTCTAATGGTCATTCCTTCTGGAAGAATCTGTAACCCTCAGAATTTAATGTGATTAACAGCAATTTTCAAATTCCAGAGGTGTCTGGAGTGAATTCCCAGGGTCAATGAGCGACACGTCCCCAGAGCCCTTTACTGTCAGCTTGAGCGCTGTCTGCTTGGAGTGCAAATAATCCCTGGCTCCCGGCTGAAGAGGGACCAATGCCCCTTTTTCAGGAAGGCCCTCAAGTTCTGTTTATATGTCCTCTTTTGTCAGCAAATCCAGTCCCAGAGAGCCTCCAGTTACCCTCTGCCTTCCTCCTGTAATGAAGTAAAATCAAGGACAGGATGCGTGGACAGTTCATGTGACTGGACTTCAATCGCTGCCCACTGGGAGGCCCTAGAATCAGGGGTCAACAGGAAGGAAGTGGTGTGGCTTACAAAGCAGGGACCTCCAGGCTTCTCCTCCTGGGTGATGTAGGGCACATAGTGGCTCTATTGTCCCCAGAAGAGCAAGGTGCCAGGCTGCTGTCCTGAGAAGGAGTAGAAACCTCTCCCCCTCTCTTCTCTTCCTGCACCCTCCCCTCCTCCAGCCACCTTGGCACCTGAACTAGTTGTTCCTGTCAGGCGGGTTGGTGCATATGGCATGGTATTTTATTGGACACGTCACACCTGTGTCCAGAAGGCATCTGTTCAGTGACACCAACGCTGACTGACGTTCCTCTTCCCCTCACTCCCATTTCCTACCACCCCCAAAGTCCTGGCTTTATTTCCTCTTGAAGAGTACCTGGGTTAAGGCTGTTACCTTTAATTTAAACCATTCCATGCGATGGCAAGACATTAAAAATAAAATCCCCATCCTTGGTATCTGATCCCAACCTTTCTGTAACTCAAGTGTGTGACCAGCATGAGTTGCTTGGCCTTGCTGACCCTCATGAGTCTTCCTTCTGTAAAATCATCTCGAAGTTTCCTTATAGCTCTGTCTCTAACAAGAAATGAACCAAAAATCTGTGTGGTTTATCTCCAAGCTGAAGGCTCTGGGGACACTGCAGTCCCTTGTCCCCATTGTTTGTCAGGGGCTGCCGGCTGATTCATCCTGCCTCTGGGCGCAGTGAATGGGCAGAGGTGCCACTGGCCGTGTGCTCGGATCTGCGACCCAGACCACCCGCCTGGGACGAGTCTGGGCTTCACCCCAAGTGCTTGTGAGAGCAGGTCAGAGCCTGAGAGATCGGGTGAGTGCAGGACAGGCAAGTCTCCCACATTTGTTTTTGACCCTCAGAACACAACAGAT
Organism: Neophocaena asiaeorientalis asiaeorientalis; assembly: GCF_003031525.2. Taxonomy (NCBI): domain Eukaryota; kingdom Metazoa; phylum Chordata; class Mammalia; order Artiodactyla; family Phocoenidae; genus Neophocaena; species Neophocaena asiaeorientalis. The sequence continues at coordinate 451,269 of NW_020185330.1, forward strand.
GGACTTAGAATAACTTGGGATGTGTAAGCGAACATTCTTGTCAGGAGGCCAAAGAGGACAGCGCCAAAACTGCTCTGTGCCAAATTGTGCCGAAGGCTGGCGCTTCCCCCTTGGGGGCTGGGAGCTTGAGGGCCTGTGCTTTGCCCCAGGGAGAGGCAGATGTGCAGAAAGCTCCAGCATTTCCTAGTTTTGTTCACAGCTCATAGGCACCTTGGCTGGCAAAGGACCATCCAATCCTTCCCTCCTCTCTCCCTTTTCTTTTCTCTTTCAAAAAAGCATTCATTTTCTCTTTCCAAAGCCATAACCAAAAATGTTTATTGTTAAATAAGAGGGTGAAACCACAGTGAAAAAGTTTAGTTACTGCTTCACGGAAAATCCTTTTTCCAGGATAGTGATGTGTCTAGCATTTGAATACCCAAGGATCTTTGTTGGATCATCAATAACTTTAATACTCATTATTCAGAAAACCCAGGAAGATAAAGATTTGAATGTTATATATTTTTCCATATACTTGAGAAAGATATTCCCTGGCCTAGATGTTTCTTATGCATTTATGCTGACACCAGTGTACGCCTAGTTTTAAATAACACGAAATATTTGTTCATGGGGTGGAAGGGATTTTTACGTGATTCATAACCACCTGGGTATATAGCAGGAAATGAGATGTTTGGCAGATTTTTTCTTTTTTTTTTGCCAGTGGATTCTTTTTTTTCCTGAAGAAATTGAACATGTGTTCTATGGCCTACGACCTGCAAGAGGCCTCACACTATTTCTCGGTACAGTCCCTGGGCTTGCAGTACACATGTTGCCAGGGAGCTCGGCGGCCGCTGAACACAGCTGCCTGCAGTTAATGATCAGGAGCCACCATCTGTGCTGAGTTCTGTCTCCATGTTTGCCACGCAGACATGGCCAGAGGCCACGGCAGTGCTCAGGCTCACAGACTAACGTGCTGCTCATCAGAAAACTTTCCAGATAGAAGGTCCAGCCTTCAGAATGTTAAAAGTTCAGGTGAGTCATTAGAGTCTCACCTATGGGGAGTCTGTCGGCAAAGTTAGTCAGCCAGATGGCGTGACTCGTTAGCCACTAATATGTAAGGTGGCAAGCCACAGTTAGCTCCAACAACCTTCTTTCTTATATGTAAATCTAAATTTCTCTTTATAGTTGTGCTGAAGAGGGTATGATGTATTCTTGTAGTTAAGGATAAGCAGTAAAGGCCTGTCATGTGTAGAGCTAAAAGGATTTATCCTTTGCTGTGACTGCTTTTAACTTACCCTGGGTGAATTCCCTTCTAGAAGGGGCCCATCTTGGACTGGGAAGATCTGGCCCTTGGGTTGATGGGTGAGAAGCAGAGAAGGATCTGAGAGATGGCATCTTATCTTCAAGAGAGGCTGGAACATAGATCCAGGCAGGCTGCCCAGTGAGTCGTCCACCCAGAAGACTTGGGCAGATTCTAGGTGGATGACATCAGGGCGGAAGCTAAGGCAAAAAGAAAGGGTTTCAAGCAAAGGATGAGGTGCACACATCCTGGGTAGATTTCCTCCATCACAGGGCACAGCCGCAGACCCCTTCTTATACGGTGTCTGTGGCTTATGCTGTAGGCAGGAAGGGAAGTGTTAAGATCAACCAATTAGCTCAGATGCCTCCCCCTCTGACCCCACAAAATCATATGCATATCCAGACCTAGGGCTTGAGACAAGGGATGTGAAGTTTTCAGAAATTTTGAAATACAGTCCAAGTATATGTTGTGTGCTAGAAGCCATGATGATGTGTGAGGGAGAAAAACATTTTTTTAAATTAATTAATTAATTTTTTGGCTGTGTTGGGTCTTCGTTTCTGTGCGAGGGCTTTCTCTAGTTGGGGCAAGCGGGGGCCACTCTTCATCGCGGTGCACAGGCCTCTCACTATCGCGGCCTCTCTTGTTGCGGAGCACAGGCTCCAGACGCACAGGCTCAGTAGTTGTGGCTCACGGGCCTAGTTGCTCCGTAGCATGTGGGATCCTCCCAGACCAGGGCTCGAACCCGTGTCCCCTGCCTTGGCAGGCAGATTCTCAACCACTGCGCCACCAGGAAAGCCCAACATCTTCTACATAGTAACCTTTTTTGCCTTTCTTCAAAAGTAGGGGCATAAATATGTTGTACTTTGTAACTTGCTTTGCTAGTAAATTGGTTATATTTGATATATTTGAACGTGGGAAGTTCTGGGAGAAAGTTTGGAAACATTTGGGCATGGTATTTTTTCTAGGATAAAAGAGGGGGAAATGTCTTTAGGAGAAAGTTGTTATATTTACATTTAGGTATACAACAAGAATTCTGAAGATGAGGATTTTCTCTCAGCTTTAGAACTCATTAGGCACTTATCTTGAAACTAGTCAGTTAAAGCTTTGGTCTCTGTGCTTGCTTATGACATGGAGATGCTGGCACTCATGTTTAAATTATTGGGGATGTCCTGAGATAAGAACATCTAACTGAACCCCTCCACCCACGATGCCCTCCCATGCACACTGAGCTGATGTTCATTTCAGTGCACATGACCCCAAGGTAGAAGTCACCATCTGTAGACAAAGCAGAACTAATTTTCTTTAGTTCTGTTCTTGGTGGTGGAATGCCCTTAGCAACTTATTCAAGAATGATAGATATGCATTAATAGGCAATTTTTCACAGAACATTCTCTCATCATCTGTATATCAAAAACACATTAATGCCATATAATACATAGATGCATAGAAAGAAAAGGACTAACATTAAAGAATAAAAAATTTAGTAATATTTGCAAAACAGCAAACAAAAAACCCCCAAAAACAGATTAAAAAATTAATCTCACATTGTCAATTAACATGGCCAGTATTTATAAACTGAGCAAGTTGTAAATATATATTTTTTTGCATATTTAGCTCACTAGAGGCTCTTAGATTATGAAAAGGGCACTAAGAAAATCTCTCATCAGTCTTTTGGAACAAAGAAATAATGATAAACCTAATTTATAAATTTTCTAGATTCAGAAACTTGCATCTTGATATACTAATCATCCTCTTTGAAGACGGCAGGAAACTGGAGGACAGGGAATAAAAGTCTCAACCAGGAACAATGGACCCCATAACCTTCTCACTGGTCTCCAGGTTTTCCTGACTCTAAACCATCCTCCCCATGGCTGCCTAAGAGAGTGCCCCAAACCTAGATCTGCTCACTCCTAGGCTCAAAACACGTCGGTGGATTCCCCCATTACAGAATAAGCCCAAGCTCCCTGGAATGGTCTCCAAGCCTCTCCCTGGTCTGGGCACAGCCTGATTCTCCAGTTTTGTTTCCCACACATTTGCTCATCCCCAAGCAAAGTGGGCACACCCTCGACTCACAAGAAGCTGCTCACTGCTCCCAGGGCAAGCCCTTTTCCTACACATCGACTATTGCTCATGTGCTTTCATCCACTGGTGCCCTGGCCCAGCTCTGCTCCTGGAAACCTTACCCTTTCCTCATTCCCTGAGTCAGAATTAACTGCTCCCTCATCTACTTTCCTCAAACATTATAGTAGGGCTTCCCTCTGCTTTGTATTAAAATCCATCTATCCATGTGCATTTCCCACACTAGGCTGTTGGGCTACTGCTTTGAGGAACTATTTGTTGTTAATCTTTCATTCCTCACAGATACTTGAAAATAATAAGTGCTCAATAAATGTTAAATCTACTACTTTACTGTGGTAGAAGTTAGCCACCATGTGAATGTACTAAATCTTTCCTTACAGGCGTGCATGTATGCCTATTATTATTGATCACTAATCTAGATTAAAGTAGAGCTACTAGTCTGATTTAGAAAAGTTATCTGATTATTAGAATCTTATTTCTAAAAAATAACTTCATTACTTTTGAGTACCTGCAGTTATCAGATTTAGGTTGTAAAGTTTCTCCTTGAATGGATCCCGATGAACAGCTAAAAATTATGATGTTATAATAGCCTTAACAGTGTCCACCCGTGCTTCAAATTCAGTCAAATTATTATTATTTTTCATAAGGACAACTGTGGGGTTTTTTTGAAGTATAATTAATTTACAATGTTGTGTTAGCTTCTGGTATACAGCAAAGGGATTCATACATATATATTCTTTTTTAGATTCTTTTCAATTGTAGTTTATTACAAGATATTGAATATAGTTCCCTGTGCTATGAAGTAGGACCTTGTTGGTTATCTATTTTATAGATAGTAGTTTATATCTGCTAATCCCAAACTCCTAATTTATCCCTCCCCCCCACCTTTCTTCTTTGGTAACTATAAGTTTGTTTTCTATGTCTGTGAGTCTGTTTCTGTTTTGTATATAAGTTCATTTGTATCGTTGTTTTAGATTCCACATATAAGCGATATATGATATTTGTCTTTCTCTGTCTTACTTACTTCACTTAGTATGATAATTTCTAGGTCCATCCATGTTGCTGCAAATGGCAATATTCCACCCTTTTTTATGTCAGTAATATTCCATTATATGTATGTATGTGTGTGTGTGTGTATATATATATATATATATATATATATATATCACATCTTCTTTATCCATTCATCTGTCAATGGATGTTTGGGTTGCTTCCATGTCTTGGCTATTGTGAATAGTGCTTCTATGAACATTGGGGTGCATGTATCTTTTCAAATTAGAGTTTTCTCTGGATATATGCCCAGTAGTGGAATTGCTGGATCATATGGTAGCTCTATTTTTAGTTTTTTAAGGAACCTCCATACTGTTTTCCATAGCGGCTGTATCAATTTACATTCCCACCAATAGTGTAGGAGGGTTCCTTTTTCTCCACACCCTCTCCAGCATTTATTCTTTGTAGAAATTCAGTCAAATTACTGATACCTAGATGGATGCCTCCAAAGTGCTTATCTATCTAAGAGAACTGTTTTCTTAGAATTTTTATTCCAATCTATTTATATTATTGTTTTGATTCTCACAGAATAAACTTTGGCCTAGCTCTTGTCAAAATTAGTGAAATTGTTGAATTAATTCAGGTAGAAATGAGAGGTTTTATTGTATAATGCGAAATACAGGGGAATAAGAAAGTGAAAACTTTGAATTTGTTATTTTTATGCTTCAAATGTTCAGGGAATAGTGGTTCACTGAGTTAGCAATTATTCCTTGATTACAGATCATTAGTAATTTGAACAGATTTTATCAAGACTTGCAGTTTTATGCTAGTTTTGGATAATATTGATATATCTGATAAGTAAAATAAAAAATGTGATACTTTGGAGTTATAGTATAAATGACTAGCTATTTTATTTTTTTTTTTAACTTTTTTTTTTGGATGTGGACCATTTTTTTTGGGGGGGGGATGCTGCATTGGGTCTTCATTGCTGTGCGTGGCTTTCTCTAGTTGTGGCGAGCGGCGGCTACTCTTCGTTGTGGTGCGCAGGCTTCTCGTCGCAGTGGCTTCTCCTGTTGTGGAGCACGGGCTTTAGGATGTGCGGGCTCCGTAGTTGTGGCTCACAGGCTCCAGAGCACAGGCTCGGTAGCTGTGGCGCACAGGCTTAGTTGCTCCGCGGCATGTGGAATCTTCCGGGACCAGGGCTTGAACCCGTGTCCCCTGCTACTTTTTTTTTTTTTTTTTTGATGTGGATCATTTTTAAAGTCTTTATTGAACTTGTTACAATATTGCTTCTGTTTTATATTTTGGTTTTTTGGCTGCGAGGCTTGTGGGATCTTAGCTCCCTGACCAGGGATGGAACCCTCAACCCCTGCCTTGGAAGGCGAAGTCTTAGCCATTGGACAGCCAGGGAAATCCTTAGTTATTTTATTATTTATCTTTTTTCCTTTTAAATTAGTAACCAGAGTTTAGTCATTTGCAGAAGCCAGCTTATATGAAACACATAAAACATATGTCTGTATTTTATAAGTGCTGGCACATATATAACTAATAATAACTAACATTTAATGAATGCTTACTATGTGCCAGGCACTATTCTAAATATTTCACGTTTATTAACTCACTTAATTCTATGGAGTAATTTAATTTCTGTAGAATTTAGGAGACATGATAAAATTATTTTATTTTAGAGATGAAGTAACAGGCACAGAAAAGTTGAGCAATCTGCCTGAAGTCACACAGCTAGTAGGTGGTAGAGCCAGGATACAAAGGTGATGCTGCCTACGGGTAGGAACTGAGTGAAGCACCAAGGGAGATAAAACAGAAAACTCAGTCTTTGCTTCAGCCATGCCATGGTCTAATAGAGAAATTAGACATATACCCAAAATTCCAAGGGGTGAACTATACAAAGGACATTAGAGGGATTCAGATAAAGACTGATGGAGGTCAGCAGAGGGATCAATCACTGCTGGCTGGGGAGCTGAGGAAGACTGCCTGGAGGAGGTGGCATGTTAGCCATGTTGTCCAGAAGGAAAGGACTTTCACGTGGAGATGATGGTGTGGGGAAGGGAACAAAGAAAGCAGGCCCCATGTCAGAAGAGTCTGATGCAAACCCTGAGACTTCAAAGTGAAACCCTGGGTACATGAGAGTCAGATTTGAAAGGCATGTGGGTCCACACTGTGGAAAGCCTTTATTGCCCACATAAGAAATATGTATGTTCCTAGGGAGGAAATGGGGAGCTATGGGGGATGTCAGAGCAGGGAAGCAACATGCTAAAGTAGTTCTTTAAAAAGAGAACTCTGGCTGCTACTTTCATGGTGGTTTGAAACACAGAAAGGCCAGAAGCTGGAACAGGTACTGGGAAGCATCACAGCACTCTGGGAGGAGGTAATGGTGGACCATGGTGGGTTGGGCATGTAAGGGAGGAGTAGGGAGGCACTGCTGCAGAGTAGGGACCCAGGGATCTTGAGACCAAGCTGGGTTTGGTACCGGCATCCTCACTGTCTAGCTGTGTGTCCTTCAGTGACTTCCTCACCTTCTCTGAGATAAACACAGGGATAGTCATCCCCACCTCATGGTGTGGTTATGAGGTCATGTGTGTAGGGCCCCCAATACTGTGTGTGCACACAGCAGACCCTCATCACGGCACCAAGGAGGGTTGTTGTCATTGCTGTCATTCTTGTTGTTGCTGGTACTTGAGGGAAGAGAGACCCTCAAAGCTGTCTCTGAGGTCTCAAATGTCTCTGAAAAGAAGGATGGGATGGCTTCAATAGGAATAAGAAACACGGAAGCTGCAACAAGCTTCAGGAGGGAAAGGAGAGCTCAGCTGAGCAAAGATTGTCCTTTGCTTTAGCTGGAGCTCTGGAAGGTAACTGGACAGAAGTTTGGGATCAGGGAGTCACCTATAAAGGGGCAACGCTAACCCTATTAGGAGGACAAGCTGGGGGTAGATCCCAGCCAGAAGCACAGCTCTGCAGGCCACATGCATGGTCTGTGATCCCAGGTGGGCCACACTTTTTTTTTTTCAGCCTGAATTGGCATTTTGCTGCAGAGTTAAGAGTCCCATCTCGTTCTGCATAAATCAGTGTGTGTGGAGAGAGAGAATGGGATGGGATGAACATAACAAGCCTTTTCCCTACGCAGTTGCCTCAAGAGGCTTGGGAGGATGACCTAGGCTGGGGAATGTTGCAAATTCTTCTCTCCCAGAAAGGAAAATGTTAACCAGCCCCTTCCTTGGACATTGTCTACCCCAGGGAACAGCAGAGGGTTTAAAGTGAAACCTCTGATGCTGGGAGGCCCCAAGTCCCTGGGAAAAGTCTGGTGGCCCTGGAACTAGGCCTTTGGTGGTGTGACAAGAAGGGCCCTGGACAAGAAGTCAGGAGGACAGAGTTCTGATATTTCTGCTCTGCTCCAAATGGAGGGGTGACCTTGGCCCAGTCATTTACTTCTCTGGATATCAATTATTTTCCTCTTATAATTTCTAGGTTGGACTAGAATCTTAATAACTAAATCATATAATTCCTTTCAATAATAAAAAGAAAATCATACAGTTCCTTCTCATCCCCAACCCTAGTCATAATGGTGGCTTACTTAGGAAGTGGTTTCTAAACCAGGGTGAAAAGCCCTAATGTCATTCTTGTATCTCTCTTCATATCCTCTGGTAGAAAATTGCCAAAGCTGTTCTTGTCCTAATGATTTAATGGTTGATGATGAATTAGAAGGAACTTGCCATTTTAGTACAGAGTACAGAAACTCTGAAATTCTGCAATTATATAGTTAACTCTTCGTTGTTTTCAAATTCTGCTATGCACTACATACATTGGTACATGTTTTTTAGCAATCAGTCAATGGTTATTTAAAGCCAACTATAAGCCTGAAATGACTTTGGGCCCATTTCAAATAAAAAAGAATCAGTCACAACACAAAAACTGAAATTTCTAATGCTGCAGGGGATTTTAGAGATGATCTATTCTCCAACCCCATTCAGGTTACAAATGAGGGAACTGAAGTCCAGGGAAGTTAAATGTCCTGCCTAAGATCACAGAGCAAATTGAAGTCAGGTCCAGGAGCAGAACTCAGTTCAATGAAGTATGCCTTAGAGTCATAACTCAGAGGAGATAAGGCAGAATTCACGCAATGCTTACACAATGGTTGGACAGTGGTTCTCAGACATTAGTGTATGCCAGAATCCCATGACATGCTTGGAAAGTGCAGCTTCTCAAGCCTCCAACCCAGAGTGTTGATTCAGTAGGACTCAAGTGAGGTCCAAGAAAGGGCATTTAACAAGCTCCCCAGTTCATTTGATAGAGGATCCTCAAGGGCAAGTTTCAAGAAAAATATTGACTTTGGTTGGCATATTATGTCCTTAGTGAAGTTCAAATGGGTCAGTTAAGTCCAACTGATGCCGACCACAGTGGCCCCCAACCACAGACATGGGGCAACATGCCTGTCCCCTGTAACAAGGATGAACTCCGGTGCCAATCAAGGACCCTTGGCATTGGTCAGTACCCTTGTCCAGGCTTTACAAGCCATAAGTCCAGATCTCAGGCTGGTGGGGACATACTTGCTGGCTCTTCCAGACCCTGAGATGGGCTCTCACATTTTCTTAGGTTTATACCTTGTCAGATTCAAGATGAACACCCAGAAGAGAATGGACCTTTCCACTTATTTATAACGCAGCTTCAGTGGCACTTGGAGTGCCACTGAAGGTAACTAATGGACCCTCAGACTCACTTTTTTGCACATGTGCATCAAGATTACCTGAGTTTTAGGTGAGTGTGTGCACTTTTTTGTTCTTAAAAGTGAGTCTATTTATTAGCAGTTTATATTACTTAAATTCTTTGTTGCTGTAACAGAAACCAAGCTTAGGAGACCTAGCTTGAGCAAACATGAGGAATTAATAATATGGGTGTCTTGGAGAACCACAGCTAGGAATGTTCCTAGGCCTCAGAAAAATACTGGAACCAGTTACCAGGCAATGAAAATGGAAGCAGAAAGCTGATAGTAATCCCTTGCATCTCTTGCCTTGTCAGACTTCTCTGTTTTGTTCACCTCCCTCCATAGCCTGCTAAATATGGTCCACGTGATATTCCATAGCCAAGCCACAGCTTCCCATAATGCTCACCCAGAGAGAACCACTGCGAGCTTTTTTTTTTTTTTTTTTACGGCAGGCGGACTGTCAACCACTGCGCCACCAGGGAAGCCCTGCAGAGTTTTTTTTTTGCGCACTGCGAGCATTTTAGAATACATCCCTTTAGGGTTTTCTCATGCACAAATGTACACTTTCAAACAAAATTAGGATTGTACATTATATATTCTTCCATAACTGATTTGCTGTACCTATCAATAAATGTACCACAAACATATTTCCATTTCATCATCCATTTTTCTGCATGCTCATTTTTAATAGCTGACTAGTATTCTACCATATGGGTGTTCAGTAGACTCTCTCATATCCAACTTGATCAGAGTAACTTAAACCTTTTAACTTACAACGTACCCCAGGCCATTTATTTTAGATTAAGAAATATTTACCAATATAGAGAAAAGACTTTGGCATCATTAAAGTTTTCTCCCTTCATATTTTACAGTTGTTCACTATCACCTAACTCAACAGCATTATTATTATTTTTTTAGAAATATAAATGTCTCTTTTGTCATTGCATTGGTGTACATCTTATTGAATTAAGTTACATAATTACAATAAAAGCTATAGCAGTAAAAACAGGTTTGGGGACAAACACAACTGATTCCTGACGAGCATACAACTCACCTAGTGGGAGTGTAAGTGTGTGGGTTAGCTAAAGAGAGCTACCAGCTGTGAACACTCAGCATGCTGGGGCATTAGACAATACGTATATATAAAGAATAGAGAGTGATGGTTAATCCAGGGAGCTTTGTAGATCTTAAAGAATACTTCTACTATACAGGAATTTATTTAACCAATTTCCTATGCTGGGTATCTAAAGGTTCTTTTCTTTCTCACTGTTAAAATATCCACGAAGATAATTCTTTTGGGCACTTTCATAATGATTCCTGGAATTGGAACCACTGGGTAAAATTACATACATTTTAAAGAATTTAAATACACATTTTCAACTTGTTCCCCAAAAGGTTTCCCTGGACTTGATATTTTAAAACACAATTTAAAATAATAAGAGACCTTTCAGCAGGGAGTCTAATTAAGCAACCACCTTCGTTTTTCTGCATGTGGCACGAATTTAAGTCTGATCCTTTATCCTCAAACAATGACTTCATCTCTTCCAAGATACGGCAGAAAAAAGACCTTCCCTTTGTTTTCTGTGACAATAGCAACAGTTCCCACGAATGAAATTTATTTTTCACCTAGTAATTCAACCCATTTGGTTTTAGGATGTGGCCAGGCAAAATGAGCCAAAAATGCAAGATTAAGGCAACTTGATTTTTATGTTGTGTATAAAGTTGAGCTTTGGGTTTGGCCGACACAAACAGTTTCCATGGTTTGGGAGTTTTTGTTGTAGCAACAAGTTCCTTGGGCAGCAGTCTGTAAAATGCAATGTGAGGAACATTTTGAACTCGGAGAGTAAAAGGACCAGATCAGGTGGTGTCTTGGACGGGTTCTCTGGAATTCCCATCCTACCCCAAGGCCAAAAGGCCAAAAGTAAAACAGTCATCAATTTCTCTGAAGAGTTTTTCCATTGTTTGGAACTTCCCAGTGGGAGCATTCAACTTGCTAATGTCAGCAGGGCTTGAATGGGGGACACTGGCCAAGGTACATGACTCAGATGATATGAAATCACTATATTACGGCGAATTTGAAGCAACTGCTCTCCTCTGTATTTGGGCTGGCGAGGTGGGTGTCTGAGGGGGCCTGACTTGTTCCTCCCAAGGCTGTTTGTCAGTGGAGATCATGGGTGCATGAGGCTTGGGGATGGATGATGGAGGGCAGGCTGAAAGGAGGGAGGTTAGAGAAAGTGCTGAAGATGAGGCAGAAACACATGGCCCAGCCAGGTCATCCATCACAAGAGCTGAGCAATGTCAAGAACCAAGGAACTAGGTCAAAATGAGGGCTTTTGAGTAACCAGGAAAGTCGGTGGGCCAGTGGGATGAGGTCTCGGCAATTCTGCTGAGAGGAGATGGTACTGCCTGTTCAGGGCTTTTCTATAGGTTTGACCTGGGTGGGTAAATGTGCTCATTTACAAAGGGGGGTTGTGAAAGGGGCCTCGATGGCCTTGAAAAGAATACCTTCAAATGGCGTAGGAGAGTTAGGGAATTTTTTAAACTCCAAGTTTCGAAAGAGACGACAGAACAGGAGAGTCAGAGGGACCTATTTCTGGGAAGGCAATCATTCCTCGTACCCACAGGTCAGAGGGATGAGAAGGTTCTCTGAATCCCTTTTCAATCTCTTTCTGAATTGCTTGTAAAAGCTTGAAACACCCTAATAGAAGCTCAGTGTTTTGAGGAACATGTAATATCTGAAAGTAGTTTTAAAGTGAAAGATACAAAATAGATAAATAAAACATGTATAAGATAAAATGAATAATGAAAAGTAGTTTATCATTGTCTTTAAAGTCCTTTGCAGACTCTTCCTTCTCAGAGAAAACGGTTATCCTGATCTTCACGTTGATCATCACCTTGCTTTTGCTTAAGATTTTACCTTTTATATATGTATATATATATATATATATATATTTAAATTTTATTTATTCATTTTTTGGCTGCATCGGGTCTTAGTTGCAGCATGCGGGCTCCTCGTTGCAGCGCGTGGGCTTCCTTCTAGTTATGGCATGCAGGCTCATTAGTTGTGGCACTTGGGCCCAGCCGCCCCGTGGCATGTGGGATCTTAGTTCCCTGACCAGGGATTGAACCGATGACCCCTGCATTGCAAGACAGATTCTTAACCACTGGAACACCAGGGAAGTCCCAGATTTTACCTTTTGTATTTAAACATATTGTTTGGTTTTACCTATATTTGAACTTTATATACGTGGAATCATACTATGTTCTGCAACTTAAAAAATAAATCAGTGGTATATCTTGGGATTCACCATGTTCTTGGTGCGTCTGTAGTTCATTTGTCTCATTGCTATATGTAATTGAATGAGTATGCCACAATTTAAATTTTATTCTACAATTGATGGAGATTTATATTGTTTCTAGATTTTTGCTATCACTAAACAGTGCTGTTATGAATATTCTTGCATGGGTCTTCTGGTGCATATGTGCAGGAGTTTCTCTAGGTTTATTCCTAGGAGAGAAGATGTAGAATTGTAGGGCTCGTGCATCTTCAAATTTATTAGAAAATGTCAGATTATTTTCCAAAGTGGTTGCCCCAATTTAAATTTCCATCAGTGCTGTATTAGTGTGAAAACCGTAACCAATACTTGCTATTTTTCAGAATTTTTAATTTCTTGCTTTTCTGGTAGGCATGAAATGCTATTATAATTGTACCATTCATTTGCAGCTTTCTTACTGCTACTAAGTTGATATTTTCACGTTTATTGATATATTTTCTCTTTTGTAATGTCTGTTCAAGCTTTGCCATTTTCTTTTTTTATTTGTAGAATCTCTTTATATATTCTGAATATTAAACATTGGTCTGTTGTGTATGGTGCAAATGTCTTCTCCTAGTTGGTGGTTTATCTTTTTACTCTCTTTATGATGTCCTTCAATGTACAGAAGTACTTAATTATCATATAGTTGTTGTTTGCCATGTCTTTCCTTTATGGTTTGTGCTTTTAAGCCTTATTTTAGAAAATGTTTCCTTATCTCATGGTCATAAAGATATTCTATTTTTTTTTCCTTCAAATGTTAAAGTGTTGCCATTTTCTCTCTTAAGTCTCTAATTCACCTGGGATTGATTATCACATAAGCTGTGAGGAAGAGATCCAATTTGATCAGTTTTCCTTATGGATAACCAGTTGTTCCAGTACCATTTTAAAAAGAGTTCATCCTTCCTTTACTGTTCTGTCATCTCTCTCTGCCATAAACCACATTTGTGTTCTGTTCCGTTTCATCCCTTACTAATACTCTATTGTTTGCACTGAGGTAGCTGTATAATAATTCTTGACATGCGATTAGGCAAATTTTTCCACTCCCAACCAATTTTTTACCAAGATACTCTTCACTGCTTTTAGTTCTTTGTACTTCCATATGTATTTTACTCACAGCTTGTATAGTTATATATCTACCCATATACATACAAAAGGGAATATTAATCTCTTGGGATTTTGATTTGCTTTGCATTGTATTTATAGATTTTAGGAGAACTGGCAACTTTACAATACTGAGTTAACCAAGTCATAACATGATCTAATGCTATATTTATTTTTTATCCTTGAAATAACATTTTGTAACTTTCTCTATGAAGGCCTTGCATATTTTTTGCTAGATATATAGCTCTATATACTTTTATCAATATTTTTATTGAAGTATAGTTGACTTACAGTGTTGTGTTAATTTCTGCTATACAGAAAAGTGATTCAGTTGTACATGTGTATATATATATATAATTTTTTAAATATTCTTTTCATTATGGTTTATCATAGGATATTGAATATAATTCTCTGGGCTATATAGTAGGACCTTGTTGTTTATCCATTCTATGTATAAAAGCTTACATCTGCTAACCCTAACCTCCCACTCCATCCCTCCTTCAACCCCTTCCCCTTTGGCAATTACCAGTCTGTTCTCTATGTCCGTGATTCTGTTTCTGTTTCATAGGTTGGTTCATTTGTGTCATATTTTAGATTCCACATTTAAGTGATATCATATGGTATTTGTCTTTCTCTTTCTGACTTACATCACTTAGTATGATAATCTCTAGTTTTAAATGGCGTTATTTTGTTCTTTTTTATGGCTGAGTAGTATTCCATTGTATATATATGTGCCATACCTTCTTTATCCATTCATTTGTTGATGGACATTTAGGTTATTTCTATGTCTTGGCTATTGTGAATAGTGCTGCTATGAACATAAGGGTGCTTGTATCTTTCTGAATTATAGTTTTGTCTGGATATATGGCCAGGAGTGGGATGGCTGCATCATATGGTAATTCTATTTTTAGTTTTCTGAGGAACCTCCATACTGTTTTCCACAGTGGCTATATCAACTTACATTCCCAACAGTTTAGGGGGGTTCCCTTTGCTCCACACCTTCTGCAGCATTTGTTATTTGTAGACTTTTTAATGGTGGCCATTCTGACTGGTGTGAGGTGGTACCTCACTGTAGTTTTGATTTGCATTTCTCTAATAATTTGTGATGTTGAGCATCTTTTCATGTGCCTATTGGCCATCTATATGTCTTCTTTGGAGAAATGTCTATTTAGGTCTTCTGTCCTTTTTTTGATTGGGTTGTTTGTTTTTTTGTTGTTGAGTTGTATGAGCTGTTTGTATATTTTGGAATTAAGCCCTTGTTGGTTGCATCATTTGCAAATATTTTCTCCCATTCTGTAGGCTGTCTTTTCATTTTGGTTATGGTTTCCTTTGCTGTGCAAAAGCTTGTAAGTTTGATTAGGTCCCATTTGTTTATTTTTGTTTTTATTTCTATTGCCTTGGGAGATTGACTTAAGAAAACATTGGTATGATTTGTGTCTGAGAATGTTTTGCCTATGATCTCTTCTGGCAGTTTTATGGTGTCATGTCTTCTGCTTAAGTCTTTAAGCCATTTTGAATTTATTTTTGTGTATGTTGAGAGGGTGTGTTCTAACTTCATTGATTTACATGCAGCTGTCCAACTTTCCCAACACCATTTGCTGAAGAGACTGTCTTTTTCCCATTGCATATTCTTGCCTCCTTCGTTGAAGATTGATTAACTTAAGTAGGTGTGTGGGTTTGTTTCTGGGCTCTCTGTTCTGTTCCATTGATCCATATGTCTGTTTTTGTGCCAGTACAACACTGTTTTAATTACTGTAGCTTTGTAGTATTGTCTGAAGTCTGGGAGGGTTACGCCTCCTGCTTTGTTCTTTTTCTTCAGGATTGCTTTGGCAATTCTGAGTCTTTTATGGTTCCATATGAATTTTAGAATTATTTGGTCTACTTCTGTGAAAAATATCATGGGTAGTTTGATAGGGATCACATTAAATCTGTAGATTGCTTTGGGTAGTATGGCTATTTTAACAATATTAATTCTTCCAATCCAAGATACAGCTCTGTTTTTTTTTTTTTTAATTAATTAATTTATTTATTTTTGGCTGTGTTGGGTCTTCGTTTCTGTGCGAGGGCTTTCTCTAGTTGTGGCAAGTGGGGGCCACTCTTCATCGTGGTGCGCGGGCCTCTCACTATCGCGGCCTCTCTTGTTGCGGAGCACAGGCTCCAGACGCGCAGGCTCAGTAGTTGTGGCTCACGGGCCTAGTTGCTCCACGGCATGTGGGATCTTCCCGGACCAGGGCTTGAACCGTGTGTCCCCTGCATTGGCAGGCAGATTTTTAACCACTGCGCCAAGTGGGAAGCCCAGCTCTGTATTTTTAATGTTATTGTAAAACAGCATTTTTAAGATCATGCTTCAGAATTCTTTGTTCATATATTATATATCTAAAATTGTGAGCCTGAACATATAGTACATGTGAGAGATGATGTTGATTTGAACTAAGGTGGGGGAGGTGAAGATGGAGGTGGTGAAATTGTGCACATATATTAAATATCAAGTCATCAGGGTTTGTTGATATAGTAATACAGTGTGATATTGATAGCTTCTATATATTTGTATATACATGGAGAATTTTTTCTAAGAGCTCATATTTTGAAAACTTTATCTTTGGCAATATTTTGTACTTGGGTCAAAAATGATTTCCATCAGAGAAAAATTTCTCTTGCTTCGGCCAAGCTTCTGGGCAACTACTGACCCCAAAACACTTTAAACCAAATATTCATGTTGAGGAGTTTTGGATGGCCTAGGTAGCATGAAACCACATGAAATCTGGCTTGTGGTTAAGAATACTTAAGGGAGACTTTTTCTCCTTTCTACCCTCCCCACAGTTTGAGAGAGGTGCTTTTCCTTACATTACCCCGGGATGGGGGCTGGATTATTTCTAGTCCACCTCTTAAGTGAATATGTAGCCCTGTGAACCCCAGGTTCACTGGACATGTCTTATTAGGCTCCCCACTGTCTGTGTACTATCTTTCTCCCTGAACCCTTTGCAGCATGAAAACTGAAACTCAGTTTTACTGGGGTTTGGCAAATCCCTGAAAGCAAAAGCCAACCTAACTGCTCTGCTTACACTTGTGGCTTCTTGCTTTAAATTTAGGTTTTTTGGCCTCAGAGGATGCCTTCCTTTCTGGACAGCTCATCAACAAATTTAAAAGATGCTAAAAGACATTTTATCCAGGATTTCTAGTTGTTTCCAGTGATAGAATTGACTAGGGTCTCTAGCCCACCATGCTGTCAGAAATGATACTGACTTCGCTCCTTTAACTTGAGGCTTTGGTTCTTATTAAAATGCAAATATCCATGTTTGAGATAGCAAGTTAAAGCAGTGTTTCTCACAGAGTCATCTTAAAACTAATTCCTTAAAAATCATCTGGCATGCTTGTTAAAATGCTGATCATGGGTCACGTTGCAAACTTCTGATACAAACCTTGGGATAGAAAGAGGAAAAAATTTTTATTAAGCGTTTCAGTGGAGAATAACGTGGTTATCTGTTATGCCTTTGTAAAAATTAGTTTCAGGATCCTTTTCTGAAACAAGTTTTCACAATAAAAATGCTTAGGAATATTTGATATCTGTAGGAAAAACCTCTTCCTGATACTGAAATGAAAGAAATTGCTTTTCTCTGTAAGGAGTCCAGCATTCACTGATTCCATTTCCCTGACTGCTCTAGTGGGAGTGCTGCCAGCCATTCTCACCTATACCTATAGGTTATATACTCTCAAAGCCAGTGGTTGACTTGTTTTACTGTATTTTCTTGTGACCATCCAAAGAAATGTGAAGGAGTCTCATTTTTCAGTCACATTTAGAGAGAAACCATGGAGCCTCAGAAAGGTTAAATACCTCCTCATTCTAGAAAGAGGAAAAAAAAAACCTTTACACTTTCTTATAAAAATATGTTTGAGCATAACTCCAATTATTCTCTTAGGAGAAATTCTTTGTAATGGATTTACTAGGTTGCAAGGTATACATATTTTAAGACTCCCCATCCCCTAATAAAGATAGCTTTATTATCCTGATTATAAAAAAAAAAATACTGGAATAAGCTCAATGTTAGATATCTACAGGCACTTCAGAAAGATTTAAGAAGAAATTAAAATTACCTCAACCTGCCACCCAGAGAAAACCATGGCTAAACATGTTCATATATTATATATCTTGTTAGATTTTTTTCTTATGCATACAAATATTTTATTTTCAAAAACAGAATAATCCTGTTTATAATCTGATATTTTAAATCAATGTTATATTGTGAATCTCTTCCCATGTCTGTAAATGTGAGTTTTGGAAAATTGCATTGTATTTTGTAGGTGTCCTGCACACCATGCTTAGCATCTAGCAGAACACCTGATACTAGCAACAAATACTTACCATGCTTGTAACTCCTCTTGGGCAGTTGACTCCCATCTTTGCAGAAAGGGCAGCCATTAGGCATCCACATTTTATACCATTTGTTCCCTCCGGTTGGATGAGAGGTCCGTAGAGGCCCCAGAGAATCCACAGGCTGGCCAGGAGGCCTCAGGTGTAGTCTCATAAGCAAAGGATGAGCTAGCTAATGAGATTCCTTTTCTTAAGAATTTAAATTCAGAAATGCTCAGAAGAAGAGACAGCACAGCAGGAGCAGAATGGAAGAGTCATCTTATAGTGCAAGAATGGAGAGGTCATAAAGGACCAAGTTTAGGGCACATTCACAAAAAAGCAGAAACTGTGAGGTGAAGATAAGATGTGGAGAGAGAGGAAGCCAGTTGGAAGAGTTCAGGAAGAAGTCAGTGGAGGGTAGCTGAGTCAGTTCACGGTGGAGCACTAGAGCAAAATCTGCATCCTCAGTCTGCGGGTCCCTCCGTTGGGTCACCTCCCACTTAGACTGGTTGTGGCCCACTCCTCTAGTGGCTCCTATTGTTTGATTTCTGTTTGATCCCATCTCCCTAGGACTCCAGGTATTCTTACAATCCCATCCACTAATTCATCTACTGGTAGACTGAAGTTTAGTGAGTTTCTACTCCCTGAAGGCTAAAGAATATAAATAACAATTATTTTGATCATTTAGTCACAACAGTTACTTAAGGGAGTGGATTTTTGGTTTTAGGTTTATAGTTTTTTCTGCGTGTGCCTGTATGTGTGAATTTTTTGTTTAATTTCTAATTTCATCACTGCATATGCTAAAGGAATGTGCATCCTCAATTTGAAGGTACAATATTTTATTTTATTCATTTATTAAAAAATTATTTTTCCATTAAAAAAATTATTTTATATTAGAGTATAGCTGATTAACAATGTTGTGTTAGTTTCAGGTGTACAGCAGAGTGATTCAGTTATACATATGCATGTATCTATTCTTTTTCAAATTCTTTTCCCGTTTAGTTTATTACAGGGTATTGAGCAGAGTTCCTTGTGCTATACAGTAGGTCCTTGTTGGTTATCTATTTTAAATATAGAGGTATATAGATGTCAGTCCCAAACTTCCAATCTATCCCTCCCCCATCCCCCATAACCATAAGTTTGTTCTCTAAGTCTGTGAGTCTGTTTCTGTTTTGTAAATAAGTTCATTTGTATCATTCTTTTTTTAGATTCTGCACATAAGTGATCTCATATGATATTTGTCTTTCTCTGTCTGACTTACTTCACTTAGTATGATAATCTCCAGGTCCATCCATTTTGCTGCAAATGACATTATTTTATTATTTTTTATGGCTGAATAGTATGCCATTGTATGTATATGTGTGTGTGTGTGTGTGTGTGTGTATATATATATATACCACATCTTCTCTATCCATTCATCCGTCGATGGATATTTAGGTTGCTTCCATGTCTTGGCTATTGTAAACACTGCTTCAGTGAACATTGGGGTGCATGTATCTTTCCAAATTATGGTTTTCTCCAGATATATGCCCAGGAGTAATATTGCTGGATGATATGGTAGCTCTATTTTTAGTTTTTTAAGGAACCCCCATACTGTTTTCTATAGTGGCTGTACCAATTTACATTCCCACCAACAGTGTAGAAGGGTTCCCTTTCCTCCACACTTTCTTCAGCATTTATTGTTTGTAGACTTTTTGATGATGGCCATTCTGACTGCTGTGAGGTGATATCTCATTGTAGTTTTGATTTGCATTTCTTTAATAATTAGCAATGTTGAGCATCTTTTCATGTGCCTCTTGGCCATCTGTATGTCTTCTTTGAAGAAATGTCTATTTAGGTCTTCTACCTATTTTTTGATTGGGTTGTTTGTGTTTTTGATATTGAGCTGCATGATCTATTTGTAAATTTTGGAGATTAATCCCTTGTCAGTTGCATCGTTTGCAAATATTTTCTCCCATTCTGTGGGTTGTCTTTTCATTTTGTTTATGGTTTCCTTTGTTGTGCAAAAGCTTTTGAGTTTAATTAGGTCCCATTTGTTTATTTTGGTTTTTGTTTCCATTACTCTAGGAGATGGATCCAAAAAATATTGCTGCAATTTATGTCAAAGAGCATCGTGCCTATATTTTTCTCTGTGGGTTTTATAGTATCTGGTCTTACATTTAGGTCTTTAATCCATTTTGAGTTTATTTTTGTGTATGGTGTTAAAGAATGTTCTATTTTCATTTTTTTACATGTAGCTGTCCAGTTTTCCCAGCACCATTTATTGAGGAGACTGTCTTTTCTCCATTGTATATTATTGCCTCCTTTGTCATAGATTAATTGACCATAGGTGTGTGGGTTTATTTCTGGGGTTTCTATCCTGTTCCATTGATCTTTATTTCTGTTTTTGTGCCAGAAAACTATAGTTTTGTGCCAAAACTGTACTGTTTTGATTACTGTAGCTTTGTAGTATAGTCTGAAGTCAGGGATCCTGATTCCTCTAGCTCTGCTTTTCTTTCTCAAGATTGCTTTGCTATTTGGGGTCTTCTGTGTCTCCATACAAATTTTAAGATTTTTTTTGTTCTAGTTCTGTGAAAAATGCCATTGGTAATTTGATAGGGATTACATTGAATCTGTAGATTGCCTTGGGTAGTATAGTCATTTTGACAATATTGATTCTTCTGATCCAAGAACATGGAATCCCTTTCCATCTGTTTGTGTCATCTTTGATTCTTTTCATCAGCATCTTATAGTTTTCTGCGTACAGGCCTTTGGCCCTCTTAGGGAGGTTTATTCCTAGGTATTTTATTCTTTTTGATGTGATGATAAGTGGGATTGTTACTTTAATTTCTCTTTCTGATCTTTTATTTTTAGTTTATAGAAATGCAACAGATTTCTTTGTATTTATTTTATATCCTGCAACTTTAAAGGTACAATATTTTAAATTAAGTTCATGAGACATATTTTTAAAATACTCTGTCTTTATTTTGGTTTTCTAATCAGTACCTAAAAAGTAGTCTTCACTACTATACTGTTTCTGCCAATCTTTTCTTCTTATATTTCCAGTTGTCACTTTATATAATTTGATGTAGTGTTTCATTTCCTTAAGTGCTTTTTCTATTTAATGTCAGTTGCCTTGATACCTTTTGTCTGATGTTAATCTGACCACCTTGCTTTCTTTTTCTGTGTATTTTTTGGTATGTCTTTAGTCATTCTTGTATTTTAACTTTTCCATATCACATTTTTGCATTATTTCTCTTATCAAAAGTATAGAGACCCTGTTGATATTTTTGTTTGGACCTATGTGAATGTCTCTGGAATTAATAGGATGAGTTCAGACACTGTGTAGCCATCCCCAAGCCCATTTGATCTTATTCCTGGGTCCAGAGTTTCCCTTGGTTCTGAGTATGGGTATGTGACTGAGTTCTGGGTAACAGAATATGGTAAATGTGAAATGCATGATCCCTTTGCTCTTTCTGGTCTGCATGGCAATGCCCAAGTCCACCTTTTAAACCACAGGTGAAATGGCAGAGTCTCTATTAATCTGAGTCCCTGAATATCTGCGTGGGGCAGAGCCCCTCTACTGCCAACTGGACTATATGTAAGAGAGAAATAAACTTCTATTATGTAAAGCCACTCAGCTTTTAATATCATGGCAGCTAGTGTGAACTAATGCAAGAAATGGTAAAGAAAGTGGGTGCTACCATAACAACAAAACTAAAACACAGAATACTGTCTTAACAGTTGAGGAGTGGACAATAAGGAAACTGAAATTGAAAGCTAGAGGATGGAGACTCATTCGCAATGGCAAAATATTTGGGAAATTTTTGTCAGTGATACCTTGTAAAGTAGATAAAATGCCTAATAAGCCCATAGTTCTATGGGAAGAAATTGAATAAAAGAATGTTAGTGCTGTATTCTAGCTGAGAGTGGCTACATTTTGCAAGGTTTTAAGAGCAAGAGCTCAAGAAAGAACTGCCTGGCTCAAAAGCAGAAAAGAAAGAAACTAGAGAGAGTCCAGAAATTTGGGGCTTTTCGAGTAGGAAAAGTTGATGCTCTTTAGAGCCCAAAGGGCAGGAAACTAGTTTGAAAGATTTTGAGGAGTTAAAGCCCTTCAAGACTCAGTCCCAAGGCAAAGAATTCATTAAGGGTGTGGTATTCCCTCCCCAAATAGCCACAGTCTTTAGAGCCCAAAGGGCAGGAAACTAGTTTGAAAGAAGATTTTGAGGAGTTAAAGCCCTTCAAGACTCAGTGCCAAGGCAAAGAATTCATTAAGGGTGTGGTATTCCCTCCCCAAATAGCCACCATTAAATTGAGAAAAAGTGGAAAGGAGTTGAGTGAGAAAAAAAAAATAGATTTGAGAGTTATGTCTAGGAAAGAAATTTGGGTGTGGTTACTGACACACAGAGCTTGCTGGAAGCAAGTAAATTAGAATCTATTAAGGGTTTGGAGAGAATTAGATAGCCAAAGAACCATTAGAAACCTCTCTGACTAGAGTGGATGGTGGGTGGAGGTGACACGTGCGATCATGATACAGCAGCCAAAGACTGCTTTATAGTGGCCAAAGTGGCCAGTTCCAGTTGAGACTCTTTCCAGGCAGTTTCTGCTCTGTTTCATAAAGCTGAGCTACAAGAAGCCAAGCTCTGAAGATCGTTTGCCTTTCTGCCCCACCTCCTGCCCACATATCAGAGAGTCCCACAGCACTAGGAAGCAGCCCAGGCCTGCAGGCTTTCTCTTTGCTCTGGCTGCACTCAGCCCCAGACCTTCTGTGTAGGTCCTATAGAATGCTGCTGATCTGCAACAAGAAAGAGGTTTCACGGGAGCCAGCCTCATCCATCCTACAGCTATCTTTCACCCCCAGCCAAACTTAGGAGTGTTACTAAGGTTCCCTGAGGCTCCCTTCACTTCTTTATTTTTCTTTTTAATTTTTAACAGCTTTCTTGAGATCTAATTCACACACTATACAATTCACCCAAAGTATGCAATTCAATGGTTTTTAGTATATTCACAGAAAAGTGCAACCAACCCCACTGCAGATTTTAGAACATTTTCATCACCTCAAAAAGAAACATGTACCCTTTTGCTATCACCTCCTATTTCCCTGTCCCTGCTCCGCAGTGTCTAAGCAACCACTAATATACTTTCTCTCTCTATGGACTTCCTGATTCTGGACTTTCATATGAATGGAATCATTCATATGAAAGCCAGTATGTGGCTTCTTTCACTTAGCATAATGTTTTTAAGGTTCATCGATGCTTACTTTAGCATGTATCAATACTTCATTTCTTTTATGGACAAATAATATTCCATCATATGAATATATCACATTTTGTTCATCCATTTGTCTGCTGGTGGGCACTTGGGTTGTTTCCACCTTTTGGCTATTATGAATAATGCTGCCATGAACATTTGGGTACAAGTTCCCTTTGCTTATTTCTGGAAAATTCCTGTTCTTTTCAAGGAGGAAATTTCCACATTACCACTTATGGCTTTCCTTTAATTTGCTTCCCTCTTCAATCCATGAGGAATTCCTGGGGGCTCCAATCAAGATGGTGGAATAGAAGGAGGTGGTGCTCACCTCCTCCCACAAATATATTAGGAATTCCTCGAAGTCCTGGCATATTGATGGTACTCTTTCCTGTTTCCAGGGCTGATGTGGGTTTTCCCCTATTTTAATATTCTTTTGATAATTTTAGTCATGATCTGGAAGGAAGGATTTTGCTCACTTTGCTTTTATTTTTGATAAATTTATTTAATTTATTTATTTATTTTTGGCTGCATTGGGTCTTTGTTGCTGCGCATGGACTTTAGTTGCGGCGAGCAGGGGCTACTCTTTGTTGCAGTGTGCGGCCTTCTCATTGCAGTGGCTTCTCTTGTTGTGGAGTACGGGCTCTAGGCGCCCCGGCTTCAGTAGTTGTGACATGCAGCTCAGTAGTTGTGGCTCACGGGCTCTAGAGTACAGGCTCAGTAGTTGTGGCACACGGGCTTAGTTGCTCTGCGGCATGTGGGATCTTCCCGGACGAGGGCTTGAACCTGTGTCCCCTGCATTGGCAGGCAGATTCTTAACCACTGTGCCTCCAGGGAAGTCTGCTAGCTTTGCTTTAAGTACCTCTGTTACTGAAGACTATTCTTGTACCCTTAACAAGAGGATATTGAATATAAGTTAACTGTTATTTTTAATGACTGAAATTCATCACCATAAACCTGAATTATTCACTGAATTAATTAAGGGTCCACTGATATACATAATTCTGTATATTTCATGAAATGGCCTTAGAAAACGTATTTTCCCCATACTTATTATCATCTTGAGAGCAGCAGTGCTAATAATTAATTGAGCACTCAGTATATAGTGAGCCAGGATGGCAAATGGTAGGTAGAGAATGATATTTATATATTTTAAATCTTATATGCTATAATTAGGACAAAAATTACACCAATATAATCTATTGAAACTTTTAAAATAAACAAGTACATAGAAAAATGAATAATTACAAATAACGGTAAATTCTCTGAAGGGAATTAACAGGGTGAGGTGAGAGAGGACAAGAGGGAGGAACCTACTCTATTAGAGTGTTCTGGGAAGAATTAGCCAAGGAGAATTTACCATTTAACCAAGTATTGCAAATAAAATTGATTAGTAAGATTTTAAAAAAATATTGTAAAACTGAATCCTTTCATGTAATATCTGGGCAATACTTCGATGATGAAGTGAAGTTAAGCAGGCAGTCAGTTTTCAGTTTTGCACTTCTGGAGAATAGGTTTTCTCAATGCTGAATTTGGTAGATCCTGACCTCTGGGTAAGCAGGTCTTCCTGCGGTGCAGGTGGCGGTCATTAGCACTGTTCACAAACCTTCCCCTCCAGGAACTTGGTGGGATTGTGCTTCCCTGCCCTTTTGAAGTTGGGCGTGGCCACATGATTTGCCTTGACCAATGAAATTTGAGTAGAAGTGATGTGCGTCACTTCCGGGAGGAAACATTACGAGCACCCAATTCCCGTAGTTCTTTTCCCAGCCCTGGGTGAAGAGGGAACCTTCCTCAGCTTTGCTACCTGAGTGAGGATGGCAAGCAGAGCCCTCTGCCAGCCTGCTTCCGACCTGCCGTGTGAGCAACCTAGAAACCTGTGCTGTGCTAGGCCACTGAGATTCTGGAGTTGTTTAGCTTATTCCGATTCAGTGCATGAGGCTCAGGATATGGTCACTTTATAAAATCAAGATAAGTCCGCCCTTTCTAGGAGTTGCCTCCTCCCCCATATCCTCAGAAGTTTCCAAGTTCTGGTATTTGTGGGAGCTTCACTGGCTCTTTCCTTACCTGGGTGCACCACGTGGCTGTCACCCTGTGAAGCAGCCTTGTGCTGTAGCCCTTCTGGCCTGGAAGTCCACCTGCCATGGAGGGGCTTCTCATCTCTGCGGTAGCTCTTCTTGCATGTGGACCTTGAGTCTTGGCCTCTTTTGATTGGTTGTTTACTAGGACCAGAAGCATTTGCCCTGGAACAGAAACTGAGCTCCTGAGATGGCCTACCCTCCTCTCTTTTCCCTTCAGAGCAACTTTCCGTCTTCTCCTTTTCACCCTTTAGTGGATACCCCTCCTGGGTGGTTATGCTCCGTGTTCCAGACCCTTAGAGGAGACCTCATCCTACTCCATCCTTTCTGAAGATTGTATATAGTTTGTCCCCACCATCTCAGTGAATCAGAGAATGATTCTGGGAATAACCTTTTTTTCTTCCGAATCAGCAGTGAGGGATGGGTGGGTAGGGACGCCTGCCTCACCAGTTTCACCTGTTTATCTAACTTTGTCTTCCCTTTTTGTTCTTACTAATAACCACTTCTTAGAGTTTAGTAATAAGCTTACTCACATCTGGAGGACCAGGCTGTTACTCTGTGAAAAAATATATCTCGCACTCTCCTGTGGCTTGATACAGGAGAATTTAAAAGTGAAATGCATAATCCTTGAGTACAAAATGCTTACAACTTTGCTGGAGAAAGAACTTGTATGTGTGAAATAATGCGTAAATGAAAGAATATTACATTTTAGCGTTGAGTCTATATCAGTAAATTCTATGTCATATTGTTTAGACAGTTGAACAGTTGGGCAGTAGTAGTTGGTTAGGTGCAAACTGCATAGTGTCAGTTTTATTAATAAGGTAAATAAGCCTTGCTGAAGTGTTGAAGGAAGAAATTGCTGCATTCTCTTTCTCATCCT
The DNA here is from genome assembly GCF_003031525.2 of Neophocaena asiaeorientalis asiaeorientalis. Taxonomy (NCBI): domain Eukaryota; kingdom Metazoa; phylum Chordata; class Mammalia; order Artiodactyla; family Phocoenidae; genus Neophocaena; species Neophocaena asiaeorientalis. The sequence continues at coordinate 477,275 of NW_020185330.1, forward strand.
CTGGGATGTGAAAGAACAATAAAACTACTGATTTCAGAAGAAATAGAGAAATAGAACATTTTGCTTCACTGGGTGACAGGATCTGTACTGAGACAAACCGCCCTAGTCCACATGTGGGTACAGACAGACCAAGCACTTTAGTGAAATTGTTTTCTCCGATTTCTGTAAGAACTACTAAGAGCATAGTGAAAGTGAAAAACTAAGAACATAGTGGAAGTTCAGATCCTTGACCTTCATCGTATGGAAATTACAGCCTGTGCATCAGTGGAAAGGCAAAGGCAGCCATTTTTCTTAGCCTCCTAAGAAAATATATTCCAGAAAACATTCTCTCTTCTAAGGATATGTGACTTGTACACCCTCCTCTTCAGGGAGTCCCACAGCATCATGCTGTTGAACTCCTCCCCATGGCTTTGTCGTTACCAGAAACAGTGTTCCAAAGAGGAATTTCTCTTTCTCATTCTTGTGGATTTAAAAGTTTGCATGTGTTGTGTTGCTCTTTAGCAACAATCAGCAAAGCTTATGGGAAAAGAAAGTGTCTCCAAGAACAGGACAGAAAAGTGTGAGAAAAATAGCTGTCATCACACTCCTAGCCTTTCGGAGCCATTACTTTGGTTGTAGATTTCTCCAGAGCAACTCCCATCTCTATCCCTGTTCTAGTCACTCATGGGAGAACAAAAGGTCAGCATTTGCTCTGAACACATCATGCATTTTGACTTGGGCAGGACTAGCTTTCATACAAGACAGCTGAAATAGGGAATTCCAGTCCATGTTCTTCTCCGCCAGGGCCATCTGTATCCACTTCAGTCTGGGCAGCATCTGCCCCAGCCCCTTCCTCCTTGTGTTTCCCGAGGCTCCGTTTTTGGCTCCGGCTTGTGCCAAGCAGCACCGCCCATGCTTTTGTGCAATGGACATGATTTTGGGTGCACTGGAGGCTGCTACTCGGTCTCATTACCTGTCCCAGCCTTGCTCCCTCTCTGATTATCTTTGCTTTTGAAATCCTTGTGTGAACTCCTGTTATTAGCTCTCTCTCCTCCACCACCTTGATTCTACTTCTCAGTTCACAGGTAGACTTGTGACCTCTGAGGATTCCTAGGACTGACCTTACACACCCCAAGATCTTTTTGGTCCAGTTTCCATATCTTATGTGCCCAAGTAACTTCAATCCCTCCCCTTAGCCATCCCCTCCAAAGCACTACTTCCCCTATCACCTCCATGCAGGTGATCTTCTCTTCTGAGCTCGTCCTATGTTTCCAGCGACTGCTTTGATATCTTCTTCCGCGTGCCCATTGGATGCTTATCTACAGTATTTCCCAAACTCACGTTCCCTTTTCTAACTCCCGTGTTCCACCTCAGCATCACCCCTCTTTCAGCCACATAGCTCCTTCTTCCTAGAGGGCATCCCCTCCCCCTGCCCCAGCCCCATTCTAGGAATGGCTCCTCGTCCTCTAGGCTCAGCGTCATGTCACCTGCACAGAGAATGTGCCCCAGACCACCCTGAGCAGAGCCCTCCTCTGGTCATCTCTCTCGTCACCCTGTTAACTTCCATCGTAGCACTTATCACCACCTGTGATTATTTTTCCTTTTATTGTCTGTGATTTGATTTCCTGACTAGATTATAAGCTTCATAGGCAGGACCTAAGTCTGTTCTGTTCAGCACTAAATACTCCGAGAGCAATGCCTGGCACATAGCGAGAGCATAATGATTATGTGGTGGCTGGATGGATGAATCTTCCTGCCCGCCCAGACCCTGAACTTCAGAGGCACATTGACTTTCTCCTCTCCCTTGCTCTCCACATTGAATCTCAAGCTTGTTAACTCTCTTACTCAAAACCAGGCCCTCCTTTCTGGGTTATTATAATAGTCTTATAACTAGTGGTCCATTTTATCTGTTCCCTCTGCTGTCTTTGTTGCTCATTACTACCTGGTGATATTTCTTGAAATATTTGTTATAACCATTACTTTTCATTTTCAAAAATCTTCACTTCTCTTGTACCTTAGCTGACGTTGATGATGTCCCAATTTTCCTTTCCATCACATCTCCTCCCATGCCCTCTATCTAGTCAAGCTGCATCTGAGTTGCACTGTTCACACCTTGTCAACCTGCCTGTGTGCACGTTTCAGTCATCTGTACCCTCCTCCACCTCCCCTTATCCGTCTATAAGCCCCCACCCCCAGCCAGAGTTAGATCCTGCTCTCTCAGAATTCTCTGAAGATTTTTATCTATGTTCTTTAGATCACTTTCTACCTTCTACTGTGGTTATTTATGTATACACTGTTTTCCTAAGTGGGTTGCAAACACCTCAACAAAAAGGACTATATATGTTTTTTACACTGTATTTACTCGGTGCCTAAAAATTTTGATTTCAACAAATATTTGATGAATAAGTGCACAAGTGATGTATAATCTCTAAGGGAGATAAACTACACAAGTAGGTTAAGAGATGCCAGGCACTGTCACATGTGAGAGTGGAACAAACAAGATTCCATAGTTTAGGGCCATCATAGCGCTCCCCTCAAAGAGGATTCATCTACTGTGGAGACCTTTCTCTTGAGGTCCAAGGCTTCTTCTTCCCTTCCTCTTTGGATCTTGAACTGGCATTGAGGACCCTAGCTCAGAGGCCAGTGTCAGGGATAGAGTCTGGAGGCTGGCTTCATGTCTTCATGTTTCACCCCACTGTCTTGGCTTAGAGCTGACAGAGCAACATTTGGCTGAGATCAAAATGATCACAAGAAAATTAGATCTGCACTAGAATTAGACTGATGGGAAATGGAACAGTTACCACTTTTTCTTTATCTTCCTTTTCATCTCTCCTTCTCAGAAATTAGGGTCTAATTTCTAAATGATAGAACTTTATTTCTAATTAGAAAAGTTAAATTGTTGGTTTCTGAGACGTGGTTGGTCTTTTTTTCCCTTGAGGTTCAGGATCCTTTATTAGCAGAGCTTATAACAGGGTGGAAAACAAGTATATCTCATGTGCTAGTTCCAGCTGGTTGGTAGAGGCTTCCTGGAGTGCCATTTTTCTCAAATAATTTATCCTCTAGTATCCAAGTGTCATGATTTATTATTAATGTTTGTCATGGGTGCAGTAGGAGGGAGCAGAGCACATATGTTCTCCTGTTTGGTCAACATGTGATCACTGAGCCCTTGCTATATGCCAGGCACTTTGCTGATCACTGGAGATAAGGGTACAAAGAGAAAGGACTGATTTAGCTCACAGGCTTATGAGGAAGGCAGACAAGTAAATTATGCAAGTGTGAAGAGTCTTGAGATAGGAGAAGTACATCACGCTTTGGGAGGACATGAAGAAGCTTAACCTTATAAAGTGGTATTATTATTATCTCCATTTTATTATGAAAACTAATGTGTCCAGGGTCACACAGCCAATAAGTTGCAGAATTAGAATTTTTACCCAAAACAGTCTTCCTTCAAAGCTCCTATTCCTGCGTTGTTATTGTGATTTTTCATTCCATATGAGATGTGAGAAGTGGTATATTAGAGTCAGCCTGTGCTCTCTCATGAGAGGTGATTGTATATTTTCAGAAATTTTGCACCTTAAAAACTTTTTTTATTGGAGTATAGTTGATTTACAATGTTGTGTTAGTTTCAGGTATACAGTAAAGAGAAATATTGCATGTTTTTTTTTTTTTTGTCATGTTGATCTTGAAACCAGTCAGTGTGGGAGCATTTACACTGTAGAAATTGGCCTCCACTACAAATCAAGCTTTTTTCTTCCCCAAAGAGCTGGTTGTTAAACATTTATCAGTGCACCACTGGATGTGCAATACTACCACATTCTTTAAAAATTAACAAAATATAGTTGGATTTTTTATAAAGATCCAGTGGATCTGAACTTTTAGTGGCATAGGAATCATTTGGGAATGTTTGTCAAAAGGGATTTGGGTTCAGTAGATCTGGACTGAGAGCAGAAGTGTACATTTAAAATAAAATCCAAGGTGCTCAGATGCTGTCGGCAATGAGAACACACTCTAGGAAATGCTTAACTTTTCAAGTAAGTATTTCCCTTTTTTTTCTTTTTTTTTAATATTAAAGGTGCCAGATGAACTCCCTAGGTCAGTGTTTCCAACTCTGGCTACACGTAAGAATCACCTGGGAAGCCAATATAAAATACCAATGCCAGGGTTCCACCCTAGATCCAATTAAATCAGGACCCTAATTGAGGAAATTATGACATGTGCCCAGTTGTATTTCAGAATTGCTATGGACAAGTTCCCCGTGATTCCTGTTGCCCCCCTCCCAACTTTTGAACTTGAGTATCTACCAATAATCATCTATCGCAATGTGATCATTGTATGTTGGATATAATGTGTAGACAACTTGGCTCTTTAGCCAAGAGAGAATCACATCTGATTAGGCTAATCTGTACCTGGACATAATTTAGAAGATGAAATCCTGGATCTCCAATCTGAACCTGTTGCTGTAATAAGATGAAGCTCTTGGAGGTCATGGGAGGGAAGGAGTATATTTAGTATATTCTAGGAGGAATAGAAATAATTAGTGGTTGGAAGATGGACTGTTGTAGATTAAAGATGGCCATGAAGTCTTTGGTACTCCTCCTACTAAGAGGTGGGATCTATTTCCCCTCTCTGTGGGTCTTGCCTATGACTGCTTTACCAATAGAGAATGGCAGCAGCAACACTAGGCCAGTTATGGTCCTAATCTTGAAAAGGAATGGCAGTTTCCAGCAGTTTCATGAGCCCTGAGCTACCGTGGAAGAATTCTGCCATGTAAGAAGACTGTGAGAGACTCCCTGAGATTACATGGGGAGAGAGACCAGGTGGGCCCAGACTCCCATTTGTTCCCATCAATGCACCAAGCAATGAGTTAAGCCATCTTGCATCCTCTGAACCAATCCAGCTGCCAGCTAGAAACCAGCCAGTAATCCCAGTTAACACCCCATGAAGCAGAAGAATTGGCTGGTTGAGGCTTACTCACATTTCTGTCCTTCAAAATTGTGAGATCTAATAAAATGGCTGTGGTTTTCAGCCACTAAGTTTTGTGGTAGTTTGCTACATAGCACTAGATAACTGGCACTTGCCCCCAGGTGATTCTAACATGTAGCCTATCCATTCAGAAATAGTTCCACCTGGGTAACTATAATGATTTATCCCCTTAGCCCCTTATCCACACATTACCCAACATTTACTTCATTTTCCACCTAAGTAAATTACTTTTATGTGGCAAAAAGACATCTCATGCATTTGGGGGAAATAATCCATAACATTCAATAAAGTGTCATGGATTTATAAAGAGGCCAAACACTGGAATATGAGTCAGGAAACTTTGACTTTATTCCCAGCTTGACATCACTAGCTCTTATGACCTTAGGCAAGTCGTATATCTTTTCCTAGTCTTATTTTTGCTGTTTATAAAATGAGGAAGTTAGACTACATTGTCTCGAAGACCCCTTTCACTCGCAGGATTTTTTGACAGTGTAATGATGTGTGGAATAGTAACTATCAGTGGGGAGAGATTATTTTCACAAGAAACATGCAACTCATCAATCTACTCTTGATCACCACTGACTCAGTCTAGATTTATGCCCACTATCCAGGGGTGAAAAGCTTTGTGTCTACATCACTAGTACTTCTTCAGGCACTAGTACATACTCGGGCACACCTGAGTAAGTGTGCCCATTTTAAATGCAGAAAGTTCAAGAAGAAAGAAAGAAAAAAAAGCACAACATCAATTCTGTCATCCCATAAAATTCTGTAGATGCTTTGTGCTCCATGTGATTATGCCAGGCCAAAGACACTCTGTACCATGGGCTCTTCCGGTGGAATGAGAGATACAGTAATGAAATTCATGTAAGTCTGGATTTACAATTTGGCAACAAATTCCTCTGAGTCTTCAGAACTTATCTACCTCGCCTTAGTGACATGTCAAAAGCAGAAAGAAAGCATTCTTTGTGTGGAAAGCTGAAATATGCTCTGTCCTAAAACTATAAATATAGTCACTCACTCCTTCAGCTCCAGTTAAGCCTTGCTGACCTTTTCCAAAGTGTTCTTTTTTTGGCCTCCATTAATGGCAGAGGATCTAACCCATTGCTGCTAACAATACACATTACAGTTGTCTGGAAAGCTGAAAAGTGGTAGCTCCATGCAAATTGGAATTGTTTCTTCAGTTCCTTTTAAAATTCAGACATAACCTCATGTGGAAGTTCATGTATTCCTGGTAGTTAAAAGTAAAGTCAAACTTTTTATATACCACAGGGAATCATCAAAAGAACCTGCCCTCCCACCCCCACCTGCCCCAGTAAATCAAACCAAAGGGACTCCCCCGTAAGAATATTTCTCTCATCTATTCCTCTGGACAGAAAGCAGCAGTACAAAACATGAACTGCATGGGTGGCAGTTGCTAGAATGCAACATTGCCATTTGTATTCAAGGGACCTTTTATTCCCAGCTGCATGAGCCAAGCCACAGGACTTGCAAGAATGCTTGGGATGCTTCCTGTGAACTTAGAACATAAAGACTGTGGTGTGGCTGTGAAGTAGGAACCACTAAAGAGAGAAGAGCTGAAAGGGACTGTTATTATGCTTGTAAAGCCATTGCTGTTCATGTATGGAGTATGTTGTGTACGCAGAAGACAGCTCATGTCTATGTTTATGAGAAGATACATATACATATATATGTACACACATATATGTTATATATAAAATGTCTTTTTTGAGACAGTTGTTTTCAACATCTAACCCAGAGTGTCAGAATGACTCAGTGGGCACCGAGCCATCATACCTGTGATTGACCAAGTTCAACAAAGGAATTGCAGAATTAAAGGAACCTGTGTTTTTCTTATTAATGATTAAGCCATGGCCCTTGATAAGAGATTTTCAAAGTTTACAAATACGAAAATGGTCACTCAAGCTAGAGATTATTCCAAAATATATTCCCTGTTTCACTCAGTATTGAGCAATTTTGGTATGCCAGGGACTCTAATAGAAGTTGTTTTCTATGAAACATTCAAGTTGATATGCTTCCAGCTCATTCTGTCTCTTTTCAAAGGGCTATGAAAAGGTCACCAGTAATACCACCTGGTACAGAAAGTGACAGGGTTGAAACATTTTCATTTACATCAAAGTCAGAGAAACCATCATGCACGGCAAAGGTCCTTGAAATGATTAATGCCAGCATTTATAGCCTCTCTTTCTTAACCAAGGTTGTAGTGAAAAGTGAACTTGGGTTTATAGTTCATGGTCCTTAACTGAAACATCATAGTTAGAAATATAACTGTAATACAAACAAGATCTTGAATTTCACCTGAAGTCAGGGGTAGACTCTGTTAGCTATTATCCCCCTTATCTATTTTTTTCCAAATTATAGATGGATTTATGAGCAGTTTAGGGTAAAGTGGACCCTGAGGATAGATTAATTTTCCTCAGTGTCATCTAACTAAAAAGTAGAGGTCATATGCAAGTAGAAAGTTTTTAGGTGTCAAGCTAGAGTTCTTGGTGAGATTGCTTATGTGGAGAGGAAATGTGGAGAGGAAACCCACTTTGTGAGGGTGCCTGTACGCTATGTGATCTGAATAAGGCTGGTACTGCGTTACTCCTCTCCAGCCCTGGAGACTCTCAGCAAAGTAAGGTATTTCCTTGTTTATTTTGATAAAAGTGCTAAATGAGAACAAAAGCAACAATAACAACAATCTCTTTTGATTTAGAGAATCAAAAGTAGACAAGAAAGGAACAGAAAGTGTTGAAATTGAAATACAGTAATGGCACTGTTATTTGAATTGCTCAGTTCTTACTGATGCAGTATTGAAAAGAGAGTGGCAGAAATGCTACCTTTGGTGCAGGTTTAGCTTCAGTGGCTGAAACTCAGCTTCCTTTCCATCCTGACCACATGCATAGAGACGGTGCCTCAGGTGTGGATTCCCAGACAGTTAAAGGAAACCTGTGATTTATGAGATTTTCTTTTTTTTTCCGAAAAGATTTTAAATGTGATTTATTCAAATGAAACTCAGGAAAATTCCCTTTTCCTTTTGCAAACAGAAAGGTTGAGGAATTCACAGTGATCTGGAACATAAAATCGTCAGTCATGAGGTCATTCCCCTGCTTAGACCTTTGCAAATGATGAGTTAAATGATCTTTCCCAGCATGAAACATGAGAACTCAAGCCTGGAACTCAAACTGAAAGACATCCAGGGCTCGCGTTAATTGTTAACTTGATGATTTCCACACCAAACACAGGGCTTACTCTTAAGCATCTCTAAAACCAGTTTTTATTGACACAAGAGATGTAAAAATAACCATAGCCTTGAATACCGATCGTTGAGCCTAGTCAGGGCACCAACTGAACTGCAGAATCAAGGACTCTGGCAGTCTCTAGGAGGACTTGTGTTCTGTCTGTCCAGCGTTCTGGGAGTATGGAGAGTGCCAAGGAAGCAGGTAACTCAAAGGTCTCCATGTCTGGTGCTCAACCCAGAGGGCAGGGCCCAGCCCAGCAGCTAGATCTAAAAGTCCTGTGGCCGTTCCTGCTGCTGGCTTTTGCATTCATGAACAGACAAGTCACAAGAAAAAGATATAAAATAGTCTTTATACACATGAAAATGTTCACATTCACTCATAATTAGAGGAATACAATGAAATTAACACTGAGATACCATTTCTCACCTATTTGATTAGTAAAATTAATAAATTTGACAACATATTCTGTTGATGAAGCTGTGGGGAAATAGGCATTCACATACATTGCTTGTTTGAAATAAAACTGATACAGCCTTTCTAGAGTGAAATTTGGCAATACTTTGCAAAACTACATATGCACTTACTGTTTGACCCGGAAATTCCACTTTTAGAAATCTAACCCTAACTACACCTCCAATGATATGAAAATACATGTGTACAGGGTTGTTCAATGAAGCATCATGTGTAATTGAATAGTATTAGAAACAATCTAAATGCCCATGCTTAGGAAAATGATTGAATAAACTACGTCACCCACACATGGAGTACTATGTATCTATAAAAAGGAATCAGTAAAATCTCTATGAAATAATAGGAAGTAATTCCAGGATATATTGTTAAGTGAAAAAAGCAAAGTACAAAGAGTATCTATAGTACTATTCTTAATTTAAGAAAAAAAGGATCAAGGATATGTACATATATCTGCTCATTTGTGCATAAGTAATACAGCAAGAATAAACCAGAAGGAAATGAGGTTACCTGCAGGAGGTGGATGAAAACAGGGTGGAAAGAATGGGGAATGGGAACATAGTAGTGGAGACAAGGCATGAGCTGCACTTCTCTAAATATACCTTCCTGTATAGCTGTGACTTTTGGACTATAGGACTGTTTCACTTATCCCTCTCCCCCCAGTAATTAATTAAATTCAACCAGGATGTTGGGGGAACCCCAAATAGAACACAATAATAAGAAAAGAACTAACCTCTAAAAAAAGAATATATACTATAAAGACAAAAAAACTCACAACTTTCACAGATATTGTAATCTAGTTGGTAAATGTATTTCTCATGGGGAGTGGTTTAGCAATTCTGAAACTACCTTATGTGTCTACTGGGATTGAACAAATATATAAATACATTGTGAATAATGAGAGCTACGTTTCTCATAGTAGTAGAAAAAAGTTACAAATAAGGAAGGTGGGGAAGCTAGAATGAACCCTGTGGTGTTAGAACAGGAGGTATCAGCATAAACTGATGATTACATGTATATATATATACACACAGACATATATACTATATATATATATGGATTATACATGTTTAATATATATACGCAGATGAGATAAAGAAGTAAATAGATTGTATATGCACGTGTAATATAGATGCACATGTTTCTAGCTCATATTTCCTACACATGATATCCCAGTAGCAGTGAGCACACTTAGCACCTGAGTCTTGGTTTCTAAATACCATTCTTCAAAAAAGGAGCCGGTGTTCCTTGTAGAATTAGTGGACTCCAGGATTAAGTCAGGGAAAATATAAGATGGTGTGGGACATCTTGTGGGAGCAGAAAGTAAGGAAGTACTCAGAAACTGATGGGGACATGTTGAGAGGATACAGAAACCAACTTGAAAGAGTGCTACATGGTAAAGTTTGGATAATTTGAGCAATAAAATAGTGATAGTAATGGATTATACCCCATAGAATAAAATATCTGAGTCCAAATTGATATAAATAACGGAATGAATAATTATGTGGGTGAGAAAGGACCACTATTCCTCACAACAGGATTCCAATTAAGAAATGTAGAAGAAATGATGGAAATAAAAATTACTATTAGGCAAACAGTAATAACTGTTGCAGGCAAGGACCATCACTGTGTGCTAAAATTATTGGGTAAAAGTATGATAAGAAATATGGATTATTTGCATAGTTTCAAAGTTTCTTTCCTAAAGATTCCAAAGGGAAAAATAATGTCTTTACAGTGGAAAACCTGACAGACGTCATCATAACCAAATCACCAAGGTTAACATCACCAGTAATGGGACATATGGATATTGTGGACCCCTTGATATGATACACTGAGATGGGTACAGCATAACCTTGACGGTATGCTTGCAAACATATATATATA